>NC_135337.1:102265098-102633622 GCF_023851605.1 Tamandua tetradactyla | reverse complement strand
TTACAATAACTTCTTTTTCCAACAGCTTCTTAAGACCCCTGGATACCTCTTTGTTTCAGAAGCTGTAGATCAGGGGGTTCAGCATGGGTGTGAGAATGGCATAAAAGGCTGACACCATCTTGTCCTGGTCAGGGATATGCTTTGAGGCTGGTCTTATGTACATGAACATGGCAGCACCATAGTAGAGCCCAAGCACAGCCAGGTGGGAGGAGTAAGTGGTGAAGGCCTTGTGACGGCTTTCCCTAGAGCCCATGTGGATGACAGCTTGAAGGACATGGGAATAGGAAATGATAATAACTGAGACTGGGAAGATTAGCATCACCATACAGCAAATGAAAAGCAGTTTTTCAAAGAAAGAGGTATCTGTGCAGGATAGAGGTAGAAGGGCAGCAACATCACAGAAAAAGTGATGAACTTCCAGAGATCTGCAGTAAGTGAATGACAATGCAACTGCAAGCACAATGATACCATCAAGACATCCCAGGATCCAGGAAGCAACAGTCATGAGTACACACAGTTTCTGATTCATGAGGATGGTGTATTGGAGAGGGTGGCATATAGCCACATAGCGGTCATAAGCCATGACAGCCAACAGGAAACATTCAGCCCAAGTAAGGACACATAAAAGAATGCCTGTGTCCCACAACCTGCCATAGAGATGGATTTATTGCCAGACAAGTAGTTGAAGGCCATTTTGGGTACTGTGGTGCAAATAAGCATGAGATCCATGAGGGAGAGTTGGCTTAGGAAGAAGTACATGGGGCTGCAGAGTTGGGTGTCCAGGTAGATGAGGAGAACCATGGCAGTGTTACCCATGAATGCCACTGTGAAGATGCCCAGGACCAGAGAGAAAAAGAAGGTGTTGATGGGGTTGTGATTGAAGATTTTCAGTAGCACAAAGTCAGGGTTGAATGTCTGATTTCTCAACTTCATGATGGCTATTTTGTCTTATCTGGAAGTTGCAGAGAAGGCAGCTGCTTATTTATTATTTTAGGAAAATGTTTTTGAATGCATACCATGGGCAAGACCCTCTACCAGGCAATGCACATGACATATCAGATATTTTCACTAGTCTTTATTTTCAAGCAATTTACTTACAGTAACAGTTATTTGAATTGATCTCATATTTTCCTGTTTTTTCTATCATTAATCCTTCACAGAGACCAATGTAAGAAGTGTTTTCTATTTTACAGACAAGAAAACTGAGTCATAACTTATTAAAATATTGACAGTTTCACAGTCAGTATAGGCTTGTATTTCACAAGCCCAGTGTAAGATAGCATGGGATCAGTGCACCCTGTCATGACATGTATTCAACTTTATTTGGAAAAATTTACTAGTCTACACTTTAACCGCTCCACTTAATAACAAGCTCTAGAAACAGTCTAATCTAAACACTAGTCTCAATATTTTCTTATAAAAAAGACACACTTTCCTGAGAATAATTTTGTTTCTCCCAATACATGTGAGAAGGGGACAGTCATATTTGGGAAAAAGAATCTTTCCATCACAACAAAATGTTATAAATTGAACATGATAAATATCTGAGGAACAAAAGAAAATCCTTTCATGATCCTTAAAAGTTTCACTTCCCTGTGCTATTTTGGATGCTGATGGAGTCTGTTCCATCACAGTGAATACAGGTGTGACTGTGTAAAATACCTGCTTCACAACAGCCAGAGATGGAGGTGTGTTTGTGTGAGGTGTAGGTCACTGTGAAAAATGAGCCAGATTAATATTTAATCAGCAAATATCAAAGAGGTATTAAAATGGTTTAAGCTGTGGTGTGAAGCAGCAGAATTCCTATGAATCAATTTTGCCTTTAAGGGGATCTCTCAACCCTACAACAACAGATGTATTGGAAGGTTTAGGACTATGCAAACTAGAGAGGAGATATCTGCAGCTGCCTTGGGTAACTTGAGTAAAGACAAGGCAGTGACAATGGAGTAAGGAAAGGACAGGTTGGAGTATAATCAACTCTCAGGTTGTAGCAAATAGCTACCAATTACTGTCTCTAGCCTACATTGTTATGCTCCATCTCTAAAACGCCACACTATTTAGATAGCTCCCAAGAATAATTTTGCCACAAATTTGAAAAAACCCCTACAAAAAAATTCTCCTGGACTTCCAGACATGTAGGCCTGAAATACTCTAACATGTTCTTTCCTTACATACTTAATAATGTCTTTTTTATTATATCGTTGTTGTTTTAGCTGCTTTTAGTACAACCATACTTGGTATAACAAGATCATACTTTCTGATACCAATAGGTATTTTTTGATGATCATTTACCCTGGTGAGGGATTATAATTGTTGTCTAGACTTTCTTCCATTAAAAATATTAAGCACATAGTAACTTTCAAAATGTTTGCTACAAAAGATAATTCAACTGTCTTTTCTCTCTTGCATAGCTTAATGTTCTCTGGCTTATATGCCAATACATCAAGCTTTTTCTATTTTATATCAGCAAGTTAGCAAATAGTGTATATCAAACCAAATAATACCCCACCCAGATTATTAAGAACTACTCTGTAAGCTACTCCTTAAAGCTTTGTGTAGACTATACCTGTCATAGCAGTCTATTTTCTGTGAAAATTTAGCTTTTGTAGCTGACACTTTCCCCTAAAAATTCTGATTGTGTATTGATATACTAAATAAATTCTACCATTATACACAAATGAAGAACATGCTATACAGTAGGAAAAGAAATTATTAGTGACATTTGGTTTGTTTTAATGACACAGAAAAAAAGACATAACATTAATATTCATTCCCAGTCTACCTTTTGAGCATACAAGAATAGCTACAAGAGTGAGTTAGGACAAATATTGAAACCAGAGAATAACTGCTAAGCAGGAATAAAATGCATTCATTTGTTAGACAATTATGTATTTAATACATTTAATGTGATGAGGGAGTCCAAATGCCCTGTAACAAGAATATAGAAAATAGTTTAACCTACTTAAATAAATACCAAGTAGGTCCTTTTCTGAAGGTGAGCAACACAAAGAACAGATCAAACAATTTCTTTTTACTTTCAGTTTAAACATAAGATCATCAAAATTTCATATTGAAATAAGGCTGTTTGGGTCCTTTTCAATGCTTTCTTGTAAATCATTACTGGAAAATGGAGAAGACCAAAAAAATAATAGACACTGAAAGAATAAGAAAAGTGACTTAGTGAAAGGAAAATTAAGCATGTGAAAAGAGATAAAAGCATATAAGGAAAATGGATTCAAAGAAAGTAGCAAATAGAAAGGAAAAGGAAAAATAAAGATTAATTACAGAAAGTCTGGTGATTAGAGATTATGTAATATGAATGGAGATGAAGGTGAAGAGAGTATAAACTAGGATTCAACTGGAGAGTGGAGACGTGTTGGCATGAGACTTTTTGAGGATGCCCAACCACAATGGGCTACATTTCCTTAGACCTCTTGTTATTTTTCAACCTGGCAATTTCTATCCACACATGCCAGCATGTCCCACTTCTCCAGATGCTATATAAGCTTCACACACTGTGTAATTTAGCTAAATAAAGCCTCATTAAATTCTTCTTTACTTCAATTTGTTGCTATTGACTCAGAGCATTTTATCATGTAGTATATTTGAAGAATCTGATTCATGAGTGACACAACTGAGTTCTGCTTCAGGGCAAATCAATTCCTTAATAATCTGTGAACTAGAAATATCTGTTGTGTGTTACCTAAGTCTTTCTTCAGGTGTGAAATTCAATCAGTTTAATGTAAAGCAACATATTGAAGATGCATTGTACATGGCTGTTTCTGTGAAGCTATGTCAACTTCTTTGAATATACTCATATTTATCATAATGGCTTCATGAAATGCTTTTAATAAATTTTAAAAATGTAATCTCTTTTAAATTTTAAAAAATTTAAAAAAGAAGCATGTCCCTTTTTATCTCCACTCTTGTTCTCAATACAAAAGTGTGAATGAGCCCAGGTTTGGAGGTGAAATCATGGAACCCTCAGAATGTCATACACACAATATAGTGAATTAGTAAAATATGCATAATTTTAATAAACAAGCTGAGGAAGATTTACACTTATATGATCATGTATAGTATTGCAAAATCTTTTTCAAATACATCATCTCATTTGATCTCACCAATACCATGTGAAATCAGCAAAAGAGATAATGGATTCTCAAAAAGGAAGACTTTGTCATACTTACTGGTGTGGTCAAATTGTAGATGCAATGAATATATTCTCTTCCCTGTATTTTGGAAAGTGACAGTCACTGTCTGACTCTTAGCTATATTTCAATATTTTTTTATTGTGTCTTACAGAAAAGATACAGCATCAGTGCTTAGATTTTGGAAAGCACTCACATTTCAAGAGACTTTTAAACTTCACTCTGTAATAGATCTTAAATGTTTTCTATCTTCAGAGAGTTCAGTCCCTAGACTTCAATTATAGAAGGGTGTGACATATGTCACAGCCTCTCCTAAGAAACAAAACCCATGAGGACCCATAAACTCTGATTAGTCAGTAGTTGTCATTCTTTCTTTTGAGTCATAAACAATGGTTGTTATAATTCACTTTTTTATAAGCAGAATTAATAACATAGAAACTAAATATTTACAAACTAAAAAATTTTTTGTGACTCCAACTCTACTGCAAAATATACTAAATCTGTGAAACTGGTTTCTTAAATTAAGTGCAAAAGTAGCATGTCTTATAAAATAATTAGGATGATGTAAAATGCATATAAATTCTCATAAATTTTAATGAAAACATTTGATTATCAAGTCAAATTGGAGCAATCTGTTCATAAAGATTCCAATGTAATCAACTTCTATAGGACAAAGACAACTCATTGTTTACTGTGTTTATATAAAATGTAGGCACAGTTTATGTTCTTCATAAATAACAAAGATACAAAAGATAAAATAACAATTTCTAAATGTTTAGGCTGGCTGTAATAATTTGGACAATATGTTAGTGGAACAAAATTAGTACAACTGAACAATGTGACAGAACAGAGTCCAAATACCCAGTCACACATATATACATACTTACTGGCACAAGCAGCTATTCTCCAAACAAAAGCCCCGGATCCAAGGTCCCTCCATTTTGTCACTCTCAAATTCACTAAAAAAGTGTTGATTCCTTGAGTTGATAAATTCTATGCACTATCTTTCTCCAACCATCAAATTAAGGAGTCAACATACAGCTGTGCCAGGCACACTTGACTGCCTCATTCTGGAGTAGACGTATGGTATATGTGTCCCCCTCCATTTAGTCTGAACTCTATCAAATGGACCAGAGAGCTTATTAGCACCCTTTATCCCCATTATCACTCCTCCCCACCTACCCACAAATATGAATTTTATATCTTTTAGGGGAAATTTTCTTTTTTTTTCTATGATGTTGGGATTTTTTTTGTCTCTCTGGAATCAGTTTCCACCTTTTCCAACTCTGTTTTCCACCCTGGAAAGTGGTGTCTTGCCCTCTGGGTCGAGTGGCACACAGACAGGAAATCAAGTGATAAGGGCAGCATATGTAGCATCCCAACAAAGTCACTCTTCCTGATCAGTTCTGTGCTTTTCTACTTGTTTTTTTAAATCATTTATCTTACACTTAATTTATCTGTTCTTCCCTGAGAAATGCATGTTAAGTTCTACCAGTAAGAATGTAAAATCATCAATATTTACTTTTATTTGTAACAATTTAAAATTTTTACCTGAAAATTAACATAGTTCTTATATTTCCATGATCATAACTTTCTTTAATTGTCATACATTTTTCATTATGAAATAGTGATGAAAATTTCATTAACTTTTGTAATGATTACAATTCCACATAGTATGAAAATTAGATCTGTCTGAACACTTCACCATTTATCAAAAAATAAATATTTTTCTCTGAAGTATATAAAGCTACATTTTTAATATCAATCTTTTGAATCTGTAACATTTTTAGATTATTTTAACTCTATTGTTCTTTTTATCTTTATATACTTTTAATATTTTTACAAAGAAGTACTCTCACTTTCCTCTCTTCCATTCCCCACATAACTTCTAATCTGCTTTCTAATTTTGAGAATTTGTTAGTTGGTAGAAGTTTAACTTTATTTTTTGAAGGTGCTATTCTTTCCCCATCATATGTCTGTAAATCACACGTTGAAAATCAATTGGCTAAGATATGTGGTTTTATTTCTGTACTTTCTATTCTGTTCCATTGATATATTTGTCTATTTATGTTCCTGAATCACACTGTTCTGATTACTATTATTATTTTACATGGGCAGGCACCGGGAATCGAACCCGGGTCCTTGGGCTTGGCAGGCAAGCATTCTTACCTGCTGAGCCACCATGGCCCGCCCTGATTACTATTATTTTATAGTTCAATTTGAAATGAGGAAGTTTGAGTCCCCAACTATGTCCTTTATCAAGTTTGTTTTGGTTATTCAGTGCCTGAAATTCTATAGAATTTGAGGACTTTTTTTCTAAATCTTCTTGGATTTTGATGGGATAGTATTCAAGTGGTATATTGTTTTGGATTATATTGCACTGAAATTTGACTCTTTCAAACCATACGCATGAGATATCTAGCCAGTGACTTAGGTATTCTTTAATTTCTTTCAACATTAATAGCTTTTGGTATACATGCATTGTTTATCTTTGTTTAAATCTGTTCCTAGAGATTTTAGATACCATTATAATTGAAATATTTTCCTAATTTCTTCTTTGTACATTCTTAATGTACAAACATTCCATACATGGTATGCAATCAACAGCTCACAATATCATCATGTATTTGTGTATTCATCACTATGATCATTTTTTGGGAAAATTTGCATCACTCCAGAAAAAGAAAGAAAAAGGAAAAAACTCACATATACCATATCCATCAGGGCTTCTTTCTCAAGTGGAAGGCACATGGCAAACACAGTCACAGTTTCTCTCTTAGCTGGAAAGACACATGGTGAATACAATCAGGGTTCCTCTCTCATCTCGAAGGGCACATGATGAACACGGTGTCATCTGCTAGCTTCTTCTCCTGGTTTCCTGTTTCATGAAGCTCCCTAGGAGGCATTTTCCTTCTTCATCTCCAAAGGTCACTGGTTATTGGACTTCTGCTTCTCATAGTTAGTGTCATTCTGCTCTGCTCTCTCTGAATCTCCCATTCTCCAAAATGTTTCCTCTGTTATAGGACTTCAGAAACTAATCAAGACTCACCCAAATGGGGACACATGTCATCACCAGCTTAACAGCCACTCTTGATTAAATCACATCTCCAGGGAAATGATCTGATTAAAGTTTCAAACCTACAGTATTGAATAGGGATTATTCTGCCTTTAGGAAAAGGGATTTTGATGGAAACATGGCAGAAGATACTCCCCTTGGCTGATTACAAATGGAATCAGCTGTGAATGCAGCCAGTGTGATCATGATTTAATTCTATGAAATATCTTCATAGCAACAGACAGACCAGCACTTGCCCAACCAGACAAAGGGGTCTCACCACCTGGCCAAGTTGACACATGAACCTAACCATGACAGTCTACCCATTGTCAACTTGGCAGCTAGATGCATCACCTTAAACCATACTTAATTTCTAAATAGAAAACAATACAAGACACATTTTTTCCTCACCTAATACTCAACTGTTCTGTATACAAATGGAAACACATTAAATCTCTCCAGAGTAGGGTGCTAGTACTTGGGTAATGTTCATCCTTAAACTTGATATCTTACAACTCAAACACTATAACATTAATGAAATACCATTACAGTCTTTGTTTCTGTAAGTGATCACATGGTCAGAGTTCATATTGATCACTACCTTCTTCTACTACCCATTCTATGTTCCATTTACCCTCAGCAAGCACTTCAGCTAGCTGTGGTTCTTTGCCTGGTGGGGTGACCCACACCTTCATTCCTGAAGTTTCAGAGCCATTGGTAGTCCTGTTTGGATTGGGTTATTGCAATATTCCATTAATTTTAATCACTGGGCACGGTAGTACTAAAAGATGCTCTAGGGGATCTCCTATATTCCAAAAAAACTCTTCTTTGCCTCCATTGTGTAGTTGCAGTCCTAATTCCCCCTGACAGTCAAGGTCAATCACCCCAGCCAGTAACATAATCCCCTTCTTGGCTTGTTGATCCTGGGACATGAGTAGCCAAAAGTGAGCAGGTGGCAGTTTTAGATTCCACTTCAATGGAATCATTGTTGTTTCTCCTGGTGGAAGAAACAAAAGGCCATTCCACCACTCTATCAACCTAGCTGCCTCTGAATGATGGGGAACATGGTGAGATGAGAGAATTTCATAAGTGTGTGTGCATTCCCACACTTCATTTGCCATTAAGTGTGTTTCTTGACTAGAAAAAATGCTCTATGGAATACTATGATGATGGATAAGACCTTCTATAAGTCCAAAGATGGTAGTTTTGGAAGAAGCATTGCATGCAGGGAAAGCAAACCCAAATCCAGAGTATGTATCTACTGCAGTTAGAAAAAATCACTGCCCCTTCCATGAAGGGAGTGGTTCAACATAATCAACCTGCCACCATGCAGCCAGCTGGTCACCTTGGGAAATGTTGCCATAACAGGAGCAGAGTATGGGTCTCTGCTGCTGGCAGATTGGGCACTCAGCAGTGGTTGTAGTCAGGTCAGCCATGGTAAGTAGAAGTCCATGTTACTGAGCCCATGCATAACCTCCATCCCTACCACATGATCACTCTGTTCATGAGCCCATTGGGTAATGACAGGAGTTGCTGGTGAAAGAACTGACAGGTATTCACAGAATGGGTCATCTTATCTACTTGATTATTAAAACCTTCCTATGTTGAAGTCACCTTCTGTTGCACATTCACATGGGACACAAATACCATGTTTTCAGCCCACTCAGAAAGGTCTATCCACATACCTCTTCCCCAGACTTCTTTGTCACCAATTTTCCAATTATGGTCTTTGTAAGTCCCTGACCATCCAGCCAAACCATTGGCAAAAGCCCACGAATCAGTATACAAACACACCTCTGGCCAGTTCTCCAAGCAAAATGAACAACCAGGCGCACTGCTCAAATTTCTGCCCACTAGGAGGATTTCCCCTCACCACTCTCCTTCAAGGACATCTCAGAAAGAGGTTGGAGTGCTGTATCTGTCCACTTTTGCATGGTACCCGCATATTGTGCCAAACCATCTGTAAACCAGACCCAAGTTTTCTCTACCTCATCCAATCTACTGTAAGGAACTCCCTAAGAGGCCACAGCTCTGGTTTGGGAAAGAGACATAAATGTGGCATGAGTGGAGACTATAGGCATTTGGGCCACTTCCTCATGTAACATACTTGTGCTTTCAAGACCTGCTCTGGCCCTATCTCATGTATACCATTTCCACTTTCACGATGGACTGTTGTTGTGCAAGCCCAACTTTATGGCTTGGTGGATCACACAACATCCAGCTCATGATAGGCAACTCAGGTCTCATGGTAACTTGGTTTCCCATGGTTAAGCATTCAGTCTCTTCTAAAGTCCAGTAGCAGACAAAAAGCTGTTTCTCAAGAGGAGAACAGTTACATGCATCAGATGGTAAAGCTTTGCTCCAAAATCCTAAGGCTCTGCATTGTGATTCTCCTAGAGGGGACTGCCAAAGGCTCCAGACAGCATCTCTGTTTGCCACGTACACTTCCAGAACCATTGGATCTGATGGATCATGTGGTCCAAATGGCACAGCAGCTTGCACAGCAATCTAGACCTGTTGCAGAGCCTCCTCTTGTTTAGGTCCCCACTCAAAATTAGCAGCTTTTCTGGTCATTCGATAAATGGGCCAGAGTCATACATTCAAATGAGGAATATGTTGTCACCAAAGTTGAAGGAGACCAATTAGGTGTTGTGCCTCTTTTTTGATTATAGGAGGGGCCAGATGCAGGAACTTGTCCTTCACCTTAGAAGGGATATCTCAACATAACCCACACCACTGGACACCTAGAAATTTCACTGAGGTGGAAGATCCCTTTATTTTTGTTGGATTTATCTCCCATCCTCTGACACACAAATGCCTTACCAGTAAGTCTAGAGTAGTTTTACTTCTTGCTTACTAGATCCAATCAGCATATCATCAGTTAAATGGACCAATGTGATGTCTTGTTGGAGGGAGAAATGATCAAGTTCCCTGTGGACAAGATTATGATATAGGGTTGGAGAGTTGATATACCCATGAGGTAGGACAGTGAAAGTATATTGTTAACCTTGCCAGCTGAAAGAAAACTGTTTCTGGTGGTCCTTTCTAACAGCTACCGAGAAAAAATCATTTGCCAGATCAATAGCAACATACTAGGTACCAGGGGATGTATTGATTTCTTCAGGCAATAATACCACATCTGGAACATCAGCTGCAATGGAAATTGCCACCTGGTTGCACTTACAATAATTCACTATCATCCTCCAAGACCCATCTGTTTTCTGCACAAGCCAAATAGGACAGTTGAATGGGGATGTGGTGGGAATCACCACCCCTGCATCCTTAAAGTCCTTAAGAATAGCAGTAATCTCTGCAATCCCTCCAGGAATCCAGTACTGCTTTTGGTTTACTATTTTGCTAGGTGGGGGCTGTTCTAGTGGCTTCCATTTGGCCTTTCCCACCATAATTAGCCCTCACGGTATGATTTAGAGAGCCAATGTGTGGATTCTGCCAGTAGTTCTGTATGTCTATCTAATTTTGTATTCTGGAACTAGGGAAATAACTATAGAATGGGTCTGGAGGCCCACTGGACACACTGTGAGATGGACCTGAGTTAAACTCCATCGATCACCTGACCTCAGTAAGCCCCCATTCTGACTGGTGGACCAGAGTGACATTGTGAGTCCCCTGGAATTAATGTCACTTCTGAACCAGTGTCTAATAATTCCCTAAACATCTGATCATTTCCTTTTCCACAATGCAGAGTTACTCTGGTAAAAGGCCATCAGTCTCCTTGGGGAATGGTTTGGAGGAAGATTAACAGTATAAATTTGGGGCAGTGTAACAGTGTCCTCCCCCAAAGGGACCTGGCCTCCCCCTCATTCAAGGGGCTGTGGATCTGCAAACTGTCTCAAGTCTGGAAATTGATTTAGGGGCTGTGACTCTTTGTTTTTGGAATTCAAGTTAGACTTCTGTTCATTTGACCTAGAACACTTTTTTTTAATACAGCTCAAACAAGAATTTAGTAGACTGCCCATTTATTGTACTTCTAGGTACCCCGTGATTTACTAACCAATGCCACAAGTCTCTGTGAGTCAGATTGTTTTGACTCCTTCTTTGAGTCTGCTGTCTATTATGATAGCCACATCCACCTTATCTTTGGTCATTAAGTGCTGCCAACTGGTTTCTGCCAACTCGGGATCCCATAATCCCCATTATGTTAAGGATTCCAGCTCAGTGACAGCAGTTCCCACAGTAATATGTGACCTACAGAGAAAAGCAACTACAGTGCTCTTCAGGGATGATGGTGCTAGTCTCACAAATTTATTTCTTACAGTTTTGGTAAGAAATTCCTAGGGTGTAATAGCAGGCTTTGCATGATAAATCCATTCTAACATTCCAATCTCTCTAAGCCTCTGGATCCCCTCATCTACTTTATGCCAGGGAAGTTCTGGCATTTTAAGCTCAGGTAATGTTGGCCACCTTTTGATCCATGTTTCAGCCAACCATACAAACAAACTGTTAATAACTTTTCTAACCCCCTCAATCTATACCACTGAATGCAAAATTCCTGCTTAGTGGGCCCATTTCAATAAATTCAGCCTAATCCAGCTTTATATTTCTCCCACCATTATCCCACACCCTTAAAACCCATTGCCACACATATTCCCCTGATTTCTGTCTATATAAATTGGAAAACTCTCGCAGTTCTTTTGGAGAATAATGTACCTCCTCACGGGTGATACTTTGTACCTCACCGTTTGAGGCCTGTTAGGAGTTTAGTCTAGTTATATGTCTGGAAGAAATGAGGGATGGTGGTGGGGGTCATGAATGGAATTAGAAGTATCTTCCAAGCCATTTGCTTCAGGGCATTCATTAGCACTTTCATCTAGTGAAACAAGATTAATCACTCTACGGCTAATCTCTTCAGGTGGAGTTTGGGTGGCTAACTCATCAGGGCAGGCTGGAGGTGGGGTAGCTATGTCCTCAGGGCAGACTATTACAGGGTTATGTAGAGAAGACTCAGCATGACATAGGGTTTCAACCTCTTCACTGATGGCATTATCAATCCATATGTTGCCATCATATTTTTCAGGGTCCCACTCCTTTCCAATCAATGCCCTCACTTTAACAGCAGACACCATGCAAGACTGAGACTTCAGTTTACGTTGTAAATTTTCTACTTTAACAATAAGATTCTGAGTCTGCTTTTCAGAGATCTAATGTCTATGGCTACAGGAAATAAGATTTTCCTTCAGGACACTCATAGGAACATTTACATCTGTCAGACAGTGCTTAAGCTTCTCACTTGAAGTCTTAAGCCCATCCCTTTCACTCATTAATGTATACACCATATCTAACAACAACCAGCCAACATCTCTAAACCTCCCATATCCACAAAACTCCATAAAGGTGTCAAAAACATTATCCCCCAAGTGAAGCACTGGAAGAATCAAATGGTAATATTTTCAATATCTCTTTTGTCAACTCACCCCATGAACTGGCAGTATCATTCTGATTATGGGAATCAGAGTCCTTAGAGCCTTTAAGTCCAGTCAGAGTAGAAAATAAATTGTAAAAACCATTATTTTTAAGATTCTGTTTCTTAAGAACCACTCCTGTTAGCAAGCTGTATTAGTTAGGGTTCCCTAGAGAAACAGAATCAACAGGAAATAACCGCAAATATAAAATTTATAAAAGCATCCCAGGTAATAATGGGAATGCAGAGTACAAAATCCATTGGGCAGGCTGTGAAGCTGATGACTCCAATGGAGGGTCTCGATGAACTCCACAGGAGAGGCTTGCCAACCAAAGCAGGAGGAGAGCATGTCTCTTCTGAATCCTCCTTAAAAGGTTTCCAGTGATTAGACTGAGCATCACTCATTGAAGAAACTCCCCTTGGCTGATTACAAATGGCATTAGCTGTGGATGCAACTGACGTGATCATGATCTATTTCTATGAAATGTCTTCACAGCAACAGACAGGCCAGTACTTGCCCAACCAGACAAGTGGGCATCACCACCTGGCCAAGTTCACACATGAACCTACCCATGACAGATCCTTTAGAAGCCCCAACCTGCTAACCCATGCTCTCCACTTTAGTTCAGAAAATTTTTATTATATAGTTAGTCTATATGATTGAGGTATGACAGTATTTATCATTTTGATCCTGAATTATATTCCATTCTATGTATATACCACATTTTGTCTATCCTTTCATCAGGCGAAGAATGCTTGATATGTTTCCATCTGTTGACAGCTGTGAACAATGCCACCATGAACATTTGTGTGCAAATATTTGTGTGAGATGCTGCTGTTCTAGTTTGCTAGCTGCCGGAATGCAATATACCAGAAATGGAATGACTTTTAAAAGGGGAATTTAATAAGTTGCTAGTTTACAATTCTAAGGCCGAGAAAATGTCCCAATTTAAATGAGTCTATAGAAAAGTCCAATCAAGGTATTCAAGGAAAGACACCTTGGTTCAAGAAGGCCAATGAAGTTCAGGGTCTCTCTCTTAAGTGAGAAGGCACATGGTGAATATAGTCACAGTTTCTCTCCCAGTTGGAAGGGCAGAGGGCGAGCATGGCATCAATTGCTAGCTTTCTCTCCTGGCTTCCTGTTTCATGAGGCTCCCCAGGAGGCATTTTCCTTCTTCATCTCCAAAGGTAGCTGGCTCGTGGACTCCATGTTTCATGGTGCTGCAGCATTCTCTGCTCTCTCTGAATCTCTTTTATAGGACTTCAGAAACTAGTCAAGACCCACCCAAATGGGTGGGGACATGCCTCTACCTAATCCAGCTTAACAACCACTCTCAATCAAAATCACATCTCCAGGGAGATGATCTAATTACAGTTTCAAACATACAATATTGAATAGGGATTAGAAGAAACAGCTGCCCTTACAAAATGGGATTAGGATTAAAACATGGCTTTTCTAGGGTACATATATCACTTCAAACCAGTACACCTGCTTTTAATTCTTTGATACATACATATATATATATATATACGATTTCCCAATTGAGTGGACCAGGCCCCATGTTAAAACTCAATTAAACACTGATTTGAGCATCTATTTCTGAACTCCCAATTTCATTTCATTCTTCAATATATCAATCATGGTGCCTGTTTTTTGTTTGTTTTTTTGTTTGTTTGTTTTGCATGGGCAGACCCTGGGAATCAAACCTGTGTCTTCAGGATGACAGCCAAGAATTCTGCCACTGAGCCACCATTGCACTGTTGCACTGCCCCAATACCATGCTATTTTGACTACTATACCTTTGCAATAATTTTTATAGTCAGGATGTATGAGTCCCTGAACATCATTCTTTTTCAAATTGTTTTTGGCTATCTGGAACCCCTTTTACTTCAAAATAAATTTAATGATTGCTTTTCCATTTCTGCAAAGTACGCTGTTGGAATTTTGACTGGGATTAAGTTGAATCCATCAATCATTTCAAGTTTAATTGATAACTTGACAATATTTAGTCTTTCAACCCAAGAGCACAGAATACCCTTCTTTATTTAGATCTTCTTTTGATTTCTTTGAGAAAATATTTGGAGTTTCCAAGTTATACATTCTTTAAATCCTTCATTAAGTTATTGGAATATCTTTGATTCTTTAATTACTATTGTAAATGGAACATTTTTTCCTGACTTCCATTTCAGTTTGTTTATTACAAGTGTATAGAAACACTCTTTATTTGTGCCAGTTGATCTTGTTCCTCATCTCTTTGCTGAGTTATTATATTTGCTGAATTATTTATCTGCTCAAGGAGTTTTTGTGTACGTTTGTTGGACATTGTATATATAGGATCATGTCATCTGCAAATATGGAAAGTTTTCTTTTTCCTTTATAATTCGGGTGTCTTTTATTTCTTTTTCTGGTCTTATTGCTCTTGCTAGAACTTGCAGTAAAATTTTGAATAACAGTGGTGATAGTAGGCATCCTTGTCTTGTTCCACATCCTACAGGCCTCTAGCCTTTCACCACTGAGTATGATGCTAGCAGTACCTATTTCATTTATGTTCTTTATCACGTTGAGGAAGTTTTCTTCTGTTACTATTTTCATATATTTTTAACAAGAAAGGGTGTTAGATTTTTTAAAAAGCTTCTCCCTTTTCTGCATCAATTGAGTTGACCCTGTGGGTTTTTTCCTTCATTTTATTAATATGGTGCATTGCATTAATTGATTTTCCTACATTGAACCATCCTTGCATAACTTGGATAAATCCCACATGATCAAGGTGTGTAATTCTATAATTGTGCAGTTGGATTCAAATGGCATATATCCTCTTTGGTATGTTCACATCTATATTCATAAGTTAATCAATCTATAATTTTCTTCTCTTGTACTATGTTTATCTGGATTTGTTATTAAGGTGATGTTGGCATCATAGAATGAGTAAGGTAGTGTTCCCTCCTGTTTAATTTTATGGAAGAGTTTTGCAGGATTGGTATTAATCCTTCTTGGAATGTTTGGTGCAATTAACCTGTGAAGCCATCTAGTCCTTGGCTTCTCTTTTTTAGGAGGGTTATAATGAGTGATTCAATCTCCTTACTTGTATTTCACCTGTTGAGATCTTCTATTACATCTAGAATCAGGGTAGGTTGTTACTGTGTTTCTAGAACTTTATTCATTTCATCTAGGTTGCCTAATTTTCTGGTTTACAGTTGTTCATAATATCCTTCTATGATCCTTTTTATCTCTATGGGGTCAGTAGTAATACATGTCTTTTCTCTTTTTATAAGGCCAACTAAAGTTTTGTCTTTGTTTGTTTGGTTGTTTGCATGGGCAAGCACCAGGAATCCAACCAGGGTCTCTGGCATGTCAGGCAAGAACTCTACCTGATGAGCCACCGTGGCCTGCCCTAAAGTTTTCCCTATTTTACTGGTCATTTCATACAACCAAATTTTGGTTTGTGAGTTTTCCTATTTTCATCTCTTCTTATCTGCTTCCTTTTGGGTTTAGTTTGTTGTTTTTTTACTTGTTCCTTGAGGTGTGTCATTAAGTCTTTAATTTTAGCTTTCTTTTTCTAATGTAAGCATTTAGGTTTATAAATTTCCCTCTCATTACTGTCTTTGTTGTATTCTATAAGTTTTGATAGGTAGTGTTATTTTCATCTGTCTCAAGATATTTAGTGATCTACCTTGCAATTTCTTCTTGACCCATTCTTTTTATATGTGTGTGTTATTTAAAGTCCATATTTATTGAATTTCCAGTTCTCTGCCTATAATTTATTTCCAGGTTTGTTCACTGTAGTCAGAGAAGAGGCACTCTGTAATTCCAATCTCTTAAAAATTTTTCGAGTTTGATTTTTGACTCAACATGTGGTCTATAGTGGATCTATGTGCACTTGAGAAGAATTTGCATCTTGTTATTTGAGGAAGCATTATTCTATATATATATGTTAGGTCTAGTTCAGTTATATTATTCAAGTTTTCTGTATCCTCATTGATCTTATGTCTAGATGTTATATTTAACGGTGAAAATGGTGCATTGAAATCTGTAGTAAATATTTTGGAGGTGTCTATTTCTCCTTTCAGTTTGCCTGCATTTGTGTCATGTATTTTGGTACACTGTGGTTAGGTGCATAAATATGAATGACTGCCATTTCTTCTTAGTGGATTGACCTCTTTATTAATATATAATTTCCCTCTTTGTCTCTTCCAATTGCTTTACACTTAAAGTCTATTTTGTCCAACATTAACTTAGCTAGTCGAACTCTTGTTTGGTTATTATTTGCTATCTTTTTCTGTTCTTTTACTTTCAACCTACATGAGTCTTTGTATCTAAGGTGAGTTTCTTGTAAACAACTTATAGTTGAATTTTTCTTTTATATCCATTCTGCTAATGTGTGCCTTTTGAATGGAGAATTTAATCCATTAGTATTCAGTGTTATTACAGTAAAGGCAGTACTTCAGCCATTTTGTCCTTTGGTTTTTGTATGTCATTTTTAATGTCTCTTTTCCTTTATTGAAGCCTCTTATTCTGTATGCATGATTTTTTGTGCTGTACTTTTCTTATCCATTTCTCAGTTTTGCTTTTGTGTATTTTTTATACTTTCTTTGTGATTGCACTGGGGTGTGGTAAAACACAGCCTATGTCTGTAACAATTATCTGAAAAGATAACAACTTACCTTAAATCTTATTATAACCTAATGATTATAATCCATAATTATTATAATCTCCTATTTAAAATTATTGTAATTTATAATTATATGTAATTATAAGTAATATATAAATTACATGATAAATGATAATTATTCCATTATATTTCATTATAATACATTGATATAAAATATAATTACAATTTTAATATTTGTAATTATATCCTTATACTTATTATAAGCTTATGAACTAGTAATTTGAAAAGATAACTCATCTTAAATCTTATTGAATTTAGCTTTAGTAGCATAGACAATCCCTGCTTACAATATCCCTCAGTTTCTGCTGTGTATCTATTTTTTAACCCCACATTACCTCTTTATATTTTGATTGCCCATAATCAGGAAATTTGACTTTTTTTCCTGATCAATTATATTCTGTCTCTTATAGAAACAAAAGATAGAGTTATATATGGATGATACAGTACAATTATCCCTTTCCTGGTCCATCTTGTGAAGGCAGTCATTTCTTTTAATCCCTATTCAGTACTGTAAGTTGGAAACTTGATTAAATTATCTTCATGGAGATGTGACACCAATTGTAGATATTAAGCCTTGATTAGAGGGAGATGAGACTCCTTCCATTCTGGGGGGGCTTGATTAATTTACCAGAATCCTTTAATAGAAGAAACATTTTGGAAAAAGGCTTCACAGCCATGAAATCCATGAAATACCATGCAACCAGAGACCTTTGGAGATGAAGAAGAAAAGCACCTTTGGTGGAGCTTCATGAAACAAGACTCCTGGAGAGACAGCAGACATTGCCATGTTTGCCATGTGCCTTTCCAGTTGAGAAAGAAAATCCTGAACTTCATTAGCCTTTCTTGACTGAAGGTAACCTCTTGTTGGTACCTTAATGTGGACATTTTTATAGACTTGTTCTAACTGGGACATTTTCGTGGCTTTATAACAGTAAATCTGAAACAATAAATTCCCTCACTTAAAAGCCATTCTGATACATCACATTCTGGCAGTCTGAAATTGGAACAGTTATCTTTAGTGAAGTTCTTTGCTTCAAACTATTCCAAGCCAATTTCTCCTGTCTTTCCCTTTAAACCTGCAGGACTCCCTTTAGTAATTCTTATAGGGCAGATATCTTATTAACAAACTCTCTCAGTTTCATTTAATTTGTGAATATTTTAAACTCTCCTTTAATTTTGAAGGATGGTTTTGACAGACAAAGAATTTTTGGCTGGCAATTTTTCTGATGAGAAATTGGCACATAGTTTTATTGATTACTTATATGTGATGAATAGTTGTTCTTTGGCTGCTTTCAGAATTTTCTCAATCTCTGGCATTTGATATTCTGCTAATTATGTGTCTCAGAGTGAGCCTACTAAGATTTATTCTGCTTGGTGTACTTTGTTCTTTTTGGACATGTAAATTTTGTCATTAAAAAGAGTTGGAAAATTGGGGGCTATTATGTCTCAAACATTTTTTCTACCCCACTGCTTTCCTCTTGCTTCTAGGACACCCATGATGCATTTGTACATATGCTACATACTGCCACTCAAGTCCTTGAAACACTGCTCAATTTTTTTCTATTCTTTTCTATATATGTTCTTCTGATTTTAATTGCCTGCCCCCTAGTTGCTTATTCCTGTTAACATCTGCTGTTGTATGCTTTCATTATTTCTTATGAGACAGAACTCCCTCTCCAGGGTGTTTAAAGCAACCAAATCTTTGTCCCAGGCTATTTACCTCAACAGATTCTTATGTTCTTTTCCACGTCTTAAACTGCTTTCGTCTGGAGGGCAAATTTTGGAAAATCTCTGAGAATATTCTAGAGAACACTTTCAAAGTCAGTCTTTCTCAGCTGGAACAGAGCCAGAGACCTACAAATGGGATACATACTAGCTCCAAATGGCCCATAATTTACTGGCCTCTTTCTCCCTCTTTTCCTTGGATTCTGTACTGTGTTCTACTGGACTCTGGAGTTTCAAAATAGTTGTTTAATACAGTTACTCCCTGTTTGCTATTTATTCTGGTGTGTGGACTGTGAATCCTGTGGTTTCTTTTTCTGCCATTTTCCCACAATCAAAATACACATTTTCTGATCCTTGATTATCTGATAATTGCATGACTTCATCCTCCTTCTAACATACAAATGTGTGTTAGTGGGTATTTTATTATAGAATCCAAGTCATTTACTCATAAAATATTAGCATGTTGAAACATTTCTGCTGCAGACAACACTGCTAATAAGAAACCCAATTTATATGTGGACTTTACTATTTTTTTTAAAGGCAATCTCTTCTGCTCCTTATACTGTCACAGATATGTTCTTCTCATAATGCATTTATAATGCACTGTGGTATATGTTTCTCTGTGTATTTGTACATGTATATTAACTTTTTCTAAATGGCATATGATGTTATTTTTGCATAAAATCCATAACAAAAGCTAGTGGGCTAAGACACTTTTTGCTCAATATACATGGGGTCAAGTGATGACCAGATTCATACAGTGCTGGTTCATTTTTCCTACATGTCTTCTTGGCTAGGGCAGATAGAGGAGCCTGAAGAATAAGCCATGAGATCACTCACAGGTTTGATCCCTCTGATCCTATGGCCATAACAACTAACATCTATTCTTTTTTAGTGGTGGTCTATGGCTGAAAGAAAAGGAATGTAGAACATGCCAGGTCTCTTAAATCTGGACCTAGAAATGGCACAGCTTTACTTTTGCTGCACTCTATTGGTCAAAGCAAGTCCCCAGACATAGGAGAGAAAAAATAAACCATAATACTTGATGAAGAAACAGCATGTGTGCATCACAATGGGTGAAATCATTAACAAACATCCTTTACAGGCAATGAAAAATGCTGATCCATTTCTTCTGCTCTGAAAAATCTTTCCCTTTTCTGTCATTTAATTTTGTTTATTACTTGTGTTTGCTTAGAATTCCTTCTTTCCTCTTCTCTCTATTCCTTTCTACAGGACCCATTTTAGAAGGACATTATGTCATTAGAATCTATTCACAATTATAACTTTCTTTTATATTCTATTTTCCTTTTAATATATTTCCCAAGGAGAAGCTACTTTTGCAAATCTAGTTCCATATCTGGCTTTACAGTTTGTTTCCATTCTGCACACAATCCACATCATATGGAATTTCAAACATTATAAGGAATTTCAAAAATTAAATGTACTTGTATAATGCCTAGTTGAGTCACCTTCAAGGATATGTGAGATTTTCTTTCCATGTGAGAAATTAAGTTATGCTCCTAAGACATAACATATTCTTCTTTCCATAACCTGAATGCTCATTTGAAAACAGTTTTTTAAAATGAATTTAATTTAAACTTTTTTCTTCAGAATTATCTCACAGATCTTAGTCAGTTTTGGCCTCCCTTACTTTTTTAGAGCAAGGGTGTGTATTGATTAGCTTTCAGATATTTTTGCTGTCATTTCCAGCATTTTGTTGTGGAAAGGAAATCCTTAAGTATCTACTTACTCTTTTCTCATCACTCAGTTGTTCTGGATGAGCCAATATTATATTTATAAAAAGGTGAAAACTGACTTCATACTTCACCAATCCAAATTCTGTATATATTTTAAGGTTAAACTTCTCTTTCATTCAATTTTAAATATTTTAATAGACAATTAATATATAGAATTAAAAATGGGGAGTTGAAAATGAAAAATGTTGAGACATGCTGTACAAATGCATTCTTTTTTAAAAGAGCTTTTTAGTTGTAGTAACATATTTACAAGTTGAAATTTCCCATTTTAACCACTTTCAAGGATTAATTTCTTTTATCACATGCAGATCCCATGATCATTCTCCAGAATGGCAGGCAAGAATTTTACCACTGAGCCACCTCTGCACTGCCCACATGCATTGTTTTATATAATCATTTTTAATTAATGATCAGCAAATCCAAGAAAAGTCTTTTTAAATAATAAATTGTTAATCAAATCATGACTTCCACTCCTGAATATCATCTACATGAAACACATGAAGATAAATTAATGCTTGAAATTGAAGTTAACCTGGTAATGCATGTAGCTTAAACTTTTGACTTAAAGAACTCAGAGAAGAAGACAAATGTATAAACTTCAAGTGAAAATTTCAAATTAAAAATACATTCTACTGAAAGCAAAATATTAAGAGTTAGGTGGACATTTTTAATTTCTGTAGAACTCTGAATTCTCACAAACATACTGGAATGAAGTTTTTATTATGTAATTAAAAAAACTTGAAACTGTTTATATCCTTTTATTCTGTATACACCTACTTCTAGACATCAACAATGTTTACATTTCTACTTTTTTAAATACTGTTTTGATGAGTTCTTATAAACCTGAGACCATTATCCCTAAATATTTCCTTCTAGCAGTATAAAAGGATCTGCTTTTGACTGATAGAAGAATAGAGAAATCATTTTACATACTGAAACATTTGTAGCATTAATTTAAAATACACCTGGATGAAATGTGAAGTCATACTTAACCTGAGATCAATACTAGGACACATTTAATTAATATTTATAGTTCACTCATATGCAGTGATTTTTGACTCCAGCCAAAGAAGTATCTTCTTTCCACATGCTTCTGCACAACCCCTGATTTCCCCTTCACTTCCAGAGGATTTCCTGAGCTGAGCAGTTCCATTACTTTCCATGCTGGATTTTTCTGGATGACTTTTACAATAACATTCCAGTGTTCCCATACAACAATAAGATTCCATTATTGCAATGAATTTGGGGGGCAGCCTCATCAGCAAATCACAACTTACAAAATTTCAGTGGGATAATATGTTCTAGGTGATAAATAACTGCTACATTGCCTAGTGTTTCAATCAATTCCTGCCTGGATTTTTTTAAGCTATAATTCAGTGATGTCAGCTGGTGATGATTGGGGTTTCTGAAGAACATTTCACCCTCTCTAGAGATGTTAGCTGTCATTTCTCTTCTTGGTTGTGCATTTAATTTGGAAGTCCCACTCCCAAGGTGATTTGATGATTTCTCTCTGTAGTTTTCTAGCACAACCATATTACCTGGCTCATTAAATTTGTCAGTTCAAGCAGTATCCAACACTGAGTAAATTATGTGAGAAGCTTTCTAGTGAGTCAAGAGTTGTTTCCCTTTCCAAAGATTTGCTTTTACTCCTTTTTTTGCACATGGGCTTTAAAAAAAATTCTTGGTTCTGAAACTCCTGTTTCCATTTAGGGGTTGACAAAAAAGTGATTTAAGCTTAATGAGAATGTATTGTATTTATTACAAAATGTCTGCTATTCACATCATGGAAATAGATTTGTGCATGTTTAAGAAAGGAATAGATAGAATTTTATTCCAAAACAAGGTATCTGCCTTAGTGATATACCCAAAACTGACTTTGAAACATTAATTAACATTTAAATTAGAAGTTTTCAAAAATCTTTCCTATTTTTCTTCCTATGGGTTCGTTATCCTAAACCAAGTCAATACTATGATCTCTTTTGGCTTTGATTTTGACTGCTTTTCAGGATTTAGAAGATTTTATTAATAAAATGTTCTAACATCAAATTTAATACTGTCTCCTTTTTTCTTGGTGAGGCATGTTATATGTAGGTAACTTATGTCATCTCTAAAATATTTTCAGATTGATGCTTAAGATAGGCTTTAATTCAGTTAGATGATACCATGATTTCTGATAACTGGCTAATTGGTAGCTAAGGAAAATTTGGGAATTCC
Source organism: Tamandua tetradactyla (assembly GCF_023851605.1). NCBI lineage: Eukaryota > Metazoa > Chordata > Mammalia > Pilosa > Myrmecophagidae > Tamandua > Tamandua tetradactyla. The sequence continues at coordinate 102,610,631 of NC_135337.1, read as the reverse complement.
TTGTTTGCTTCTCTGAATTAAGGAATTGGTAGAGGAAAAGAGATTGAGATTGTGGGAGTTGAGAGAAGAGGAGTTCAATTTACATTAGAAATACTTAAGGAGAAATTGATGATACTAAACTGAAACCTGGAGTAGGTGATACCTAGCACAAACAGACTCACGGGACAAAGAAAAATGGATGAGAGCCTGCTGGTGTATATCAAGAAAATTAAGGTATTCCATGATAAACACTTAATTTCTTTCATTATAAAGTCTTGTATCACAATTTTCTATAAACAACCTAAATCTGACTCCAGCATCATATATGTATAATATTGTATTCTTTGGTTTTGTCAGGATATATCCAGTTATGCCTAGGTTTTAATAATACTCTAATTTATATTTTGAGCTGTGAAGCTTTTATTACATTTTTCTATTGAGCTGTGAAGCTTTTATTACATTTTTCTATAGATCAGTAAAGAAATATGTTAAGGAAATCAATAAATAAAGTAAGACTCTCTCAGATGAGGTGAATAATTTTAAGGTAAAATTGCCACTTTTCCCTTAGTTATATTCTAAAAACAGAAGTAAAAGTAAGGTGTCTATGTGACTAAACTCAATATCCTAAACTCAATATGCATAAGATAACAACAGAATCCTCAATGCAATCAACAACATCCTGGTTGACATAATTCAAAAGATATCCTGTTTCAATTTCCAATGAAATTGAATGGAAGTCAGAATATCAAGGATGAAGAAATGGTAAAAGTGTTGTTGTTAAGTGTTACCACATTTTTGCTTTTGAATTTTTTTATTTGATCAGTACGTGTAAGATTTTTCTCTTTTGCAATTTTAGGCAACTTTGCAGTATTAATATTACAATATGGACTGAGAGGCTCAAAGTTCAAAGATTGTACCCTGGGAGGTACTGCTATTGAGAAGACATTCTCACCTAGTAAAAATGCTTTGGCGTTAGAAGATGTTGTAATTTGCTATCTGCCAGAATGCAACACATCAGAGATGGATTGGTTTTCAATAAAAGGGGATTTACTTAGTTAATGCATAGTTCTTCAGAGGAAAGGCAGCTAACTTGCAGCTGAGGTTCTTTCTTATGTGGGAAGGCACAGGGTGATCTCTGCTGGCCTTCTCTCCAGGCTTCTGGGTTCCAACAACTTTTCCAAGGGTGTTTCCTTTCTGTTTCTCTAAAGGCCTGGGCTGAGCTGTGAGTGCTGATATGAGGTATGCTGAACTGCTTTGTGCTACGTTAAGCTCTCTAATTTAAGCACCAGCCAATTAAATCAAACATCATTCATCACAGTAGGCATGCCTCCTAGATGACTGAAGATGTAATCAGCAACCAATGAGGTTCACATGCCACTGGCTCATGTCCACAGCAATAGAACTAGGCACCTTCAACTAGCCAAGTTGACACCTGAATCTAACTACTACAGAAGGTAAAGAATGGCTTCCTGCTTTCTGGATTCAGGCCTCTCTCTTACCAACCAAGTACACAGTTTCATGTGCACACATGCAGTGCACAAATGTTCTATATTTTACAGGATACTGAAAAGCATTGGAAGATGACTGTAATTCCTTGCAGTCTAAGAAAGGTGCTTCAGAAGAAGAAAGAAAAATACTGAGAATGAAAATCAAAAACCTCCAGGAAATGTATGACCAAGAAAGATGGACATGCAAGAATAAGATGTTCTGTGGTCATGGCTTCAAATTGTGTTACGTGAATGAATGCATGGACTAATAATGTAGATAATTTTATCATTTTTGTGAAAAGTTAATGCCTTACATTTTCTATATTTAGCCAGTAAGAAACTGTCTTTCTTTCTTTCTGCTTTTATCCTAGAATCTGTTCTTCTCTTTCCTTCCCATCTCTTATCATTCTTGAGTATAATTTACTTTTGGAAGAAGGTCTTTAAGAACCACCAGTTTCTGCTGCTCAGTTGCTTCTGTTGTTTTCATAATCCCTACTCTTTCTGTCCTCCACCAATAATTTCACCTTTGCATTCTCTGTGACCAAGTTACCTATTGAGATATCACTTCCTGTTTCAGTATATAAAAATTTTCAGTGATTGCTCTGAGGCTTGTAGCCGAAAAAAATAATCAAAACACAGACAGCAAGGAATCTTTAGTTAGCAATGGTTTTATGCTCTCCACATTTAGTAGGTGGCAAAACATTCAGAAGAAATATTACATATCACCACAGAGGTGAGGGATTTTGAGTTAAAAACATAAATATCATCTTGGCAGACTATTTTTGAGTTATGCATATGATGTGGGAATTGGGTAAGTCCATCTCCCACCTTGCAGGATAAAGTCTGAAGGACTTATTTTACTTTTTGAGAAAAATAAAATGAACAACATCTTAGAATATGTACTGTATGCTCTGCCTAGAGAAAATATTTTCATACTTTGTCTGTGTGGATAATCTACTTCAAGACTGCTTTAAGACCATGACCAAGCATTTACTGTTGTTGGAGGTAACTTTTTCTTTTTGTTTGTTTTCATTTTTTATTGTGAAGTCTAGTATTCCAGTCATAAATTAAATTCCTATGTAATTTGAATCCTATAATGCAAAAAATGTAACCCTAAAGCTTTACCATAAATTTTTAATGGATCTTTCCTTTTCTCATGACTAAAATACTAAAGTCCATAAGTATACAACATAGAGAAATATTCATATAATATATGGCCAAAAAGGTCATACAGGTCATTCAGATTATATATAAGCTAAAACTATAGACCAATGTTGTATATACCTAGGATTTTCTTCCTACCTAAAGCAGTACTTATGTTATTATATTTTTATTTATTAGAAAAGTTGAGTGTTTACAGAATAAGCATGCATAAAATGCAAGATTCCCATATCCCAGCATATTTTTAACACTGTGCTCTTCTGTGGAACATTTGTTACAATTGATGAAAGCACCTTTTCATAACTGTACTATTAACTACAGTTCATCGTTTAATGTGGGGTTCACTGTTTGATACTGTAATCCCATTTATTTCATTTATGTATTATGTTACTATATACACTATTTAATATATCCCCTTTTAATCACATTCATAGAGGTTTTCAGTGCTGTTGATTACATTCACCATGTTGTGGCACCTTCACCACCACCCATCGCCAAAACACTTTGATCATTCCAAATGGGGACCCTGTTCACTTTGAGTCTTAATATCCCATTCCCCATCTCCACCTCAACATTCAATGAGGATTAAACTACATGGCTTTTCTGGGGTACACCACAGATTCAAACTGGCACAGCCATTTAAACTCATCCCCTAGCAGTTAAAGGAAAATTATGAGACTATATACACAGATGGATTGAGAGACCCATATCTTATATCTAAAGACACATTTGCTTTCATACCGTATAGTCAGAGAGATACAGGCAGACATTCAATTATTCATTCCTGGCCCAAGAAATAATATAGTAGGCAAAAGTATATAGGAAACAATTAGATTATACTGAAATAAAAAAAATGCTTTGCCTTGCAGGATGATCAGTATGAGACTGAGTGTTCTAGTTTGCTAGCTGCTGGAATGCAACACACCAGAGATGGAGTTGCTTTTAATAAAAAAGGGGTTTATTTTGTTAGTTCTTCAGAGGAAAGGCAGCTAACTTTCCACTAAGGTTCTTTCCTTACGTGGGAAGACACAAGATGGTCTCTGCTGGCCTTCTCTCCAGGCCTCTGGGTTCCAACAACTTTCCCTGGGGTGATTTCCTTCTGCATCTCCAAAGGCCTGGGCTGAGCTGTGAGTGCTGAGATGAGGTATGCTGAGCTGCTTGGGCTGTGCTACATTGTGCTTTCTCATTTAAGCATCAGCCAATTTACTCAAACACCATTCATTGCAGCAGGCCCGCCTCCTAGCCGACTGCAGATGTAATGAGCAACAGATGAGGTTCACGTACCATTGGCTCATGTCCACAGCAACAGAGCTAGGCACATTCACCTGGTCAAGTTGACAACTGAATCTAACTACCACACTGAGAAGAAAAGAACCTTTGGCAGTGATCAGCAGCTGGGCTATTGTAAATTCATGTGAAGAGGAACATGATCCTATTTTCTCATGTTATATATCAAAACTGCCATTCATTACCTATCTCTCATGCTTTTTGTTCCACATCTGGACAATTGGTGAGAACCCTAGATGCCCCCTCCTTGTGTGTTGCCAAGCTTACCAAAGGTGGAAGCCCTTGCTGGCCATATCCCTTAACCACAATAAAAACTCAAGGCAGTCTCCTTTCCATCATTAAGTCATTTCAGACTTCCTTGAGAGGATTGTCTCTCTCTACCCAGACATTAATGGTGTAAATAATAAATATTGTAATACCCACTTAGTGTGTTTTGCATTGATAGTCTCAACATTTGAACCAAACTTTGAGTTGAACCCAAATGTCCTGCCCTTATTGAGGACTACACTTAGAGGCAAAGGAGATTCTAACACTTTTAAAATATTAGACAAGGTATTATTGACATGAGTTTATTTGAGTTACCCATTTTTCAATATAGTGCCATTGCCCCCTGTCCCTAACACTAAAAATATTTTCTTTGTACCCTATAATACAAGATATTTGTGAAACAGACAACACTGAAGAAGCTAAATACCAGATTGTGATTGAGAATTGCATTTAAGATAGCAAATCTGAATCACTCTCAATTGGTTCACTCAAATAAACTTGGAAAACTCTAGCTACATTTTGTACCTCCTTGGTTAAATTAATAATGAGGATTTTATTATTCTTTGGTTTTGCAAATGGAATCTTCTCTTAATTTCATTTTTGGATTGTACATGTCCTCAAATATCTGTGACACTGAATATTTTACATATGTCTCTTTTACTAGAACCATATTGAAACATGCAGGCTGAAAAAATGATACTAGATTGAACTTACTTAAAAATAAAGACTGATATTCATTCCCCAAATTATTTGCTGTTTTTTCCCAGAATAGGCCAAAATACAGAAATAAGTGGGGCTTCTGGGAAAATGGATGAAGGTATCTGTTAAAGGTTGTTTGAACTTCAACAGAATTAAAAGGCTCACCCTATTTTCCTTAATTTAAGCTAAATGATTTATCCAAGAAGAAGGAAAAGCCTGTTGCTAAATAAGGCCTTTCTTGATAAGATTTACCTGGATTGGAATCCAGGGAATGCCCTATGGACTATAAAACTGATGAGGTTTTCAAATGCATAAAAAGGGACAGAAACAAACATATTTTCCTAGAGAGAGTGGAGCTCTGAGTGTTGCCAAGAATTAATAAATATAATTAAACCTTTATGAACTTTACTTAGATGTTTATTAACCTTCTGATATATTGTAATGCAGCCATGGCCCACAACTGGAATATCTGTTGAGGTGTGTAATGCCCCCTCCTACAGCCTGAGATTGGTGACTTTCAGTGCACAACAGGACAAGTGGACCTAGCTGCAATGTACCTAGTCTCCAGCCAGCTCACCCAGCTATCATAGTAAGTGACAGGTGGACCTGATGGGAAGAAGAGATCCAAGAATACTATCTTCTAGGAAGAAAGGAAAGTGTGGTCTGGCCAATTGTTGATCTGTCTAGCTTTAAACAGATCCTCAATTAGAGGTAAATCCCCTGCATCAGGTCCAAGCCTTGGTTTGGAGGGAAATTACTAGCAAATCAAGTGCAAAAGTAGAACTTCAATGCAAACCCAAGCAAATACAAAACCTTACATGACTGACAGAAACCAACTTTCAAAATAATCTAATCAAAATAACCAAATGCCTTGAAACCAACAGAAAATTAAAAAGCATATGATGATGCATGAAGTTATGACCCAACCAGATGACCAAATTAAAACACCGGAGGTGACACAGAATTTGGGACAACTAATATAGGTTGTTCATAAAAATCTCCTAAATAAATTCAGTGGGTTGGCTAATGACAGAAAGGAAAGCAAGAAGATACTAGAAAAGCATAAAGAAGTATTTGATAGAATAAGTAGAAAAGTAGCAGCTATCACAGAGATGAAAGATTCTATAGACTAAATTGAAAATATACTAGACACAGATTTGAAAAGCAGATTTGAAGAATCAGAAGAAAGAATAAGCAAACTAAAGGATAGGACAGTTGAATTCCAATGCAAAAAAGAACAAATGGCAAGAAAGATGGAAAAATTGAATCACACCTCAGGGAAATGATGGACAACATGAAGTGCACAAGTATAAGAATGCTCAGGGTCCCAGAAGAGGAGAAGAGTAAAGGGCTAGGAAGATTATTTGAGGAGATAATGAAGGAAAACTTCCCAACCCATATCAGAGGCATAAATTTTCAAATTGAAGGAGCCCCAAAGCCAAAAACAGAATAAATCCAAATAGGCCTACACCAAGACACATACTAATCAGTCTGTTAAATGTTGAAGAGAAGCTGAAAGTACTGAAAGTAGCAGGAAAAAAGTAACTGCCAACATACAAGGAAAACCACAAAAGACTGTGTTCAGACTATTCAACAAGCACCATGGAGGTGAGAAGGCAGTCATAGGGTGTCATGGTCAGGTTCATGTGTCAACTTGGCCAGGTGGTGGTGCCCATTTTTCTGGTTAGGCAAGTGTTGGCCTGTCTGTTGCTATGAGAACATTTCATAGACTTAAATAATGATTACATCAGCTGCATCCACAGCTGATTGCATTTGTAATCAGCTAAGGGGAGTTTCTTCTGCAATAAGTGATGCTTAATCTAATCATTGTAAGGCTTTTAAGGAGAATTCAGGAGAAACTGTCTCTCTTCCTGCTTCGACCAGTGAGCCTCTCCTATGGAGTTTGTCCAGAACCTTCATCAGAGCAGTCAGCTTCACAGCCTTCCCTACAGATTTTGAACTCTACCTTCCTACAATTACGTGAGATCCTTTTTTTTTTCATGGGCAGGCACTGGGAATCGAACCCATGTGTCTGGCATGGCAGGTAAGAAACCTGCCACTGAGCTCTTGTCACACTGCTCCATGAGACACATATAAATTTTATATCTACAAATATTTCCTACTGATTCTGTTTCTCTAGAGAACCCTAGCTAATACACATGGTATATATTTAAGATCTAGACAGAGAAACACTTCCAGCCAAGAATTCTTTACCCAGCCAAGTTTTTCTTCAAAAGTGAGGCAGAGATTAAAATTTTAACATACAACAAAGGCTGAGAGAATTTGTCAACAACAGGCACTACAAGAAATACTAAAGGAAGTTCGATGGGCTGAAGAAAAAAGACAGAAGAGGGAGGTCTGCAGGAAAGCACAGATATGAAGAGTACTATTAAGGGTAACTTAAATGATACAAAGGAAAAGAGGGAAAAGAATATATAGATCTAACAAATAAAAAACAAATGATAAGATTCAAGAAATACCATTACAGTAATAACTTTGAATGTTAATGGGTTAAACTCTCCAATTAAAAGATACAGATTGGCAGAATGGATTAAAAAATAGAATCCATCTAAATACTGCTTACAAGAGACTCAGCTTCAAGGATAACAAGTGATTGAATAAAAAAGGATGGACAAAAGATGTTTTCTGCAAGCTGTGATCAAAAGAAAGCAGGAGTATCTATATTAATATTGGACAAAATAGACTTCAAATAAAAAGGCATTGGAAGAGATGAGGAAAGACACTACATATTAATAAAATGGATATTTCACCAAGAAGAAAAACATGCATGAATGTTTATGCTTCCAATCAAGGAACTCCAAAGTACATGGGGTAAACTTTTGCAAAACTGAAGGGTGCAATAGACATTTCAACAATAATACTGGCAGACTTCTGTACACCACTCTCTTCTACAGATAGAACAATGAGACAGAGGATCAAAAAGGAAATAGAGATCTTTAAAAATTTCTTAAATGAATTAGACCTGACAGACATATATAATCATTAAACCCCAAAACACCAGGATATACATTCCTCTTTAGTGCTCATGGAACATTATTCAGCATAGGACATATGCTGGAGCACAAAACAGGTCTTTGTAAATGTAAAAACCTGAATTATTCAAAGCATTTTCTCTTATCACAATGGAATGAAGCTGGAAATCAATAATCACCAATGAACCAGAACTTTCAAAAATAAATACTTTTGTGCCTTGCCTACGTGCTTACCTAAATGAAACACAGTAAATTTTAGTGGAATGAATGGACTGACTCTTCTGATTTGGCTTAACATTTTCATTGTCCCACTACCTTTTTTTTTTTAACATGGGCAGGCACTGGGAATTGAACCTGGGATTCTGGCATGGCAGGTGAGAATTCTGTCTGCTGAGCCACTGTGGCCCACCCTGAACCACTAGTCTTTAGGAGTTCTGAGTCAGGAATGACTTTCGGTTTGCTGACATTTGTGGTGTCCATTCCAAGGCTTCACAGAAGACCTGTTAAGGTCCTGAGGACTCCTTTAAAATAAAATCATGAAGAGGACTGGCTACTGCCTATGTAGGGCCTACCTGCCCCTCTGCTTACTTTAAATTTGAGGAGAGGGGTAGCTTTTCATTCTAAAAAGAAAGAGATTATTGCTGGGGTGTAAACTGAAGGCAGGCATGGCTCCAACAAATCTACACACTTACTCTGCCAGCTCATGAGCTGTGAGTTCTGCCATCTTGACCCTCCTTGCAGAGGTAGTTCCATTTCACCTTTTTTCCTGCCTAGAGAACTCCATATTTCAATCCTATGGCTTACTCTACAACATATTTGCACCAGAACAACAAGCACACCACAATCTCAGCCCTATCAGCAATCTTCATACAACCTGGGTGGGAGCTTTGCAATGTTGGGTCAAGATAAAAAAAAACAAAAAAAACTCCTGTTTTTCTCTCCTGAATCTCAGGGTCAGTGTCCTATCATTTTAAACAAAATTAAAAGGAGAAACAAACAACAACAAGAACAAAAAGTAAAAACAAAAATCTGCTGTATATTTTCTATTTATTTTTACTTAAAATATATTTTAAAATATAAAAGCATGTACAGCACTATTCTGCCAATAAATAGCATAATTAGTACAGTGTGCTGCCATTAATTTGGCATTAGGATTTGGTGAGTCAGTGGGGCCACAAGAATCCCTTGAACCGTAAGGAAACATTTACTGGACATTTATGAAAGGGCTGTCTGTGTTTTTTGATGGTAGAAGGATTCATCCTAAGGGAGAAAAAGGCATAAGGAGACTCACCATTAGGAAGCAGGCCCAGAAATACTTCAGTGGGTCCCAGGGAGGCAGGAGGCAGGTGTGAGGTCGAATGGTGGCCTCCATTGATGGGCACCCTCCAGTGTGATCCAGCTTCATATGGAATAGGGAAATGAAGGCCCAGGAACTCTATAAGAAACACATGAAAGTTAGATGAGTATCCCAGTGCTAAGAACGTTCTGAGACTTCAAATAAGAGACCAGTCCATGTCCCACAAGTTCAAGAGAATCAGAGCCATATTTCCTCTTAGCTGAACTTCCCCAGTGTCATCAGATCTCAGTTTCCCTAATCTTCCAGCCCTACCTCAGGGACAGAGCTTACCCTGTTCCTCCAATGTCACCTCATTGAAACCTAGAGGTCATGTCTATCCCTAAAGCCTCTAGTTTCCTTGTAGTTTGGCTAGTTAAGAAATGGTGACACAGGTCACCTGTTTATGACCCAATATTACCTACCCAGGGAGCAGATGGTTGGTATCGGGACTCATGGCTCTGCAGGCTTTCCAAACAGGACCCTTAGAGGATGGCATCTTGTCTATAAGTTGTGCCACAAAGAAGCCAATTGCAGCCAGGCTCATGCCTGGGAAAGGACTTGGCCTACCTGGGCTCTTGTACAGGAAGCCTCCTACTTTAAAACTGCAGATTAGCCTATAAAAAATGTGGCTGCGATGTTCTGCTTTTCGCAGCCATTGTCCACACCCCTACCCATTGAGGGTCCTCCAAAGCCAAGACCTCATGGATGTGGAAGAAACATCCATTTGCCTAAGACAGACACACACCTAGAATCATGTTCTTGGGGAGGAATTAGAAATCATCAACATTTAAGAGGATTCTTTGACCCTAAAGGATGGACAAACATAATTGGGAGCAAACCAACAATTCAGAATGACCCAGGGTAAATGCATACATATAAGGACCCAAAACCTACAACTGTCACAATCACAATTCACTTAGAGCCACCAATATACCTATTACAATGTTGCCTGAATGTTCTTTTTATTTTTTTAAATTTATTTAGATCATTTATTATGGAGGCTAATGTATATTCTTTTTCTTGCTAGTTTAACTCTCTGGTATCCATACAAAGCCTCATGTTTTTGGTAATGCTGACTGCCTAGGATCCGTGTCTCCAGGTGGTTGATCATAATGGATTCCACCAGGTAAAGAAAATGATTAGCTCCTGCTAGATTTTCTGGGTTGATAGAGAAGAAGGTATCCCCCATTAAAGTCAGAGTTCTGCAGAAACATGTTCCTTGGGTGCAGATGGTACATCATTGTCTTAAGATCTTTACCTGTTAGTGACCTTCTCCCACTCGGTCCCCTCTCCCCCAGGCTAAAAATTTTACAGTGTTTCATAATGACAACTTTTATCTTTGATACTCCAGGGCTTGGATAGTACCAGCATAGGACCTGAACCTCCTTATATATCTACATTCTTTCAGGCAAAATAGCAGTTTTAAAAAGATGCAGAGACTTCCGGAGAAGATGGCGGCTTAGTAAGACATGCGGGTCTTAGTTCCTTCTCCAGAAGAGCTACTAAAGAAATAGAAACGGTACAGAACAGCTCCCGGAGCCATGACAGAGACCAAAAAGACAGTGTACCCCATTCTGGAACGGCTGAACTGGCAGGGAGAACCTGCAGTGGTGAGATCACCGAGGGGCGCGCGCTTCCCCGGGCCGGAGTGGCTGGCGGCCAGAGTCCATCCCTTCCTCCTTCCCGGGCCAGCTGGGAGAATTGGACAGGTGGTCTCCTCAAGCCGCGGCAGCTGATGCCCCCCGCCACGCGTGGCCCCCCGGACCGGCTGGGAGAATTGGATCGGAGGTCCCCCAAGCCGCGGAGACTGATGACTGGAGTCCCTTCCACACACGTGGCTTCCCAGTCCGGCTGGGAACGTTGGATCGGCACTCCCCCAAGCCACTTTGGCTGGCTACCCTCCCCCACAGCGAGAGTTTTCCAAAGTTAAAGGACCCACAGCATCTTTTACTGGTGGGACCCGCAGACAGATGAGCGCCACGAGCGCCACCTACTGGGCAGGATAAGAAAAACAGAACCCAGAGATTTCACAGAAAAATCTTTCAACCTGCTGGGTCTCACACCCAGGGAAATCTGATTAAATGCCCAGACGCCAGCATAAGATAACGGATCATGCTCAGAAAATTGAAAATATGGCCCAGTCCAAGGAACAAACCAATAATTCAAATGAGATACAGGAGTTGAGACAACTAATGCTGAATATACGAACAGAAATGGAAAACCTCTTCAAAAACCAAATCAATAAATTGAGGGAGGACATGAAGAAGACATGGGCTGAACAAAAAGAAGAAATAGAAAAACTGAAAAAACAAATCACAGAACTTATGGGAGTGAAGGACAAAGTAGAAAAGCTGGAAAAAACAATGGATACATACAATGGTAGATTTAAAGAGACAGAAGCTAGAATTAGTGAATTGGAGGACGGAACATCTGAATTCCAAAAAGAAACAGAAACTATAGGGAAAAGAATGGAAAAATTTGAACAGGGGATCAGGGAACTGAATGACAATATGAAGTGCAAAAATATATGTGTTGTGGGTGTCCCAGAAGGAGAAGAGAAGGGAAAAGGAGGAGAAAAACTAATGGAAGAAATTATCACTGAAAATTTCCCAACTCTTATGAAAGACCTAAAATTCCAGATACAAGAAGTGCAGCGCACCCCAAAGAGAATAGACCCAAATAGGCATTCTCCAAGACACTTACTAGTTAGAATGTCAGAGGTCAAAGAGAAAGAGAGGATCTTGAAAGCAGCAAGAGAAAAACAATCCATCACATACAACGGAAACCCAATAAGACTATGTGTAGATTTCTCAGCAGAAACCATGGAAGCTAGAAGACAGTGGGATGATATATTTAAATTACAAAAAGAGAAAAACTGCCAACCAAGACTTCTATATCCAGCAAAATTGTCCTTCAAAAATGAGGGAGAAATTAAAACATTCTCAGACAAAAAGTCACTGAGAGAATTTGTGACCAAGAGACCAGCTCTGCAAGAAATACTAAAGGGAGCACTAGAGTCAGATACAAAAAGACAGAAAAGAGAGGTATGGAGAAGAGTGTAGAAAGAAAGAAAGTCAGATATGATATATATAATACAAAAGGCAAAATGTTAGAGGAAAATATTATCCAAATAGTAATAACACTAAATGTTAATGGACTGAATTTCCCAATCAAAAGACATAGACTGGCAGAATGGATTAAAAAACAGGATCCTTCTATATGCTGTCTACAGGAAACACATCTTAGACACAAAGATAAACATAGGTTGAAAGTGAAAGGTTGGGAAAAGATATTTCATGCAAATAACAACCAGAAAAGAGCAGGAGTAGCTATACTAATATCCAACAAATTATACTTCAAATGTAAAACAGTTAAAGAGAGAAAGAAGGACACTATCTACTAATAAAAGGAACAATTAAACAAGAAGACATAACAATCATAAATATTTATGCACTGAACCAGAATGCCCCAAAATACGTGAGGAATACACTGCAAACACTGAAAAGGGAAATAGACACATATACCATAATAGTTGGAGACTTCAATTCACCACTCTCATCAATGGACAGAACATCTAGACAGAGGATCAATAAAGAAATAGAGAATCTGAATATTACTATGAGTGAGCTAGTCTTAACAGACATTTATAGGACATTACATCCCACAACAGCAGGATACACATTTTTCTCAAGTGCTCATGGATCATTCTCAAAGATAGACCATATGCTGGGTCACAAAGCAAGTGTTAACAAATTTAAAAAGATTGAAATCATACACAACACTTTCTCAGATCATAAAGTAATGGAGTTGGAAATCAATAATAGGTGGAGTGCCAGAAAATTCACAAATATGTGGAGGCTCAACAACACACTCTTAAACAACGAGGGGGTCAAAGAAGAAATTGCAAGAGAAATTAGTAAATACCTCGAGGCTAATGAAAATGAAAACACAACATATCAAAACCTATGGGATGCAGCAAAGGCAGTGCTAAGAGGGAAATTTATTGCCCTAAATGCCTATATCAGAAAAGAAGAAAAGGCAAAAATGCAGGAATTAACTGTCCACTTGGAAGAACTGGAGAAAGAACAGCAAACTAACCCCAAAGCAAGCAAAAGGAAAGAAATAACAAACACTAGAGCAGAAATAAAAGAAACTGAAAACATGAAAACAATAGAGAAAATCAGTAAGGCCAGAAGTTGGTTCTATGAGAAAATCAATAAGATTGATGGGCCCTTAGTAAGACTGACAAAAAGAAGAGAGAGGATGCAAATGAATAAGATCAGAAATGGAAGAGGAGACATAACTACTGACCTCACAGAAATAAAGGAGGTAATAACAGGACACTATGAACAACTTTATGCTAATAAATACAACAATTGAGATGAAATGGATGGGTTCCTGGAAAGACATGATCAACCAACTTTGACTCAAGAAGAAATAGATGACCTCAACAAACCAATCACAAGTAAAGAAATTGAATCAATCATTCAAAAGCTTCCTAAAAAGAAAAGTCCAGGACCAGACAGCTTCACATGTGAATTCTATCAAACATTCCAGAAAGAATTAGTACCAACTCTCCTCAAACTCTTCAAAAAAATCGAAGTGGAGGGAAAGATACCTAATTCATTCTATGAAGCCAACATCACCCTCATACCAAAATCAGGCAAAGATATTACAAAAAAAGAAAACTACAGACCAATCTCTCTAATGAATATAGATGCAAAAATCCTCAACAAAATTCTAGCAAATTGAATCCAACAACACATTAAAAGAATTATACATCATGACCAAGTAGGATTCATCCCAGGTATGCAAGGATGGTTCAACATAAGAAAATCAATTAATGTAATACACCATATCAACAAATCAAAGCAGAAAAATCACATGATCATCTCAATTGATGCAGAGAAGGCATTTGACAAGATTCAACATCCTTTCCTGTAGAAAACACTTCAAAAGATAGGAATACAAGGGAACTTCCTTAAAATGATAGAGGGAATATATGAAAAACCCACAGCTAATATCATCCTCAATGGGGAAAAATGGAAAACTTTCCCCCTAAGATCAGGAACAAGACAAGGATGTCCATTATCACCACTATTATTCAACATCATGTTGGAGGTTCTAGCCTGAGCAATTAGACAAGAAAAAGAAATACAAGGCATCAAAATTGGAAAGGAAGAAGTAAAACTATCACTGTTTGCATACGATATGATACTATATGTCAAAAACCCGGAAAAATCCACAACAAAACTACTAGAGCTAATAAATGAGTACAGCAAAGTAGCAGGTTACAAGATCAACATTCAAAAATCTGTAGTGTTTCTATACACTAGTAATGAACAAGCTGAGGGGGAAATCAAGAAACGAATCCCATTTACAACTGCAACTAAAAGAATAAAATGCCTAGGAATAAATTTAACTAAAGAGACAAAAATCCTATACAAAGAAAACTACAAAAAACTGTCAAAAGAAATCACAGAAGACCTAAATAGATGGAAGGGCATACCGTGTTCATGGATTGGAAGACTAAATATAGTTAAGATGTCAATCCTACCTAAATTGATTTACAGATTCAATGCAATACCAATCAAAATCCCAACAACTTATTTTTCAGAAATAGAAAAACCAATAAGCAAATTTATCTGGAAGGGCAGGGTGCCCCAAATTGCTAAAAGTATCTTGATGAAAAAAAACGAAGCTGGAGGTCTCACGCTGCCGGACTTTAAGGCACATTATGAAGCCACAGTGGTCAAAACAGCATGGTATTGGCATAAAGATAGATATATCAACCAATGGAATCTAATAGATTGCTCAGATATAGACCCTCTCATCTATGGACATTTGATCTTTGATAAGGCAGTCAAGCCAACTCACCTGGGACAGAACAGTCTCTTCAGTAAATGGTGCCTAGAGAACTGGATATCCATATGCAAAAGTATGAAAGAAGACCCATATCTCACACCCTATACAAAATTTAACTCAGAATGGATCAAAGATCTAAACATTAGGTCTAAGACCATAAAACAGTTAGAGGAAAATGTAGGGAGATATCTTATGAATCTTACAATTGGAGGCAGTTTTATGGACCTTAAACCTAAAGCAAGAGCACTGAAGAAAGAAATAAATGGGAGCTCCTCAAAATTAAACACTTTTGTGCATCAAAGAACTTCATCAAGAAAGTAGAAAGACAGCCTACACAATGGGAGACAATATTTGGAAATGACATATCAGATAAAGGTCTAGTATCCAGAATTTATAAAGAGATTGTTCAACTCAACAACAAAAAGACAGCCAACCCAATTACAAAATGGGAAAAAGACTTGAACAGACACCTATCAGAAGAGGAAATACAAATGGCCAAAAGGCACATGAAGAGATGCTCAATGTCCCTGGCCATTAGAGAAATGCAAATCAAAACCACAATGAGATATCATCTCACACCCACCAGAATGGCCATTATTAACAAAGCAGAAAATGACAAGTGCTGGAGAGGATGCGGAGAAAGAGGCACACTTATCCACTGTTGGTGGGAATGTCAAATGGTGCAACCACTGTGGAAGGCAGTTTGGCAGTTCCTCAAAAAACTGAATATAGAATTGCCATACGACCCAGCAATACCATTGCTAGGTATCTACTCAAAGGACTTAAGGGCAAAGACACAAATGGACATTTGCACACCAATGTTTATAGCAGCGTTATTTACAATTGCAAAGAGATGGAAACAACCAAAATGTCCATCAACAGATGAGTGGCTAAACAAACTGTGGTATATACATACGATGGAATATTATGCAGCTTTAAGACAGAATAAACTTATGAAGCATGTAATAACATGGATGGACCTAGAGAACATTATGCTGAGGGAGTCTAGCCAAAAACTAAAGGACAAATACTGTATGGTCCCACTGACGTGAACCAACATTCAAGAATAAACTTGGAATATGTCATTGGTAACAGAGACCAGCAGGAATTAGAAACAGGGTAAGATAATGGGTAATTGGAGCTGAAGGGATACAGACTGTGCAACAGGACTAGATACAAAAACTCAAAAATGGACAGCACAATAATACCTAATTGTAATGTAATCATGTTAAAACACTGAATGAAGCTGCATCTGAGCTATAGTTTTTTGTTGTTGTTTGTTTGTTTGTTTGTGTCTTTTTTCCTTTTCCTTTTTCACATATTTTTTTATTTTTTATTATTATTATTATTATTTTTTTCTCTATATTAACATTCTATATCTTTTTCTGTTGTTTTGCTAGTTCTTTTCCTAAATCAATGCAAATGTACTAAGAAATGATGATCATACATCTATGTGATGATATTAAGAATTACTGATTGCATATGTAAAATGGAATGATTTCTAAATGTTGTGTTAATTTCTTTTTTTAATTAATAAAACAATAAAGTAAATTAAAATAAAATTGTACACCACGCGCATGCAAAAAAAAAGATGCAGAAAATTCAGCATTTTCAGTTGAGTATTTTCTGATGTAGATATTCCAGAAGTATGGCTTTTGACCAGAGTATGGTAATGTTTTAAGAACATTTGCCTGAAAGTTCTTGATCTACACATAAATTCTGATGAGACACATAACCTCACATTCATACCCAAACACATCCAAATACTTCTCAGGTAAATGTATAATAAAGTTAATCTCTGCAGAAGAGAGATTTGTGGAATAAATATCCCCACCTTGGCCAATTTCAAACTACTGACATTACTGAACACAGCTGTGAAAAGATATGTACATCAATGATCCCAAGTAAGCACCAACCAGCTCCATCAAAACTACCCCCTTTCATAGGAATATGTGCACAAGATGAACAAAGACCTTGAATAGGACCCTCAATTCCAAATGTACATATACAAACAAAACTATCCTACCTATCTCCAGAACCCACAAATCCTCACCTATCCTGAACACACATGCCAAATCCAAACCATACAATAAATACACAGACACACCACCTATTACACCTAAATTTTTATACTCAAAAGCTATCCATTCTGAATATTCACATGCTACTTTTACAACTACACATGCACATGACTTTCACTTGAACACAAACATGTACAACTGACATGATATATTTATACTAAATATCCTGCACACATAGGACTCTCTAAAACCATCAAGTACCCAAAGCTTTATCTCATGCTTCACCCCATAACAGCCCACACTCAATACCTCATCTATAACATACCCATACTTCAAAATTTCTTAAGATCCACACAACCTATATCATCTATCAGTTTCCAACACCATGATTAAAAATATCCGCATATCAAAGAACATATACTTTGTCAAATCCACTTAACCAAACGAACACAGAACTACAGCCACCCTGTAGACATCAATTACATAAAAGACCATCCAACTGACACTGAAAAAAATACAAGCAACTGAACCAGTTTAAAACACTACACCCCAGTAAAAACACAAAGAGATTCAGTGAACACTTTATTACCCGATAAACACATTTGTACACTACCCTTGAATATACAGCTTACTCAGATAAATACATACAAATGCCAACAATCTTGTTGTACTGCTAATATAAAACATGACTTTCCCACATACATTGAAACAAATATACATTACTTCAAATATTCCTAATCACTGAATATATACACCCCTCAACTTTACACACCATCCCCATTCATGCAGAGAACAATTACACCTCCCCAATACTCAAACATTCCCCAAAAGACATGCAAAAAACCCTAGAATTTTCCAAAGAAGAACACTGTTAAAACTCCTTATACCATAGATCCTATGAATAAATGTATACAAATTAAATAAATTTATATAAATCACCCACCCAATCCTAGAAATACACACAAACCAGTACACACTCTGAAGAAATAAATCACTATCTCCAGTCAACCAAATATGAGTACACATGAAACCACTTCAATGTCCCTAATTATACCCCCTACTCTCATATCCAGAACTCTTAGATGTAATGGCACCATATACCCCCAATATATAGATATACAATTACTCTACTGTGATATATTGAATTATATAACTCATTTCAGACATGTTCTTAATCTCAATCCATTTTTCTGTGGATGTGAACCCATTGTAAATAGAATTTCCTGAAGATGTGTTCAGTTAACATGTGACCCAAGTAAATGAAGGTGGGCCTTATTCCAGATTGCTAGAGGCCATATAAAAAGAACTGGGAAGTCAGAGAAGCTAGAAAGGAGAGGACATTGCCAAGTGATAGGAGATAGAAACACATCCAGGAATTGCTGACGGTCAGCACCACAACACTACAGACATTCAGGGGAAAGCACCTCCAAATCTTTATTTGGAGTTCAAACCTCAAAATGACTGATGAATGCTTGTTGTTTAAGGAGACACATTTTGTGGTATTTGTCATAGCAGCTCAGGCAAACTAAGATATTTACTTCCATGTATAAACATACATCCCCATCACTACATCAGGTACATACATACTAACTTCTCAGGATACACAGTAGTAATTCCATACTGATAAATTCAAATTCATAGCATTTGAAGATGTACGTCCAAATTGCAATGATCCTTGAATACACAATACACTCAATATACACAGGCCTCAATTATAACCAAAATTCTCCAGCACACTACAAATATGCAAAAGTACCACTCTATTCCCCTCATATGCACATGCATCCCCAAACCACTAATGTATACATAATTCCTACAGTCAAAAATACTCATAGAATTAAGTCCAGCATCTTCCAGAATACAGACTCATGACACCCCACAGTCCTTCCATCCAGCATTTAACATATCTACCTGCTACACAAAATACCATTATAGTTACACTCAATGACATATACACACACCTCCTGAAAATCACATAAATATTTTCAACACTCAACATGAACTACATACAATAAAATGATCTCCCCATCTCCACAAATATACAAAACACATAGACCCTATAAACTGATATACACAGACACATTTCCTGACACTGCCTATATGCATAGGTAGAACACTGACAAACCTACAATTGAACACTGAAAAATCTCCAAAATTCATGGGGAAAACACACACATGTAAAAAAACCCTCAAAGTCTCAAATTACAAATAAATAACCCCAAACCCTTGATACACATGTATTGCCTCTCACACTTAGCAAAACCACTGAGCCCCAGTCACCCTCAAAAAACACTCATGACTTCTCATTCCCAAATATCTACACCAACACCAACACCCACACATTTGAATACATATATCTTATTCCCACCAACACGTTAAATACATACACTAACCACAAACTGAATTTATAGGACCACAGTCCCAATAACATGCACAGTATAGCTTATGATCTGAATTTTTATATACCCAAGAGGCCCACAGATAGCACATAGAAAATATCCCATTTCCAGGAGCACCAACAGCCATTTATTCCCCACAGAAGTAAAGATGTCAAATACATGTATTGACCACTAACAATTCAAGGAAGAGCACACATGAGGCTCACACACCAAACACATTCCCTCCCACAGAGATACCACTCCTCAAGATAAAACCATGTTACAGCCCAATTATGCATAGAGCAGTGTGTAGCAAAGTTTAACAAAATGAACTTCTAAGTGAATGTGGTGATCATATAATCACACATATAACACATTTTAATAGGTGTGTAGCACACAATCGACAAAATAAAAAATATACAACACCATTTATGGTAAATCCATTCGGCCAATTTATTCTTCTATAAGGCTTTTGATTTCTATACCACAAAATTTCACTCAAGTTTTAATGTTAGCTACCCCTTTCCTCACAGAACAATGTTTTTCAAATACTGAAGAATTTGACATAATTGTGTTATTAGAAGGGGGCAAATTGAGCCTCGACACACTGTTAAGTTGACTTTATATTATTAAATTTCCTAACACACTTTAACTCTTCACAACCGAAAAATCAGTAAATTCAGCCTGGTCTGGGTCTGCACGTTTCTAATCTCCGCGGTGTAAATGCTCTCCCCATAGAGCAGGGCGGGAACCTGAGGGCAAGAGCACCCCCTAGGAAACAGCTTCTGATAGAGACAGCAGACGCAAATAACCCAAGTACACACACTAGTTAGCTCAGTGACAGCATTAGAAAGCCATGAGGCTGAGTAGCCGTTACCTTTAATTTTATATACCTGACATATAAAAGGGTATGAGCAGCGAACTTGCGAGAGGACGACAGACCTTTCCATTGAAATCCTTCCTTAAGAACGCGCCCTTAGTACCGCGCATGCGCTTTCCTTCAAGGAGCATTTCCCAGCGGACCCCTGGGGAGGCTGAAGGGCAGGAGGCCACGTGCCCCAATGCCCCGCCTCCCCCTCCCCCTCCTCCTCCAGAAGGGTGTGCGCATGCGTACAGCATCAGCCCCCCACCCCATGCTGGAAGGAGGTTCTGGGAGGGACGTCTGGGATGGGCAGGAAATGGAGTCGTGGGGAGGGGCTGTGTGATTTCTGCAGGATCAGGAGCTAGATGCCTTTTCTTTTGGAACCACCAGGACCAACACTCCCTCTGTGATAGCAGGTAGGAAAAGACCGCTTGCAAGTTTTATGTTTATAAACCTGCGAGGGCAGTTCCTTCCACTTAGCCCCCTTCCTCGGTGAAATATTTTTAGAAGCTGTATAGTCTAAGGCTGTGTCCTCAGATTGGAAGCATTGCATGTGCTCTCCTTGGACTGCATTTTTTGTTTTTATTCAAGCCTTTCAAAACCAAAGTACTTTCTTAGCTTACATGTATGTCATGAAGTATTTGGGACTTACTTATGCTGAAATATTCTGTATCCAAGAGGCCCACAAATAACATACAGAGTATCCCACTTCCAGGAACGCAACAGCCAGTTCTTTCTCGCTCACACACTTACGCTAAAATATTATTTATTGTCTACAATATTTCAAATTTAGGAATAATGTATTTGATTTGTTAATTCTGCCAACTTTATTCTTAGGCATACTTTAAAATTTAAAGGAATTGTAGACCTGTTCCTTTTGCTACCAGTACAAAGATGGTAATCATAGCAAAATTGGTAATGAAATGTATAGAAACACATTGCTTTCAAAATCGAAATTAATAGTCAAAAAGTTTATTTAAAATGATCTTCAATTATATTTGTTTTTATTAATGGGAAATAAAGCTGATATACATATAGCACCCTGGATGCACTGAGAATCCTGATTTCCACTGTTGTACCTTATGTTCATAAGTACACATACCTTTATCAAATTGTGTGTTCTAATTTTTATTCAGAAAGTGATACTGTACTTGAAGCAAGTGAAGAAATCTACTACTACAATTGTAGAGTCAGTTGAGGGGCACAAAACTAGGTTTACATAAAGTATTTGGGATGAACACTTTGCTGTGTGTCTGAGAAATAATCAATAAAATGCCCTAAAGAGGTAAATTGCCAATCGTATTGCCAAATTATACTTCGAAGAAAACACTTACATTTTGTCCACCTGTCAGAGTCCTTCAGGAAATGTTTTCCCTCCCCCACTTCAGCTCCATCTGCCCCTCCCCCATTATAGAGTCTCTTGAGTCCTATACTCTAGTCCAGTTTAAATGTAAACTTTTCCATCCTTTACTTGGAATCCTGAGAATCTGCTGGAAGAAGTCACTCTTTGAGTTCTGGAACTGAATCTGTATTAATCAGGAGGTTCCAGACAGCAGTGGTCTGTGTTCAAGAACCCAAGAGTGATTTCAGAAGGCAGTAAGAATGTAGGATGGGGGTATATTATAAAAGCACTTCTTCAACTTCCATAAGAGCCATTCATCAACTTAGGAAAATTCAAAACTGACCCATCTTCATAGTACAAGAATTGATCTTAAATAGAGGAAGTAGAGAACATTGGATTCCACCAAGCTCTTCTCACCTGGAGAGCAGGGAGCAGTCTGGATACCTGAGAACTACAGTTGAGGTAGCTGACCTTGGATCTGGGAAGAATTACATTGGCTGTATAGAAAGAATGAGATCAGGAATGTTGAATGTCCCTAGAAGAGAAAAGCCACATGAAAAGTGTACTAAAGAGTAGCAGGATTACATTGTGTGATGGCACAGAGAGGCTTGCCTAGAATCTGTGTTATTTTTTGGGTACCTGGAAATTCCTGTATGCTTTTATTTGAAGGATAAGAAATGGAGTAAATAAGATTTTGTGGGGTAGTAAGAAGCAATAGGCTAAGCTACAAAACTGTTAAAAGGGTTCTCTGTATATTTACGGGAAAAGGTACTCTCAGTTAAGTAGCCTGGACATTTCTCTAGCTGCCCCACCCCAGAATCCCTGGACCAGAGACAGGTCTTCCCAGACCAGAGACAGCTTCTCTTTCACTCCAGGTACATGTTTTCTTTCATTTAAAAGGTCCAGGGCAGTTGGATAACTTCAACTAATATTAGCAGAAGTGGTGATCCCTGAAGTTTTCTCAATTTTTGTCATTGTGGAATCTCAGATCTTCAAACTACATCAACTTGTTCACAACTTCATGCTGATCCCTCAGTCCTTCAATTTTCAATTGAGATGAAGATATTGGTTATATTCGATGAATAGTTCATGGTCATGGGATGGAAACAGGTGTTCTGGCTTTCCAATGGAACATTTGATGAGGGATCATTTATTTTTAACAAGGGAAAGGAGAGTAGCATGTAATGAAGTATACTTTTATCTACTATTATTATTATCAATGATCCCAGGAGAACTTTGTGATACATTGTGCTAATGTTCTGGGTTCCTGTTCTTTTGAGTATGGTCTGAGTGAGGATCCTTGAACAAGAATGTTTTCCAGATTATGTAATGCCAAATGGGGACTTATGCCTGGTGATCAGTGTCTTTACTTTTGTTGTTAGGAGGTCAAAGTAGAAGGGCCATTCAACTTTCATCTCTTGCTGTCAATTTAAACAGGGAGGTTCTCCACTTATATCTCCACTATTGAACTTTTATACACTCTTACTTACCCTCTCCAGACATTGCTGGTTGTTGTATGACAGAATCTTGGGGAACTTAACATCTCTTATTCTGGAGAAAGAATTTTCTGTGTAGTTGATGTCATGGAGCCTGGCCCCAGCCCTGTGTAATCTGTAATTGGTGAGGGCCTAGAAGCAATAAGCATATGCTGGGAAGGAGGTGTAAAGGGCATTGTGCCAGTTTTAATCTGTTGTGTACTACAGAAAAGCCAAGTTCTTTAATCCTCATTGAATATTGCTGGGTGAGAATTTATGGACTGTTTCTATGGAGATGTGACCCCACCCAATTGTGGGTGGTAACATTTGATTAGATGGTTTCTATGGAGAAATGTTTCCACCCATCTGAAATGTGGTTTCTTATTAGAGTCCTTTAGAAGGAACCATTTTGAGAAATGCTTGAGAGTCACAAGAGCAACCAGAGCCCATACAGCCAGAGACCTCTGGAGATTAAGAAAGAAAATGCCCCCCAGTGAAGCTTCATGAAACTAGAACATTTGAGAGACAGCTAGCAGACTTTAATTGGCCTTCCTTGAGTGAATGTAACCTCTTGTTGGTGCCTTAATTTGGACATTTTAATAGCCTTGCTGTTCTAGTTTACTAGCTGCCGGAATGCAATATACCAGAAATGGAATGGCTTTTAAAAAGGGAAATTTAATGAGTTGCTAGTTTACAGTTCTAAGGCTGAGAAAATGTCCCAATTAAAACAAGTCTATAGAAATGTCCAATCAAAGGCATCTGGGGAAAGATACCTTGGTTCAAGAAGGCCGATGAAGTTCAGGGTTTCTCTCTCATCTGGAAAGGCACATGGTGAACGCAGTCAGGGCTTCTCTCTCGGCTGGAGGGGCACATGGCAGACACGACATCATCTGCTAGCTTACTCTCCTGGCTTCTGGTTTCATGAAGCTCCCCGGGAGGCATTTCCCTTCTTCATCTCCAAAGGTCGCTGGCTGGTGGACTCTCTGCTTCGTGGTGCTGCAGCATTCTCTGCTCTCTCTCCGAATCTCTCTGAATCTCTCATTCTCCTTTTATAGGACTTCAGAAACTAATCAAGACCCACTCAAATGGGTGGAGACATGTCATCCCCTAATCCAGTTTAACAACCATTCTTAACTAAATCACATCAACCAGGGAGATGATCTCATTACAGTTTCAAATATACAGTATTGAATAAGGATTATTCTACCTTTTAGAAATGGGATTTATATCAAAACATGGCTTTTCTTAGGGGGCATACTTCCTTTCAAACCAGCACACTTGCCTTAATTTGGCATTTTCATGGCATTAGAACTCTAAGCTTGCAACTTAATACATTCCCATTTTTCAAAACTGTTCCATTTCTAGTATATTACATTCCAGAAGTTTGCAAACTAGAAAAGACATGCAGTTCCAGAATCTTTCTCCAGTCATTCTGGTTTTGAAAGAAGATTTATAATGAGCATCAGGCAAAGGAAGATTGAGAAGAATATGGTAAAATGCACTTTGGGAATCTACTTCATTCATAACCTCCCTATGACTGCCTAGAATATTTTTAAACATTTTTATTGTATAATGTAACATATATACAAAGTAAAGAAAGAAAAAAGCAATAGTTTTCAAAGCACTTTCAACAGGTTGTTACAGGACAGATCCCAGAGTTTGTCATGGGTTACCATACAGTCCTCTCAGATTTTTCCTTCTAGTTGCTACAGAATATAGGAGGCTAGAAAGAATAAAAAAAATTATCATCACAATCCACTTTTTTATTTTTAGTGAAAAATAACATATATATGAAAAAGCAATAAATTTCAAAGCACAGCATAGTTTTAGAACATAGTTCAAAGTTTTGCATGGGTTACAGTTCCACAATTTTAGGTTTTAAATTCTTGCTTCTCTAAGATATTGGAGACTAAAAGAGATATCAATTTAATGATTAAGCGTTCATATTCATTTGTCAAATCCTATTGGTATAACTCCACCATCACATTTGATCTTTCTGTCCCTCTCTTTAGGGGTGTTTGCAGTATGGCCGTTCTAAATTTTTCATATTGGAAGGGTCTATCAGTAATAACAGGTAGGGAGATGAAACTGTCTGACGTGCTGGAAAGGCTGGGTCCTCTAGGTTTCAGGACTTATCTGGTATGGGGACCCATTGGAGGTTGTAGGTTTTGGAAAGTTCCCCTAGTGCATGGACCCCTGTGGAATCTTATATATACTGCCCTAGGTGGTCTTTAGATTGACTGGAATCACCCTGGTTGGGGTTTGGCAAGTTATGAGAGGTAGCAATGTCTAACTGAAGTTGCATTAGAGCAACCTCCAGAGTAATGTTTCAACTCTATTTGAACTCTCTCTGCCACTGATACTTTATTAGTTGCACTTTTTTCCCTCTTTCAGTCAAGAAGGAATTGTTGATCCCATAGTGACAGGGCTAGACACATCCTTGCAAGTCATTTCCCATGCTGCCATGGAGACTTTCACCCCTGGATGTCATGTGGATGTAGAGGAGTGGACAATGATTTCATTTACAGAGTTGGGCTTAGAGAGAGTGAGGCCACAACTGAGCAACAAAAAACATCCTCCAGAAGTAACTCTTAGGCATGCCTATAGATAGGTTAAGCTTCTCCATTACCTACATAAGCTTCACAAGAGTAAACTGCAAGATGACAGGCTTGGCCTAATGTCTTGGTGTCCCTAAAGTTTGACACAGTATCAGGGGATTCCCTGATAGTAAAGTTTAATAGTGCCATATTTTTTTTCTTCGATCCTTTAAGGAACTTTTCCAATACCTTTTGATGATCTGCTTAATATACTCTGGTATGCATCCAGGCATTACATTAAGCTATACAGGATTGAAGGAACTTTCTTATTCTGGGCTCCCTGTGTTTCAGTTGTTCAAATGAGCTGTATAGATAGGTTGAGATAGATTATGTGCTATAGAAAATTTAGGTCCCAGACAACATAAACCTTTCTTCTTTTGGTTTCAAAGAGTATGTGCAGTTCTAAAATAAGGATAATGACTTCCTTACCCACTGTGTTCTCAATTACTGTAACTCCAACCTGATTAGCTTTGTTCTTATCTCTCAAGAACAGACCATTCACATCATGGTATGCCTCACGACTTTGTTCCTTTTTTTAGCAACACATTTGATCACATGTATACACCATTTTACACCAATCTACTTCTGTCAGTGCATCATTCAGACACTTGCATTCATCAAGCATCATGTATAATGCCTGAAGTCTGTAGTCCATCAACACTCTCAATTTTACATAATTTCATTTTTTCCAAGAGGTAGATCACCAATAAGCACACCCCCACCAAATAGGAAATCTAAACCTCCTCTTAAATCTTATCCTAGCCCCCATCATTTACCTCTGCTGTTGCTGTGGTAGTGCTGATATTTTCCTTTTAAACATAACCCATAGTATGCAATAGCAGTTTTCCCCCATACCCTGTACTTAAACACTCTTTGTACATGAAACATAATTTTGAAGTTCTTGCAAGAACTAATTCATGTTTCTAGTGTTAATCAGTAGGGCACCTAGGTTGATGCAACCCCTTTCAATCTTGTTCATCTTCATTATTGTAGTATTACTTATAGACCCACTAGAGAACTGCCTTCAATTCTCTCTATTCCCTTACATTGGAATTCAACCTCATTAGTAAAATGTTCACCCATCTCTAGCTTCTATGTATCTCTAGGTTCCCTGTATTCTGTATTGTAAACATCTGATTTTACCTTTACCATTGTCATAAAAGTGGAATCATACAGTATCTCTCCTTTTGTGTCTGGCTTATTTCACTCAGCATTATGTCTTCAGTGCTCATCCATTCTTGTCATATGCTTCAGGACATCATTTTGTCTTACTGCTGCATAATATTCCATTGTATTATTTACCACATTTTGTTAATCCACTCATCTGTTGATGGGTTGGTTCCATCTTTTGGTGATTATGACTAATGCTGCTAGGGACATCAGTGTGCAATTGTCTGTTTGTGTCACTGCTTTCAGGTCCCTTGGGTATATATCAAGCAGTGCTAATGCTGGGTCATAGGGCAACTCGATATTTAGCTTCCAAAGGAACCACCAAATTATCTTTCATAGTGGCTGCACCATTATAAATTACCACCAGCAGTGTATAAGTGTCCCAATTTCTCCACATCCTCTCCAACATTTATAGTTTCCTGTTTGTTTAAAAGCAGCCATTCTTATAGGTGTGAGGTGATATCTCATTTTAGCCTTGACCTGAATTTCCATTTTAGTCAATCAAAATGAACATCTCTTCATGTGCTTTTGAGCCATCTGTATTTACACTTCAGAAAAATGCCTATTCATATCTTTAGCTCATTTCATAACTGAGTTGTTTGTTATTTTGCTGTTGAGTTGTATGATGACTTTATGTCCACAGGATATCAAACTTTGTCTGATAAGTGATTTCCAAATATTTTCTCCCATTAAGTTGGTTGCCACCTCACCTTTCTGACAACATCATTTGAGGTGCAGAAGCATCTGATTTTGAGTAGTTCCCATTTATCTATTTTTTCTTTTGTTGCTTGTGCTCTGGGTGTAAAGTTTAGGATACTACCTTCTCTTACTAGGTCTTGAAGATGTTACCCTACATTTTCTTCTAGATGCTTTATGGTGCAAATTCTTATATTTAGGTATTTGATCCATTTTTAGTTTATTTTTGAATAAGGTGTAAGGTAGGGGTCCTCTTTCATTCTTTTGGCTGATGATATCCAGTTCTCCCATGCCCATTTGCTAAAAAGACTATTTTGTCCCAGTTGAGTGGATTTAGGGCCTTGTCAAGAATCAGTTGACTATAGATTTGGTAGTCTATTTCTGCACTCTTATTTGATTCCAGTGGTCAATATTTCTAACTTTGTGCCAGTACTGTGCTGTTTTGAGCCACTGTACCTTTAGAATAGTTTTTAAATTCAGGGAGTGTTAGTATTTCCACATTGTTCTTTTTAGGATGCTTTTAGCTGTTCAGGGTCTCTTTCCCCTCCAGATGAATTTCATTTCTAGCTTTTCCAAGTCTTCAAAGTAGGTTGTTGGGATTTTGATTGGTACTGCATTGAATCTGTAGAACAATTTGGGTAGAATTGATATCTTAACTATATTTAGTCTTCCTATCCATGAGCAGGGAAGTCTTTCCACCTATTTAGATGTCCTTTGATTTCTTATAGCAATGTTATGTAGTTTTCCATGTACAAGACCTGTATGTCCCTAGACAAGTTCATTCATAAGTACTCAATTCTTTTTGTTGCTATTTTGAATGGAATTTTTTCCTTAATTTACTCATCAGTTAGGTCATTGCTTCTGTATAGAAACGTTACTGGTTTTTACACATGACTTTTATATCCCACTACCTTGTTGAATTTCTTTATTAGCTCAAGTAACTTTGCAGTAGACTTCTCATGATTTTCCAAGTATAGCATCATGTCATCTGCAAATAATAGAAGTTTTACTTCTTCCTTTCCAATTTGGAGGCCTTTTATTTCTTTGACTTGCCTGATTGCTCTAGCTAGAACTTCTAGCACAATGTTGAATAATAGCGGTGACAGTGGGCATCCTTGCCTTGTTCCAGATCTTAGGGGGAAAGCTTTTAGTCTCTCTTCATTGAGTATGATGCTCACTATTGGTTTTTCATATGGTCCGTTTTTCACATTGAGGAAGTTGCCTTTGATTCCTATCTTTTGAAGTGTTTTATCAGAAAAGGATGTTGAATTTTGTCAAAAGCTTTTTCAGCATCAACTGAGATGATCTGATTTTCCTCTTTCAATTTGTTAATGTGCTTTATTATGTTAATTGATTTTCTTGTGTTGAACCATCCTTGCATTCCTGGTGTAAACCCCACTAGGTGGTGATGTATAATTCTTTTAATGTGTTGCTGAATTTGATTTGAAATATTTTATTCAAAATTTTTGCATTTATGTTTATTAGGGAGATTGGCTTATAGTTTTCCTTTCTTATAGCATCTTTACCCAGTTTTGGTTTTAAAGTGACATTAGCTTCATAAAATATGTTAGGTAAAGTTCCTTTTTCTTCATTTTTTTGAAAAAGTTTCAGCAGGATTAGTGTTAGTTCTTTTTGGAATGTTTGATAAAATTCCACTGTGAAGGCATCTGGCCCTGGGCTTTTCTTTATAGGAAGATTTCTATGACTGATTAAAACTAGTTGTGAGAAGGTGTGAGGCAGAGAGAGGATGCTTGATAACCCTCCATGGCTGTAAGCAATATTGAGGTGCCAACAGGAAGGCGATGCTTGGGAGGACTTCATTCTACTCTCTGCTGAACCCATCTGCTGGGCTGTGTGTTGCACTTGCACACATTTTTCTTGGGGAAATTCCTCATCATTGCCTCTCAATCTAGGGGAACTGGTAGGAAAGATGTGTTGTGTAATTATGATATAAGAATGCTCTTGGCTTCTTGGAGAGACAGCAAGGTTGTTTGCGATGACCAAGCTGCTTACTTCTATGAATTTTATCCTCTAGATGGAAGCCAGGGTCTTTTCTGCTCTCTGCTTTATGGCTCTTTTCACTCAGTCACTGAGTCCAATTTGGGTACACCATAACTTGGGGGAGGTTCCACACCCTCTCCATCTTTCAAGGTCAAGAGATGTTTCTCAACCAGATGTGAGGAAGAAAAGTGGACAGTCAATGGCTCTTCACAAGTTCATAAGATAGAGAGGGTGAGTGATGCTGAGGATGATATAGCATTCAGTAGCAGGAAGCTGTATGCTTCAGGTGCAGATACAACAGCTCATTCTTCCCATATTCTTGTGATTTTTCTCAAACTTTCAACCATTATGACTCCTTCCACACATATCTCCACAGACCCCTACCTACTGGTTCTCCATGTGCCCCCACACCTTCCCTGTTTCCTCTAAAGAAGCTAAGGCATCCAAAGCAATGTAGTGATACAAGATATTTTTTGGATTTTATGTTGTGATAAAATGACATAACTCTATGTTTACCTGATGGTGCAGTTACTCTTTCCCCTTGCTGAACCTCCTGTATTAGGGCCAAGAAATTTATATATGGTCTTGGCAAAAGCAATTCTGCTAGGAATTGAGGGTGAATGACAGCCTCCACCTGGAAAATGGATTAAGAGAGGAGTGAGCATCCTTGATAAGTGTAACCTGTCAGTCTGGAGGCTAAGAGGACAAGCATTGGTACTGCATCACAACCTGCAATCTGTAGTTGTATTGGAGCATTAGTACCACTATTTGCAAACCCACACAAATACACGCATGCACACACATACACATGCATAAATGCACATGAAAAAATGTCATACATGTAAACACACCACTGCTCAGGGGCTAAGGAATAGACCTGAATTCCTATAGCCTATGGAAAAGCACACATCTTAGCTTGCTTACAGTGTTAAGACTTAGTAATCTGCTAGAGCCCACATTTACAGACCCAGCCTCCCTTGGGAGCAAAGTCTCCCTCTGTACACAGCTTGTCAGTGTAGCTCAGGACATCTGGGTCTGCATAGATTCCATCCTCTTCCTGCTGCTACTTTTCATGATCTTCCTCTTCCTACTTCCCATCTGCCCCCTCAGAGGGTGAATGCAAAGCTCCACCATCCCATCCATGATGTCAATGTCCTCTTTCAAAGCTACAGTGCCTCTCCTTGGCAGCTTTCATCTTCAGAGTCTGCTGGTGTCTTCATTGCTGCTGCCTGTGACACTGTGCCTGGGGGTCTGCCTTCCTAGGAATGAACATTAAGGTTAAGGAGGAAAATAAGAAAGAAAAAGTTTACATGAGTCCAGCTTTTATCTCCTGGCAGGTTTGAAAATATTATACACCCTAGAAAAGTCGTGATTTTAATCCTCTTCCTCTTGTGGAGGCAGCCATTTCTTTTAACCACTAGTCAGCACTGTAGGTTGGAAACTTAATTAAATTATATCCACAGAGATTTGACATGCCCAGTTGTGAGTATTAACTTTTGATTAGAGGGAGATGTGAGTCCACCCATTCCACTTGATCTTGAGTAGTTTGCTGGAATCCTTTAAGAGAGGAAACATTTTGTAAAAACCCAAGAGAGCCATGAGAACCATGAGAGTGACCAGAACCCATGCAGCCAGAGATCTTTGGAGATGAAAGAGAAAAACATCCTTGGGAGAGTTTCATGAAACGAGAAGCCTGGAGAGAACAATAGCAGACATCACCATGTTTGCCATGTGCCTTTCGAGTTGAGAGAAACCCTGAATATCATCAGCCTTGTTGAATCAAGGTATCATTCTATGGACACCTTAGCTTGGACATTTCTATATCCTTGCTTTAATTTGGACATTTTCACAGCTTTAGAACTGTACAGTTGTGACTTAATATATTCCCCTTTATAAAAAGCTGTTCTGTTTCTGGTATATCACATTCTGGCTCCTGGCAAACTAAAACAGATTTTGGTACCAGAGAAGTAGGGTGATTTGCAAATATCAAACATGTTGGAATGACTTTTTAAATGAATAAGGGGAAGATTTCAGAGGAGTTGTGAGAAGCTTGATAGAGAAAGCCTAAAATGCATTGAAGAGACTGTTGGTAGAAATGAGGACTCTAAAGATACCTCTGACAAGGCTCTAGGCAGAAATGAGGTATGTTTTATTGCAAACTGGAAAGAAAGCAATCCTTGTAAAATGGCAGATGTCATGGTCATGTTCATGTGTCAACTTGGCCAAGTGGTGGTACCTGTTTGTCTGATTGGACAAGTGCTGGCCTGCCTGTTGCTATGAGGACATTTCATAGAATTAAATCATGATCATGTTGGGTGCATCCACAACTGATTCCATTTGTAATCAGCTAAGGGGAGTGTCTTCTGCAATGAGTGATGCTTAATCTAATCACTGGAGGCCTTTTAAGGAGGATTCAGAAGAGACAGTCTCTCTTCCTGCTTCTGCCAGCAGGCCTCTCCTGTGGAGTTCATCCAGACCCTCCATTGGAATCGTCAGCTTCACAGCCTGCCCTACAGATTTTGGACTCTACATTCCCAGGGTTACATGAGAAACTTCTATAAATTTTATATTTATAAATATTTCCTGTTGATTCTGTTTCTCTAGAGAACCCTACTGCTCTAGAGAACAGCAGGCAATCTGGCAAAATTGACTAGTGGCTTTGGCTGGAAGGCAGATTTAAAAGCCATCAACTTGGATATTTAGCAGAAGAGATTTCCAAATTAGATGTGGTGAGTGTGGACTGGTTTCTCCTTGCAGCTTGTGGTGAAATGTGACAGGAAAGAGATGGGATGGGAACTGAACTCTTGAGTACAAAGAAACCAAAAATTGATGTTCTGAAGAATTCTGTGCTTCCAGGAAGGGAGGCCTCAGAGAATGATGCTCCATATGAGGATTTGGCCAAATGTGGAACCAGTCAGCCATTTTAGAGAAAGCTGGTATTGGAGATGGAGTTATCCAGGAGAGATTCATGGAGATTCCTTCTGCCTGATGGGCATAATCCTTGCTTACTACATAGAAAGCCAACACAAGTGCTGTGGGACCTGTATAAACAGAACCACTGCCAGTGTTGACTGGGGGATGGGGGTCAGAAAAGGGAGAAAGTAAAGGTAAAAATGTCTTCAGAAGCAGAACCATGGAGACTAGGGTCTGAAGTAAAGAAGTCTCAGGCCAGGAGAGAAGACCCACCCAAGAATTTGGAGAGGGTGAGTTTGCCCCAGAGGCAGAGGATGGGCCTTCCACCTCATTGCAGTGGAGGAGTTGTGCCACCTCAGACCTTGTAGAGGATGGAGCACACCCTTGGGATTGAGAAGCCTGGCTGCCACCACATTTAGGGGTTGAGTGTGTGCCCCAGGGATGGCAGGAGCCTGGATGTAGCCCTGATGCTTGGAAAGGGTGGAATTGAGATAAAGGTCATCTCCCCAATGTCCACCAAGGTTGCGTTCAGAGAGAGGCAGGCCACTGTGTAAACCCTTAGAAAGGATGGGACTGATGCTTTCTAAAGCCCTGAAAATAAATAACTCTCACAAATTGAAATCTAATGGACTTTGCCCCTGCAGTTTTTCAAAATGCTTGGGTCAGGTGACCTCTGTGTTCCTTCCAATTTCTCCCTATGGAAATAGGGTATCTATCCTATGACTGTCCCTCCTTTGTATGTTGCCAGCAAATAACTTGTTCTAAGATTTACGGGTCCAGAGCCAGTGGAGAATTTTGCCTTAGGATAGAACATGCCTGTAAATAACTTTGATGATATTTTGTACTGTTTCTAACTTTGTAATTTATATGTATTGTTACTGAAATATTTAAAGCTTTATGATATTTTGGTGGAATGAATGTATTTTGTATATGAGAAAACATGTCTTTCTATGGTCCAGAGGGTGGAATGTCCTGGTTTGAAAGGATTATGTGCCCTAGAAAAGACATGTTTTAATCCTGATTGCTCTTGTGGAGGCAGCTGTTTCTTTTAATTTCTATTTAGCTCTGTAGGTTGGAAACTTGATAAGGTTATCTGCACAAAGATATGATAAACTCAATTGTGGGTATAACCTTCTTGATTAGTTCACTAGAATCCTTTTAAAGAGGAAGGATTTTGTAAAATCAAGACAGCCATGAGAACCACAAGAGACCATACAGTCAGAGACCTTTGGAGATGAAGAAGGAACACATACCTGAGAGAGCTTCATGAAACAAGAAGCCTGGAGTGAAATCTAGCAGACATCATCATGTTTGCAATGTGCCTTTACAGTTGAAAGAAACTCTGAATGTCATAAGACTTCTTAAACCAAGGTATCTTTCCCTGGATGCCTTAGATTGGAGATTTTCTACATCCTTGTTTTAATTTGGACATTTTCATGGCTTTAGAACTGCAAACTTGCAACTTAATAAATTCCCCTTTTTAAAAGCCATTCTGTTTCTGATGTATTGCATTCTGGCAGCTAGCAAACTAGAACACCTTCCAACCACATGTTAGTAATAGCAATATTTTACAGATGTAAAATGTTCTGCATGGATCAGTCTACATAAATTACATGAAGTATGAAAGAAGATTTCAGCAATGAAGGATCTTAGAAAGTGTCATTATGCAGTGAAAGGTGAAACCTCCAATATTCTAAGATATCCACTCATCAAACCATAATTCTTAAGCATATTATAAAAATGTTGACAGGTAAGTTGAGAGAGTAGTTATGATAACTAGCAATGTTGACAAATTCATGACAAAGAGTTGCTGAAGACCAAGACTCTTGTGGGTTCTTCTATTTAAAATACCAAATGTCACATCTTGAATACAGTGTGGCACACGTGAGACCTATGACCTCCCTTATGCAGATTTCATCTTCTTTTGGAATGTGGTAAACCATAACTTGTTCCCATCCTTCCATCATGCCTTGGGGCACCAGAGGATGAAGCTTAAGAGGAACTTGAAGGGGAAGGCACTGGGAACCATTTATCTCTGCCAACATTTTAATCTGCATCTCTTCCTTGATCTCAAATTCCATTAATCTAGCATAGGAGGAAGGCACAAGAAGTACTAAGAAGTAGCTAGTTTCACTGAGAGCTGAGCCTCAGAGATCAGCACAAATAATAAAGTAAAAGAAGTTTCTTTTGTGGATTATCCAAGTCCTGGATACTTCATTTCCTAAGAAGGTCTATTCTGCCAGGGGAACAACAACAGTGCTGGGGAACCTTGTGAAGTCACTACATCATCCATTCACCTACAGCACATACCATCAAAACTTAAGAATGGTGTGAAGAAAATGTACCATACAGTGTATGAAAGATTCTCAAGGATGGATCAATGGCTTCAAATATTTTCACTACACCATCCTAACCTAGGATTTAGTGAGTCAAAACACTGTTTGTAAAGGTTGTTGAATTAAATCAGGTGGGTGCAATTTATGGCAGGCCTTCCTCCAAGACATTGTTCTCATGGCCTAGGGATACACAGAAGAGCTGACAGTCAAAAGCTGATTCTGGGATATAGTTATTGTAAATAAAGCAGGGATCAGTGCCTTGGTCTAGGAATCCTAGCTTTGGAACAGTAAATCTAGCAAGGGTAGGGTGTAGATCTTGGCAAGAAATCAGATGCAAAAATTGAGGGAAGGATTTACTTTCCACTTAAAATGTACATGTTTCCTGTTTAGATTGATGGAAATTTGGGGGAATGGATAATATCAATGAGGGTTTTTTTATTACTTGTTTGCCATGGCTTTGTGTTTTAGCTAGGGATTAACATGCAGGCATGGAGGTAAGGGATGGAGGACACATCCATAGGATTTCTGAGACCCTGGCTTCCCCTAAACAACCTCTTTCAACTCTGCCTGCTCTGGAATGATGGAAAATAATTCCTGCTCACTATTCCCTAAAGAAAGTGCCCTCTAAATATTGTGCCCATAACCTTCGTGTACTTATCCACTGAGACTGGTGGAGATCTGGCTGGTAGAGCATGTTACTCACTGAAAAATCCCTACAATTTGGAGTTTAATTCAACTGGAATCTTCAGGAATTATCCCCAGCCCCATCCTAAGACCTTCAATATCATGGCATCTGCAGACCCACCAGCAGAGATAGGATGGGCATCCTAGGAAATAGAGGTGAGGAAAGTTCCAGCACTCAAGGTAAATATGGAAGCTACTGCAGGGGAGAGTTGCACCCTGATTTAGTTGCATCCCCTCCTCTAAGCATCCCCTCTAGTGACTACCAATATTGCCTGATAACAGCCTGCATCATTGCCCCCAATCATAACACACCACCAAACTCCTGCAAAATAATTGATCCTTGGACTGACTTTCTTGTCATCTCATAGTAGATCATCATGTCAGAGCTTCTCATGTGTCACCATTCCTGCATAAACTTAATGCAGTCCCTCTTTCAGGGTCATGGTGAGCATCCAATGGGCCAGGGTTCAAAGCACTGGGCTAAAATCCTTCATGTCAGTAACATTCTGCCTATACCCCCTCCTTCCCCTACCCAGGCCCTACACATATCACCTGCCTCCATCATATATACTCTGCAATCTCTCCCATCATTTTCTCCTTCTAATGTTTACTCTAGGATTTTCACTACTTCCACTTCACATTATCACTGTCAGAGATCAAATATCAATACTAGGATTTATTTTGGGAAGCCCTAGCTTGAAGGAAATATTTGTTTTAAACTCAGATTGGCCTTTGGGCCTTCACTAACTTTGTGTACAGAATGACCCAGAGGGTGCATTAAAAGCAGATTCCTGGGGTTCCATTCACAGAGTTCCAAATGATAAGCAATTTAAGAAACTTCCTGGATGATTCTGAGATGAAGGTTTCTGCACTTTGGCTGAACCTTAGCTGATTCAAGGTTTAGAATATCAGACTGCCTAAGTGCATTTGAGATTCTGTTCCAAGAGGGAACTCAGAGCAGTTCAAGAATGTGAGGGAATATTGAGCATTTGGAAATTGATATTTTAGGGAACCCATTAAATTATTTCTGTAGTAGAGGGTCCTTTTAGGAGTTCAAATATTGGTGAGCATAATGTAAAAGAAAAACAGCCTTGCAGCATTGGTACTTGCTGAGTGTGGTTGACACATAGTACTAAGAGGCAGTGCAGAAAATAGATGTGGAGAAATAAGAACAGTCATTCATTATTAGTGGGTAGGTAAAATTGTGCAGCCACTGCAGATGACAGTTTGTCTGTACCTCAGGAAGCTAAGTATAGAAATACTCTGTGATCCAGAAGTCCCACTACTATGTATAAACCCAGAAGAATGTAAAACATGATTGAAATAGATATTTTCCTAACATTATTCATAGAGGCATTATTCACAATTGCCAAAAGATGGAAGCAAGCCAAGATTTCATAAACCTATGAATGGATAAGAATATCTGGTATGTACATACAATGGAATATTATCCAGACATAAAAAAGGGATGAAATCCTGATGTTTGTAACAACAGGGATGAATGTTGAGGACATTATGATGAATGTGACAAACCAGAAAAAAAAGTGCAGACATTGTATGATCTCACTGACATAAATTAATAGGCAAACTCATAAAGTAAGAATCTATAATATATATTAATAGGTGACAGATTGGTCACTTAGTGTTTATATTTCTCTTGGTTGTAATGTTTTGGAAGTGGATGGTGGGGGTGTGAGCACATTATTGTGAGTGCAGTTCAGAACACTGAATAATATATGTGAGGTGTGGTTAAAATGGAAAATTTTAGGTCATATCTGTTATTAGAATTAAAATTAAAAGATACAGGACAGTGTGACACAGCAACTCTATTATAGATGATAGGCTATAATTAAAAGTAAAATTATAATATGGTTGTTTCCTGAATTATAACAAATTGATGACATGAATAAAGTATAGGGTGGTTTATGGGAATTATACAACTAGTGTATACTATGGACTATAGTTATTATTACTATTTTTTGTATTTTCATCAAGTGTCACAGAGGTACTGCACTAATGCAAAATGTGGTATATAGAACTCTTTATTTTTTACATGAATATTCTGCAATCCTACAACTCTAATTAAATGAAATTTTTGAAGAGGTCATATCTCAAAAGCTGGATTACTTGGTATTTTAAATGAAGCAATTCATGCAAATTGCCTCAAACAGTGGCTAGAATATAGACTATCTCAATAAATGCTCTTACTACTACTAAAAGTAATATAATTTTTAAGTAATGCTGTCATCAATTGTAACATGTTCCGCACCAATGCAAAATGTTGGGGATGGGATTGGGTATGGGAATCCTGCACTTAATGCATGATTGTTCAGGAAATCAAGCTTCTTTGATATAAAAATCATATGTGCTAAATACTAGGTGGTATCCTGTAATTGGATTCTTTACAGGGAATCTTGAGGCTGTTTCAATGGACTATTTCTTGTCCTTTTCTTTCAATATAAATATCCCCCTTTAGCATTTATTGCAAGGTCATTCTAGTTGTGATGATCTACCAAGCTTTGATTTGTTTGGGAAGCTCTTTATTTCTCCCTCCCTTTTGAAATGCAGCTCCATCAGAGATAAAATTCTTGTTCAGCAACTATTTCCTTCTAGCACTTTCTATATTTCATGCTACTGTCATCTTTTCTTTGTGATTTCAGATGGGAAATTGGTATTTAATGCTCTTGTGGCTCCCTTGTATATGGTATGATTTTTTCTTTCAGCTTTAAGGATTATTTTTTGTCTTGTTATTTGGAAATTTGATTATAATATGTTGGGCATGGATCTCTCTAAGGTTATCCTGCTGTCCCACAGGTCTACTAAATTCTTTTTAGTGTTGTTCATTTCTTTTTATTTTTTGCCCTTTGCCATGTCTCATCCTCAAGTTCATGGATCCTTTCTTCTGCCAGCTCTTATCCATAGTTGAAGCCCTCTAGGAAATGTTTAGTTTCAATTACTGTTTACTTCAACTCCAGTCTTTTTGTTTATTTCCATTCTTTAATTTCTGTATCCTTATTGAGATTCTCAATTGTTCATATGAAGATATTTTCCTGTCCCTGTTGTTCTTAATGTTTTTCCTTACTTCTTTGAGCATAGTAAGGACCGTTTTTTAAAAGTCTTCTTCTGGCATGCCCAAACTCTTGTTTACTTCATTGATGGTTTGTGATGTTTTATCCTATTAATTTGTATGGGCCATCATTTCCTGTTTCTTTGTTCATTTAGTAGTATTGCACCCACAATAAATATCTTGGTTTCATAGGAAATAATCTTGTACCTTGGAAACTCATGCTGGAATATTTAGAAGTCAAGGGTATTGCTATCTGCAACTTACTCTCTATTAATTCACAATGAGAGCGGGAGATGAGGGGAGTGAGAGGGAGAGGGAGAGAGAGAGAGAATTTAGAAAAAAATGCACCACCATCTCACAATAATATCTTCCTCTGGTGAAATAGTCTGCGTTTTGAGAGGGTCTATGTCTAAAGCAGGGATGAAGGCAGTTTTCCATTTTAACCAGCAGGTGGCAGCATTTTCATCAGTCTCTGCAAGGGTGGAAGGTGGGCTCCTGCTGGAGCATGCCAATGCTGTACTATGGGGTGCAGGTGACAAAGAGAGCAACTCCCTCTGCAATTCCAGGCTTTCTTTCCCATGCTGAGTGCTAAGGATGTTCAGGTGCTTACATCAACCACAAAACTGAAGCTGCTCTCATCTGGAGGGCCATTCATCTCAGAAGTGGGAGTTCAGCCCAAGGCATCCAAGGTGAATTCTAGAGGTCATTGAATATTGGGGGAGAAAGGGAAGAAATGTGAGGGAAGAAGTATCCTCATTAAGGCTAAGGTAACTGAGAAGTTGCTGCTCAAGCTGTGGGCTGCCCTTACTGTCAGCCAGGGAATGGGACAAGCAGAGGCTACAGAAGAAGCAGAAATCAAAGTCTGCCTGAAGCACAGAGCTGGGATTTTTCTGAGTGAGCTAATGATGAGTATGCTGAAATATGAGACAACCTATCCTTAGGCTCGCAGATCCAAGGGAAGAAGTTCCCATTCCAGGACCCTCAGTGATTCACTGCACAAGCTAATTACTTCAAAGGTCTTGGCACCATTTTCTCCATATGCCACAAGAGGGCAGTAAAGAGCTCTTCTGAAATGCTTTCCAGCCCTGTGGCAAGTTTCATGTAGTTTTAAAATTAACATTTCCACAGCAGGGAGAAAAGGTGTCTTTTGGACAATATGATTGTACTGGAGAGAGATTTTTTTATTTCCTTCAATAAATATTGAAGCAGAGGAGAAGGCAGTGGGCTGGGGCCAAACTGAAGGAAAAGACCCATGTATTTGTCTTTACCCCTTCCTGAGACTTTGTTTATGCTTGAGGGAGATGGAAAAAAGGCCAGTCAACAACCCTTTAAGGAAGATTTCTAGAGTTGGGCTGTTAAGGAAATAAGCAAGGGGCTGAGACAGAACAAAAAGGACAGAGGACACCTACATGGGAACCAGTGAGACCTCTCATGGAGCTGGCAGGAAGCTGAGTCTTGAAGGATGAGCAGCAGCCAGCAGTGACAGGTGTGTGTCTGGAAGGACAGCAGGTGGAGAAGGGGTGATGCAGCACAGTTAGCATGCACAAACGTCCAAGGACAGAAAGATCTGGGTAAGTTCCAGAAACTGGGTGGAGATAATGAGGTTGAAATTTAGTAAAATGGGTCTAGATGAGGATGAGACATCATGAAAAGTAAAACCATAACAGTCTATCAAAACATTCATATGGTTGCCTGCTTATAACAACTATGTGGACATCTACAAACATTTGCCCAATGCATTAATTGTAAACTGAATGGAGAGAGTGGTAATGGGATATTGAAGAGGTCAGCAGCACAGAAGGCTCTAAGGAAAAGAATTCACGTGTTCTTCTAAATGATATTGAGAACAATTTATTTCAAGTCTTGCCAAATGCTGTCTGCATACATTTTCAATAGTTTACTATTGAAAATTTTCTAGACCTGTACTTGCATCTTTCCTTCTAAGCAAGACAGGAAGAAATTCATCCTGGAGCAAATCTGATGCCACAGATTGAGTGTCTGGTATTGTTCTGTAGTCTGAACAGAGGAGATAATACTGCAGTCGGCCCATATATTAGTCAGGGTTCTCCAGGGAAACAGAACCAATATGACA
Organism: Tamandua tetradactyla; assembly: GCF_023851605.1. Classification (NCBI taxonomy): domain Eukaryota; kingdom Metazoa; phylum Chordata; class Mammalia; order Pilosa; family Myrmecophagidae; genus Tamandua; species Tamandua tetradactyla. The sequence goes on along the minus strand of NC_135337.1, from coordinate 102,569,923 downwards.
TATACATATATATTAAGGGATTGTAGGTGTTGATATGTCTGAATTCCATAGGGAATCAGCAGGATGTAAATTCCTGTAGGAGTTAGTGTTGAAGTATTGAGTCTGAAATATGTATAGGGAGAAATCAGTCCAGATATTCAGAGAGGAGGAGGGCTCTGCAAATTGAGGCAGAATTTCTTCTATAATACAGGTTTTCTTTCTATGGCCTAGAGAGAGGTCTTAGATTCCATAAAGTCTATATGCCACAGTAATTGCCTTTACTTAAAGTAAACTAGTTTTAGAAGTTAATTGCATCTACAAAATAATTTCAATAATAGTACATTGGCCTGAATTTGACAAAACAACTAGATGCAATGACCAACTTAGCTCATAAAATTCACCACCACAGGGTCCCTTTTGTCAAATTGGCAGCCATATGCCTTTCCTTAACCCATGCTAAATCTCCAAATAAAGATAATACTAAAGTCATATTTCCACCTAACATGCCCAGTTATCCTGCATATAGTGGAAAATGCGCCAATCCTTTCTCCAGAAGAGCATTCAAGTCCTTGGATGATTGTGTATCCCAGAAAAGCCATGTTCTTTAAACCTCATTTAATATTGCTGGATGGGATCTTTCTTATTGTTTCCATGGTGTGACCCACCTAAATGTGGGTGGTAACTTTTCATCAGGTGGTTTCCCTGAGTTGTGTCTTTACCCATTCCAGATGGGGTCATTTACTGGAGTCCTTTAAGAGGGAACCATTTTGAAAAATCTTCAGTGCTGACAGAGCACACAGCCAGAGAAATTTGGAGGAAAATGCTCCCAGGGAAGTCCTTTGAACTGTGAGTCCCCAGACCAGAGAAGATGCCAGCCACATGTCTTCCCAGCTGACAGAAGTGTTCCAGATACATTGGCCTTTCTTGAACCAAGGTATCTTTCTTGATACCTTTGTTTAGGCATTTTTACAGCCTTGGAACTGTAAACTTGCAACTTAATAAATTCCTTTAAAAAAAAAAACCATTCCATTTCTGGAATAGCTTTAGCAAGCTAAAACAATGCCATTTGAGAGAACCAGAGTTTGTCCCTTCAGTTGATATATTGGGCATTCAGCAGCAGCTGTAGTTTTTTGGCCTTGGTTACTGTGGTGATTTGAAATTGTATGTGCCCCAGAAAAATATGTTATTCAACCTAATCCATTTCTGGGAGTGTGAATGCATTGTAAGTAGGACTTTATGGCAAGTTGCATTGTGATTCCCCCTTTACATTATTTTTTGAGGAATGTCTGCCGCTTTTCCTATCCATGTGTTCCAAAATATGTGAAACAGAAATGATGAACATCTTGGACCTGTTGTCAGAAAATGGTGAGTTATTTTTTTTTATTTAACATCACATACAAACACAAACATTCTTACCATATGGTAATTCCATTCTTGATATATAATCAGTTACTCACAATATCATCACATAGTTGTATATTCATCATCATGATCATTTCTTAGAACATTTGCATCAATTCAGAAAAAGAAATAAAAATAAAACAGAAAAAATTCATACATACCATACCCCTTACTGCTCCCTTTCATTGAACACTAGCATTTCAAGCTACTAAATTTATTTTAACCTTGTTCCCCTATTATTTATTTATTTTTAATCCATATGTTTTACTCATTTGTCGATAAGGTAGATAAAAGGAGCACCAGACACAAGGTTTTCACAATCATGTAGTCACATTGTGAAAGCTGTATCATTATATAATCATCATCAAGAAACATGGCTATTGGAATGCAGCTCTACATTTTCAGGCAGTTCCCTCCAGCCTCTCCATTACACCTTAACTAAAAAGGTGATAGCTATTTAATGTGTAAGAATAATCTCCAGGATAACCTCTCTACTCTGGAATCTTTCAGCCATTGACAATTTATTTTGTCTCATTTCACTCTTCCCCCTTTTGCTTGAGAAGGTTTTCTCAATCCCCTGGTTCTGAGACCAGGTCATTCTAGGATCTCTGTCCCACATTGCCAGGAAGGTCCACACCCCTGGGAATCAAGTCCCACATACAGAAGGGGAGGGCAGTGAGTCTGCTTGCTGTGTTAGCTGAGAGAGAGAGAGAGAGAGAGGCTACATCTGAGCAACAAAGGAGGTTCTCTTGGGGGTGACTCTTAGGTCTAATTTTAAGTAGACTTAGCCTATCCTTTGTAGGGTTAAGTTTCATATGAACAAACACCAAGATTGGGGGCTCAGCCTATTGCTTTGGTTGTCCCCCGAGCTTATGAGAAGATCAAGGATTCTCCACTTGGGAAAGTAAAAATTTCCCCCTTCCTCCCATTTCCCCAAGGGGACTTTGCAAATATTTTTTTGTTCATTGTTCAAGTCACTCTGGGATTTATTGGGGCATCACTCTGGACAAACCTACCAAATTTCATGCCCTATTCAAGGTTCCATATAATATGGTGTTCAATTAAGCTCTCCACATGAGTTGTATCAAGAAATGCACTAGTCAAAATATAAATTTTGTACCAAATAAACATTTTTGCTTTAGTCTCACACATAAGTTAAAGTTTCAAAATATTAATTATCATCTATTTTCAGCACCCTGCAGTATTGTCATTCCTTTGTTCTTCCTCATGCAAGAACATTTTTAAATTTGTACATTTAGTCACTATCATTATATACTCTAGGCATTCCTAGATTATACCATCTCAGTCTTTATCATCTATCTTTCCTTCTGATTTCATTTGTGCCCCCAGGCCTCCTCCTTCTATCATTCTCACATTCAGCTTCATTTGGTGTTCTAACATTATTGTATTATAGTTAGTTAGTGCTGTGCTATCCATTTCTGAATTTTTACAATCAGTCTTGTTGCACAATCTGTATCCCTTCAGCTCCAATTACCCAATATCTATCTTATATCTATCTCCAGATGGTCTCTGTTACCAACTGAAATTCTCAGAGTTCATTCACTAATGTCAGTTCATATCAGTGAGACTACACAGTATTTGTCCTTGTGTTTCTAGATAATCTCACTCAGCATAATGTCCTTAAAGCCCATCCATGTTGTTACATACTTTATAACTTTATTCTGTCTTACAGCTGCATAATATTCCATCATATGTATATGCCACAGATTGTTTAGCCACTCATCTTTTGATGGACATTTTGGCTGTTTCCATCTCCTTGCAATTGTAAATAATGCTGCCATAAACATTGGTGTGCAAATGTCTGTTTGTGTCCTTGACCTCATGTCCTCTGAGTAGATACCTAGCAATGGTATTGCCGGGTCATATGGCAATTCTATACTTAGCTTCCTGAGGAACCACCAAACTGCTTTCCACAGTAGTTGTATCATTTGAAATTCCCAACCACAGTGATTGATAATGGTCATTCTGGTGGGCATGAGATGATATCTCATTGTGGTTTTGATTTTCATTTCCCTAATAGCCAGGGAAGTTGAGCATCTTTTCATGTGCCTTTTGGCCATTTGTATTTCCTCTTCTGAGAAGTGTCTGTTCAAGTCTTTTGCCCATTTTGAAATTGGATTGTCTGTCTTTTTGAATTGATTGTTGAATTGAACAATCTATATATTCTGGATACTAGACCTTTATCTGATATATCATTTCCAAATATTGTCTCCCATCGTGTAGGCTGTCTTTTTACTTTCTTGATGAAGTTCTTTGTTGCACAAAAATATTTAATTTTGAGGAGTTCCCATTTATTTATTTCTTCAGTGCTCGTGCTTTGGGTGTAAGGTCTAGGAAACTGCCTCCTATTATAAGATTTATAAGATATTTCCCTACATTTTCTTGTAGCAGTTTTATGGTCTTAGATCTAATTTTTAGGTCTTTGATCCATTTTGAGTTAATTTTTGTATAGTGTGTAAGATATGGATCCTCTTTCATTCTTTTGCATGTGGATATCCAATTCTCTAGGCATTATTTATTGAAGAAACTGTTCTGTCCTAGATGAATTGGCTCGACTGCCTTATCAAAGACCAATTGTCCATAGATGAGAGGGTCTATATCTGAACACTCCATTTGATTCTATTGGTCAGTATATCTATCTTTATGCCAGTCAATGATGTTTTGACCACTGTAGCTTCATAGTATGTCTTAAAGTCAAGTAGTGTGAGACCTCCAAATTCACTTTTGTTTCTCAAGATATTTTTAGTATTCGGGGCACCCTGCCCTTCCAGATCAATTTGGTTATTGTTTTTTCTATTTCTGAGGAGTACGTTTTTTGGGATTTTAATTGGTATCACATTGAATCTGTAAATCAATTTAGGTATAATTGACATCTTAACTCTATTTAAATCTTCCAATCCATGAACACAGTATGCCTTTCCATTTATTTACATCTTCTGTGATTTCTTTTAACAATTTCTTGTAGTTTTCTTTGTGTAGGGTTTTTGTATCTTTAGTTAAATTTATTCTTAAATATTTTGCTCTTTTGGTTGCAAATGGAATTTTTTTCTTGATTTCCCCCTCAAATTGTTCATTAGTGTATAGAAACACTACAGATTTTTGAGTGTTGATTTTGTAACCTGCCACTTTGCTGTACTCATGTATTAGCTCCAGTAGTTTTGCTGTGGATTTTTTGGGTTTTTTGACATATGGTTTCATATCATCTGCAAACAGTGAGAGTTTTACTTCTTCCTTTCCAGTTTTGATGCCTTGTATTTCCTTTTCTTGTCTAATTGCTCTGGCTAGAACTTCTGACACAACGTTGAATAACAATGGTTATAGTGGACATCCTTGTCTTGTTCCTGATTTTAGGGGGAAAGTTTTCAGTTTTTCCCCATTGAGGATGATGCTAACTGTGGGTTTTTCATTTATTCCCTTTATTATGTTGAGGAAGTTCCCTTCTATTCCTATCATTTGAAGTGTTTTCAACCAGAAAAGATGTTTAACATTTAGTGTTATTACTGTATGAACAGTGCTTTCTTCTACTATTTTGCCTTTTGGATTTTATATGTCACATCTAATTTTTCTTCTTTTTACCTTTAGAGTTAGTCTTCATTTCTACACTCTTCTCCACACCTCTCTTTCCTGTCTTTTTGTATCTGTCTCTAGTGCTCCCTTTAGTATTTCTTACAGAGCTGATCTCTTGGTCACAGATTCTCTCAGTGATTTTTTTGTCCAAAAATGTTTTAAGTTCCCCCTCATTTTTGAAGGACAATTTTCCTGTATATCAAATTCTTGGTTGGCAGTTTTTCTTTTTTAGTAACTTAAATATATCATCCCACTGTCTTCTCACTTCCATGGTTTCTGCTGAGAAATCTATGAACAGTCTTATTTGGCTCCATGTGTATGTGATGGATTGCTTTTCTCTTGCTGCTTTCAAGATTCTTTCTCTTTGACATCTGACATTCTGCTTAGTAAGTGTCTTGGAGTATGTCTATTTGGATTTATTCTGTTTGGGGTATGCTGCACTTTTTGGAGCTGTACTTTTAAGTCTTTCATAAGAGTTGGGAAATTTTCAGTGATAATTTCTTCCATTATTTTTTCTCCTCCTTTTCCCCTCTCTTCTCCTTCTGGGACACCCACAACATGCATATTCCTGTGCTCCATGTTGACATTCAATTCCCTGAGTCCCTGCTCATATTTTCCCATTCTTTTCCCTGTATTTTCTTTTGCTTGTCTGATTTCAGATGTTCTGTCATCTAGTTCACTAATTCTATCTTCTGCCTCTTGAAATCTAACATTGTAGGTTTCCATTGTTTTTTTTTAATCTCCTCTACTGTGCCTCTCATTTCCACAAGTTCTGTAACTTGTTTTTTCAGACTTTCAATTTCTTCTTTTTGTTCATTCCTTGCCTTCTTTATGTACTCCCTGAATTCGTTGATTTGGTGAGGTTTCCCATGTCTGTTTGAACATTCTGAATTAATTGTTTCAACTCCTCCATCTCATTTGAATTGTTGGTTTGTTCCTTTGACTGGGCCATATCTTCAATTTTCCTAGTATGATTTGTTAGTTTTTGCTGGCATCTAGGCATTCAGTTACCTTAATTAGTTTATTCTGGAGATTGTCTTCACTTTTTTTACCTAGGATTTTCTTGCTGGGTGACTTTGTTATCTGTCTGTTCTGTAACATTCACTTCAGCTTATTCTAGGCCTCTAGGTTAGGTTTTGTTTAACAAATCAGAATTTTTCAGTTCTTGTTTCTTGTTCTGCATGCATGGTGCTTCCCCCCATCCACCCCCCAGCTTAGGAGGGTCTACTTAGGTATTATAGACCCCAGTCAGATTTTCCATGACCAAACTGTCCTCCTCTTGGGAGGAAAGAGTCACCTGCATCAGTTTTCCCTGAGGGTGAGACCCAGCAGATTGAAAGGCCTTCCTATGAAGCTTCTAGACTCTGCATTTTTCCTATCCTGCGCAGTATGTGGTGCTTTTCTGCCTGTGGGTCCCACTAGCATAAGGTGATGTGGTACCTTTAACTACTGCAGACTCTGCCTACTGGGGGCATGGTGGAGACAGAGGAGAGGTTGTAGGCTGGCTTTCATTGCTTCACTTTTCCAGACCCTGGGGTCTGAATTCCTTGAGGGAGAGATTCCACTTGAGGTGGGCCACACCCCTCTCTCAGGAAAGGCACAGGTTCCAGAGAAACACTCCAACAAGCTTAATTCTGCCTATACCTGGGGCAGTCGGAGACTGAAAAGTCCTGCAGCTGAATCTAAAGAGTAGTCAAGCCATAGAAACACAGCCACAAGAAAGAAAAAGAAAAATCCTTTTCAGAGCAGGACCCCTGTTCCTCTGGTTTGCCAACCAAGAGCTTAAGTTGGCATGTTGCTTTGTGTATTTCAGGTCCTATGTGCCCCCTCCTTTCCTTCAGGGCTCAGACCTTTTCAAGTATTATGTGCTATCTGAGCCAAAAAAACCTGTTTCTTTGTTTTCTTTTTCCATCAGCCCTGCCCCCTCTGTGCTAGGGTAAAAACCAACAACCTCTGCTTTTACTGGAGTTTCAGCTGAGCTGGGAACCTATTTTTAGTTGTCAGAATTTGTTAATTAATTCCACAACTGGAGCTTGGTTGTGTTCAGCCCCTGTTGCTGGTAAAGTTTCATTCCTTTCCCCTCTGGAAAGGGGCCTGTGGGGGAGGGTCACTGGCCACCACAGTTTGTGGAACTCACGGTTCTGGGGGAGTCTCACAGCTGGTCCAGCTGGTCCAGACTGGAGTATGCTGTGTGTCCAGTCACTGACATGGCCCAGCAGTCATTCTGTACAGTTCATGGCTATTTACTGGCTGCTCTGGAGGATGAACTAAATCCCACACCTCACTAAGCCGCCATCTTGGCCCTGTCTCTTGGAGCTGAATCTTAACTAAGGTTGAATGATGAGTTCTTGAAAGTGAAAGTGGATAGTGTTTGTGTTATGCAGCGTGTCAAGTCTGTATAAGAATGAAACATGCCAATACCCAGGGTCACTCATATGTAGGGTTGTATGCAACAAGTAACCATGCCTGGGCTTCAGTTTTCAGACCCCAGAGTCAGTGGCACCAGGACTACATTGGAATCTGCTGGTCCTTTGGGTTTGGTGAAGGGAGCATCACCAAATTGGGAACATCAGTCCCAATTTCCTCTCCATGATTCATCAACCAGCAGGGCTTTAGTCCTGCTCTGAATTAGTTCTTCTGACACCCCCATCAGAGTCCTGGGCCTTTGCCACTGATTGCTGATGTTAGGGTAATGGTAGGCCAATGATATTCAAAAGGCAGTGGCTGAAAACAGTCCAACACAGAACTGAAAAACCATTTCTGTAGAGTACCTTTTCATGGCTTCAGGAATGCCACCACCCCACTACATACAAATGTACACATGCATGCACCTCTCCAAATATGCCTATGCACACTTTCAAACACAAGCATGAAGACACACACACACAAATACACTCATATGTGCATTCACACACTCCTGTACATGCCAGGCCCAGCTTCTGTATACTTTTCTTGCAGAAGCTTCTCATTATTAAGAATATGCAGAATTCTGGATATCATGTTTCCTTCCACATTTTTTTCAGGGACACATTTTGTGCAACAGAGGCAGTAATCATTGTTAATTTAGCACTGCTGTAGGAAATGGACCACTTTTTTGTGTTTTTATCGTGTTTTAATCTGCCGAATATTTGCTTCAGCTTGAAAAATGCTGGGATCCCTGTAATGAGTGACCCCTGGGCCCTGGCATCACAAAACACCATGGTAACTCTGAACCTTTCCTTATTCTATAAATCAGCCTCATTCCACCCTGATTAGCAAACTTGTCCTCAAAAGTCACTTTTTGTGGCCTATCTCTGCTTGTGCCCTTTCCATGTGTCATGGTTAGGGACATGTATCAACTTGGCCAAGTTGTGGTACCTGTTTATCTGATTGGACAAGTGCTGGCCTGTCTGTTGCAATGAGGACATTTCATAGGATTAGATCATGATCACATCAGCTGCATCCACAGCTGATTCCATTTGTAATCAGCCAAAGGGGAGTGTCTTCTACAATGAGTGATGCTTAATCTAATCATGGGAAGCCTTTTAAGGAGGACTCAGAGGAGACAGGCCCCATTCTTGCTTCAGCTGGTGAGCCTCTCCTGTGGAGTTCATCCAGACCATCCATTGGAGTCGTTGGCTTCACAGCCTGCCCTGTGGATTTTGGACTCTGTGTTCCTGCGGTCATGTGAGACACTTTTATAAATTTTATATTAGCAAGTGTTCTCTGTTGACTCTAGGGTTCTCTAGAGAATCATAACTAATACACCATGCTCAAGTATCTTTAAATGTACCCATCAAGTCCAATCTAGTCTAAAATGCATCGAAACCCATGATTCTTCAGTGTGGTTCTCATTGTTGCAGTCTAGTTTTTCCCTTCCTCTCCATCTTTTTCTAATCCTCTACAACACTTTTGCTCTGACCCTGCCATGCTGGTTTTAAATCAGCTCCACAAAAAACACTTTTATTCTGACTTCTAGACTCAAATGAAGTTTCTACCTCTATCAGGCATTTGAATTCCTACAGACCTTCACACATGCCCACATCAGAGGAGAATATACTCTTTGAAACTCCTTGAGCCAAGTTACATACTTAGAAACACCAAGGATCTCCCAAGCTAGTCCTAAAATGAAAGCTAAGATTAGCGTTTCCTTCACAAAACATATTTAATGATCAAAGCAAGGACAGACCCAGCTCAGGAACACAGTATTGGTGTGTGTACTGGTTTGCTAATGCTGCCAGAATGCACTATACCAGAAATGGAACAGCTTTTAAAAAGGGAATTTATTAAGTTGCAAGTTTATAGTCTAAAGCTATAAAATATCCAACCTAAGGCATCCAGAGAGATGTACCTTAACTCAAGAAAGGCCAGGGTCCAGAAGACCTCTCTCAGCTGGAAAAGCATTGTTTCAATATCTGCTTATTTTCTCCCCAGGCTTCTCATTTCAAAAGGCTTCTGTGGGGGCATTTTCTTACTTTTTCTCCAAAGGACTCTAAAGCTTTTTCCAAAATGATTCCCTTTTACAGTACTCCAGTAAACAACCCCACCTTGAGTGGATAAAGAGACATCTAAATGGAAACCACCTAATCAGAAGGTCCCCCACACAATTAGTCAGGCCATTTCTTCATGAAAACTACTTAATCAAAATGATCCCCCCAACAGTATTGAATGAATATTAAGAACATGACTTTTCTGGGGCACAACAGCTTCCATCTGGCACTGAGTGTTATGACTTATAGGCCAATGGGAACTGAGTCAGAGTTTAAGGTCTTGATTTGGTTTCTTCCTCTAGTGCTTAACTGAAAGTGAAGTACTGGGGAGTGAGGGGGGTAATGGAGCATGAACATCAGGCCCTGCCAAGAGTTTAATCAGCTCTGGCTCTGGCCCATAGGCGTCATCCCTTTCTTGTGAGTAGAGTTAACACAGATTTTTTCCCAGGTGCCAATTCCATCTAAAAGCTGTGAAAAGAAGTAGATTTTAGAAGATTTTTACTGAGGAAGCCATAGTATATGTGAATTCCCTGCACAGAAACTCTGCCTATCATTGAAGGGCCCCAGTGCCAGAAGCTTTCACAGACCTAATATTCTTGCAAGACTTCAGCCCAACTGAGAAGCAAATGCTATTCAAAGTCTTATATTTTTTCTAGATTTGTTTTCTTTTTTAATTTAAAAAATCACAGTAAAATATGCAAATAAAATTTACTATCAATTATACTTTATACATTACCATGTTTTTTGTACCTTCACCGACACCTAGTTCCAGAGCACTTTAATTACCTCAAAGGAAACCCCATAATCATTACAATCATTCCCCATTTTGAGTTTTTTTAAAAGCAGGGGATTTTAGGAGATGATTTGGACAAATGAATCATAGTTAATTTGCCCAAACTGGACAGTTTTCTCCTGCTTTCGCCTATGTTAGTGTTCTGGCCAAGACCAAATCCATGCAGAGCATGGTTTTGTGGCTGCTGTGAGACCAAAAGGCACACAGGCATGGGGACATACAGGGGTTTACTGGGACTTATGAACAGAAGTATTTCTGTGGTGGTGACCACGTGGAAGTTTAGCATCTGCAAGTGTTGGTTGGAGTACAAGGATTAATATATAATTTCAGAACAAAGACATTCCATATAGTATGAGGACTTAGGGTCTCTAGTATAATCATTAAAGGGGCTTAAAACCTAATGTTTTACAAAGATTAGTGTTTGAGATTAAGATACAATGTCATTTTTACATCTGTGGTTTCATTGTTCCCCTCTGGGGAGATTGTTTACTTTTTAGACCTTTGTCCTTGGCTAAAGCAGGTTTGTTATGGGCCTTTAAGGAGGGGAGCCAAGCTCTGGGAAGTAACAGCCAGTTATCTCAGTTAAGTCCCCAGATATTTGTCAGTCCTTAGGAGTATATGGCCACATGTCCTTGAGCTATGGTTAATTCATAGGTTAATGTCCCAGTGAAAGTAACTGCAAGTAATCTTAGCACAGCCTTGCAGTCATAATTCCACTTCTAACTCTTAATGTGTGTACACTTTGGAAAAATATCTTTTCTGGACTTGTGACCCAATTCCTCAAAAATATGTACAGAGGAAAGAAAGTTCACACTCTTTTGCATCTAGCTAGGTCAATGTAAAAACTTAGTCTTCTGCATTTCAACCTAAACTGCCTTACACAGGAACCAAGTAACACATACATTTATGTTTTCTGTTTTCCAATATGGGCAGCTCTTCATTGGCTTTCAGAGTCAAAATAAAAGTGTGGAAAATCTCTCCTCAATTCCAACTCCCTCTAATAAACATTTAAAAGCTCAATATTATCCTAAAAAATATAAAAGTACAACATTAAGACTACACAACTAAACTTAGTCTACATATAGGTGGCCCTAAGAGTCACCTCTGGAGGACCTCTTTTGTTGCTGATATGTGGCCTCACTGTCTCTAAACCCAACTCTGCAAGTGAAATCATTGCCTCCCCTCCACCAACATGGGACATGACATCCAGAGATGAATGTTTTACTGACAGCATGGGAGATGACTTCCAGGGATGAGTCTAGCCCTGGCACCATGAGATCAACAATGTCATCTTGATCAAAAGGGGGGAAATAAGTGTAACAAATAAGCTATCAGCGGCTCAGAGAGTTCAAACAGAGTCAAGAGAATTCTCTGGAGGTCACTCTTATGCAAGCTTCAGTTAGACATTGCTACCTATCATAACTTGCCAAACCCCAACTAAAACCATTCCAGTCAATCCTAAAAAACATCTCAGGCAATATCTAAGATTCTACAAAGGTCCCATGCACTAGAGGAACTTTCCCGAAACTTACAACCTCCAGATGGGTCTCTGGACCAGATAAGTTCCCTTAAAGGATCAGCCTTTCCAGAATATCAGCTAGTTTCATCTCCTGACCCCTTATTAATCAAAGTCCTTCCAACATGAAAAAGTTAGAATGAGCACAGCCCAAATACCCCTAAGGAGAGGCAGAAAGATCAGTGGTGATTGTGGAGTTATACAGAGAAGATAGGATTTAACAAATGAGTAGATTGCTGAATCATTATATTGATATTTTAGTCTCCAGTATCTAAGAGAAGCTAGAAATAAAATCCTAAAAATGAGGAATTGTAACCCATACCAAACTCTGAAATCTGTTCTACAACCAATTGTTGTGCTGTGCTTTGAAATTTATTGCTTTTATGCTTATATGTCATTTTTCACAAAAAATAAAAAAGTGATAAAAATATATATATATTCCTTCCAGCCTCCAAAGTTTTGGGGTAACTAGAAAGAAAAATCTTAGATGATGGTATGGTAGCCCATGACAGATCTCTCATAAAACTACTTTTTGGAGAGTACTTTGGAAACTTGCTTTTTTCTTTCTTTGCTCTGTATATATATTATATAATTTAAAAGTTTTTAAAAATACTTTCAAATAATCATCCTCAAGTGCCCTCTTTCTGTGGGGACCCCATTAGAGTTCTTAGACACACCCTCAGAAGAATATCCACCACCTTTTAAGCCCAAACCCACCCCTCTGGCTCTGTAATAAGCAATGAGGTCTGTCTGGGTAGAGCGAGCCTTTTCCTCATAAATAACTCATTACCTCTCCATGGCTTGAGGTTGGCTTGCCTCACTGGACTTATGAAAAATATGCAAAGTGGCATGAGCATTGGATAACACACCCTTGGACCCTCCCTTTCATGCATGTTTTCAATACCGTTCTGGCTTCTAGTCTGGTTACTCTCAGGCCTTCACTGCTTTGTCTTTCTCACAGCTTCCCACTCTTCCATGGCCTTACCCTGTGCTCCAGGGCCAGAGGGATCCAGACTGGGCTCTCCAGGAGGCCCCCAGTGACATGTTTGCATGTGGGGAGGCTGGGGCTGGACCCATGTACACACCTGGGCATGGGGGCATGGGGCTACTCAAGGGGCCCATGGGCCTTGCCTCACATTGATGTCTGCTCTCTCTGCAGGTCTTTTTGAGGATGTGCCAAGTTGTGAGGTGGGGAGATCAAGGTGAGACTCCAAGGGCCAAGTCAGGGCTAGAGACTAAAGGAACATTGGGGTCACTACTAATCAAGGTGTCCCAGAAGAGCTTGAGGGCAGTGTAGGGTGGCATTGGGGAGGGGGGTTAGGGCTCAGAGTCATCCTGGATCAATGTGGAAAGGGGTGTTAGAAGTCCAGAGAGTGGAGGTTTCCAGGTCTTGAGGGCACTTCCAACTTTTCCCCTGGAAAAAAGTAGGCCTGGACTGCTTTATTTTAGAGTTTGACAAATTTATTGGTATTCCAGTAAATATATTTCTCTCAGTCATTTCTCCTATCTTGACCTTAGGTCAATATTTCATTTGGTTCAAGAAAAAATATATAGTAGAGGGATAGTTTTTATTTTAACATAAACAATAGAATGCATGAAAATGGAAAGTCTGTTTATATTAAAGTTAAATCCACAAATCCTGATAAAATTAAATCATGTAAGAGCTAAATGTTCTATCAATATTTCCATTGTTTTAATGGGGCCTATTCTCACCTTACATCGAAGTGAATGGAGTGCTAGAGATATGCAACATTCAGGCTGCCTCTCTAGAATTAATAATTCCTTATTAAAAGAGATCAGTGAGCAGTTACAACCAATAAAAAAGTACGAAGCTACCTCCAAATTTAACATTGTAGGAAACTTTAAGGAAACCATTATACTGAATGTTTGCTTTTTTGTGACTATGCTTTTAAGATGCATTTAACTGTCAAATTAAGAAATGTTCATATATAATACAAAAATATTGAAAACAAAACCAAATCCTACAACACAGAGAACTAACAATGCATAAGTGGCCAGAAATTTCATGGAATATGCTTAAGGATGCATTTTTGTTCTTTCTATTTCACCCAAATATGATTTTGAGAGGCTTTTGGTAAATCTATATACACTTAAAATAAGCAATATTACTCTATTAATTAGTTCCATTCAAACTGGATTTCACAGTTAGTAGCTGTTCTAGTCTGCAAGCTGCCAGAATGCAATATACCAGAAATACAATGGCTTTTAAAAAGGGAAATTTATGAAGTTGCAAGTTTACAGTTCTAGGGCCATGAAAATGTCCAAATTAAAGCAAGGCTATGAAAATATCCAGTCTAAGGCAACCAGTGAAAGATACCTTGGTTCAAGAAGGCCAGTGATGTTCAGGTTTTCTCTCTCAACTGGAAAGGCACATGGCAAACATGGTGACATCTGATAGCTATCTCTCCAGGTTTCTGGTTTCATGAAGCTCCCTCAGGGGCATATTCCTTCTTCATCTCTAAAGGTCCCTCTGAGGATTCTGTGGCTTTTTCCAAAATGGTTCCCTCTTAAATGGCTCCAGTAACCAACCCCACCTTGAGTGGGAGTAGACACACACTACTTGGAAACCATCTAATCAAAAGTTGCCACCCAGAATTTGGTGGGTCACATCTCCATGGAAACAATAAAAAAGATACTACTCAGCAATATTGAATGAGGATTAAGTGATATGGCTTCTCTGGGGAACACAATAGATTCAAATTGACACAGTAATGTAAATGCTTTGACAAAGAACAGAAAGTGTGTCCTCTTATTATCACTCTTCATATAATGCTGCCCTTTTAAAGGTAAAAATAGCCATATATTTAAGCAATATGTATATTTATATTTTTGATGGTGGTTTGTATTTTAAAAGAAGCAGCTTATTTATGATTTACTTCAAGTTTTGGTGGAGATGCTTACAGGAACTAGCTAATAACAAAAACAAACAGAAGTACATTGAAAATACTTTTTTTTACATTGATAGCAAATGGTTATTATCTGAAGACTAATGAAGGTAAAAAAATTAAGTAAATGAGCAATTTCAAATACTCAAGTTTATGTAACATTTCAAAAAATGTTTATTTTAAAATAAGCGTTTCAGTCTGTATCCATTGAAGGTAATGCAATATCTCGTTTATGATCGATCACCTGAAGGAAGACAATTTTACCCATAGGAAAAAAAGGTATATTTTAAATGTATCTAAATTTATTTTCAGTCAATAGTCTAGTAATATTCTCCTCTCAATACAGTGCTCCCTTTCTATAAATGTGTTCCTGGGAGCCAGGCAGTTTAGGTAAGAAGGAGAAAAGAGAACAATTGCTTGTATTTTGAACCAAGTTAAAATAGACAATAACTTGTTTCTCTCTTAATGTACTAATAATTGTGTCAAGAAATGCAATTCTTAAAAAGCATACCATTTCTTATTTCTTTATTATCTGTAGCCATTGGAAACCAATCACATGAAACTACAAAATTAGCAAATGTCTTGAAATCTGTATGTAAAACACAAAATACCTCTAATTTCAAGCTCTCATTTATTAATGTATGAATCAATCTTTTAAAAAGGCAGCCCCAAAGATCATCTTATACTATTTTTGATAAAGGAAACCATTTCTTTTAACTATACACCCACCCCACACCCTCACAGCAAGATCTCAAATCACAACATTTAATTTTACTGGTCATAGATATTTCCAAGTTAAGATTTTATATTTCACCCTCGTAGCTTCTGGTTATCAGAAAACCCATGCTTTCCCTTGGTGAAGGAGTTTGGTCTTGCTGATGTTGGTGTATCCTTCCAATATTCTTCATCCTCATCTCCGCTTCTGAAGGCATTTCCTCTGGCTCACTGTCTTCATCTTCATTAAAACTGCTACTCCTAAACCATTTCTTTAGGTTGTTATCCAAGATGAACTGATATAGTTGATGCTTTCTTTGTCATCTGATTACCTATGGCAAATCCAAACTTGGAGATTTTATGTAGGCTTTGTTGGGAAGTTTAATCTTCTTCATCAGCTGATTGCTTCTCTCTCCTGCAAATGGAACTTTCCCCTCCATTATTGGAAGAAACACTGTCTGTTTTCATGTTTTTACTGCTTCTTCTTCAGGTCCTACAATGGTTCCAGCTCACTGCAGCTTCTCTGGCTTCTTCCATTCCATCATTTCCCTGCCACCTGGACACAATTTTCCATTATTTTAAACATCAACCTGTAATTATGTAAACAAAGCATGAACATGTTCTCCTCTTTACACTGTCCCTATTCGCCATCTGTTCCACATTAGAATTACTGCAAGAAATATCACTGTGGCAAAGAAAGGCATTTCATAATAATAAAAGATTCAATACCTGAGGAAAATGTGAGCATTGTAAATATCGGCACACTTCACAATTAAGCCTCTGTATAGATGAAGTAAAAATTGACACCCATCTCTAAGATAACCAGGTAAACAAGGAGATTGCAAGGTTATTTTCTTCTAATCTCCTCCAACTCAGTTCCCCCCAC
This sequence comes from Tamandua tetradactyla, assembly GCF_023851605.1. Classification (NCBI taxonomy): domain Eukaryota; kingdom Metazoa; phylum Chordata; class Mammalia; order Pilosa; family Myrmecophagidae; genus Tamandua; species Tamandua tetradactyla. The sequence goes on along the minus strand of NC_135337.1, from coordinate 102,553,671 downwards.
TTTATGCAGCTGAGGTGACAACTTTAATTATATGTTTACTTTTTGTTTTACACAGAGCATGTTCTCTTTCTGAATATTCAGCCATATATACACCAATTTTATATAAGTTTATGGTTTACAGTGGATGAGTAATGAGAATTTTTTAATGGAGACATGAATTAATAAATGGCATTCCAGTCAGAGATGGAGAAGCAAGAGAGCATCATATATTTTTAGTATTGTTAAAAACTGTGCCAAATCCCTTCAGTATATTTTTCCAAACTGAGTTTTAGATATGTTAATAGATATTCTGTGAAAAACAGGAGGTTGGTACCAAAACATTACCTTCTCTCTTCCTTCATTGGATATTCTCAATGACTTTTACAGTGTTTAAATCTGTTATCCCCCTTTTGTAAGCTTATTTGACAAGAATTTTATTAATATCTTGATCAATAAAATAATATATCAGTATCCTGTTTGGGATACCTACCTTAGCACTGACCTCTAGTGCTAAGGTCGTTTTGAGTGGATAATGAGTGATAAATCTGGAGAGGTGGCTTATGGCCAGTGCACAAGATTACTGGTATAAAATGCTGAGGAATTTGAACTTTACTGTGCAGGCTATATTAACTGTTTAAAGAACTCAGACAAAGGAGTTATATTGTCTCATGTGTGTTTTATAAATATGACAGCAGCAGTGTAGAGGATGTACTGGGGGGCAGCCAGACAAGACATGGAGGAACTAGAGGGAAACTTATGGCAATGATCTAGGTTATAAGTGACAAAGTCTTGCAGTAAATGTATGTAAGGAAGAATGGGGAGGAGGGGTGAGATTAAGGAAACTTATTTAGTAAGTACAATTGAATTATATTCCTGATTAATTGCATCAAAGAGTGACAGGGTGGAATGTATCATGGAGAACTTCCAACTTCTGAATGACTATTAAGCAGGTGGCGGTGACATTCATCTTAACAAGGAAAGGGGAGCAAAACACTGGGAGAAGTGCTTTAGTTTAAGGACCCCATGAGAAACCAATTGGAAATACAGATGTGGGTCTGAGGAGAGTGTTCTGGGATTCATGTGCAAAGTTGGAGGTAATGGCAAATTGATTTGGAGTCATAGGTTTTGTGGTTGTCATGTAGAAAGCATTTGTAGAGTGAGAGTGAAGTGGGAAAAAGATGGAACCATGGATAACATCAACATGTAAGGGGTAAAAAGAAAGAGGACACTGAGAAAGAAGAAGCAGAGAGATAGAGAAACCAAAGGGAAGATATGGAGAAGCCAAATTTCCTGCTAAGTCAGAAAAAAGATGAAGAATGATAAAGAATAGTGGCTATTGCATTTGAAAACTTTAATATAATTGGTAATCTTAGGAGAGCAGTTTCAATAGAGTGGCTGCCTGGTGTGTTGCAAGATCACTGTAGGTTGAATAAAAGATTAGGAAATTTGGACAGGTAATGTACATGATTCTTCTAAGATGCCTAGCTCTGAAAGGAGAGAGGACAGTACTTAGAATGGTGGGACCCATGAAGGAAGATGTTCTCTTAGTGTTGGGTGAGACTTAAAGAGAGGGGATAGCATACTTTTGTATAAAGGAGAAGCCAGAGAAAGGGAGAAAGTGACATCAGGGAGGTCTGAGCATGTTTCTTAGAAGGCAGGATGAGAAGTGACATAGGCAAGGTCAAATGTGTAGGGCTAGCAATATTTTCTTACATTAGTCTCTTGTCTATCAATCAGTAAATTTCCCTAAGACACAATATTTAGGATAGATTCAGTAACTTGGGTAGAGACATCTTCTTGCCAGTTTGTATATTTCCTATCATGGTAGGTTAGATATAAGTAGGTGTTCATTTGTCCACAAACAAGCCTTGCTCATCCTGCTGCTTCTGTCATGCTCCAACTTCATCATAATCTTATTATCCAAGGCCCTTTGCATGAAGAGTTTCTGTGAATAAAACCCATATTTTTTGTGTCCTACCAAGGCCCCATGTGCCATCTTCCTAACTCTCCAGTTACATACTCATACACTCTGCTCTACCCTCCCTTTTATTCCTTGAGCTCCTAAAGTGATTTTTCCTTCTGAACATTTGTCCTTTCTATTCTGCCATGAATGCTGTACCATTAACACTTTGCTTGGCCAATTCCTCATTCTTCAGTTCTCAACCTGACTGTCACATCATCTCACATAAAATAGATGCATCTCATTTATATCTTATCCTTTATGAGTGATCATAATTGCCTTTTTAAATCTTTAAATATCCAAGTGGAATAATGCTATAGCTTCTTGTTTGAAACCAGGTCTGCTGGGATAAAACACCATAGAGTTGGCCATGATTTACAAAATGCCAAGAAATTTTAAGTGCACAGGATTCCAGATTGTGAATTGAGTAAGAGAAAAGGAAACAAGATTTATTGCCATGCTCTTTCAGGGATAGTTGTGCTGATTTGAAACTATTATGTATTCCCAGAAAAGCCATGTTCCTTTAATCCAATTTTGTTATTGCAGATCTGCTGTGTGTGGGACCTATTGATTAGGTAGTTTCCATGGAGATATGACTCACTGAATTCAAGGGAGTCTTAATCCTTTCTGGAGTCATTTATGAAAGAGAGCCATTTAAAACCAGAGCTAATACAGACAGTAGAGAGATAAAAATCAAGTGATGGACACAGGGACAGAGACACCCCAGGTATGCTAAGAGTGGATCCAAAGGAATCAGAGAGATATCCCCAGAGGAGCAAGAAAGGACCTGCAGATGCTCAGAGAGAAAACCAGTGGAATCAGAAACTGAAAGCAGTGCAACCAGGAGAAGACCAGAAAATACATGCCACATGTCTTCCCAAATGACAGTTGTTCTAGACATTATCAGCCTTTCTCAAGTGAAGGTATCCACTTCTTGATGCCTTAGTTTGGACATTTTCATGGCCTCAGAACTGTAAATTTGTAACCAAAGAAATCTCCTCTGTAAAAGCCAAAAAATTTCTGGTATATTGTATGCTGGCAGCTTTAACAACTGGAATAATACTATTGAGCAAGGCCAAGACCTCATAATGATAAAACGCCTGAAATTCAGATATTGACTTTATCTCCAAGTGAGACTATATTTCCATTAGTGTTGTTTGTTAATATATCATTTAATGAGTCTTTAGAGTCTATCTTTAAATATTTAAAGTCAGCCTTTAAAGACTCACTTTAAATATTTAAAGAGTATAATATAACCCTTCTTTGGGGAGTTGTATATATAGGTTCTGCACACCCTTGGGTTCCACCGCTACCAGGAATCTGGAAGGAAATGGCAACTTCAAGTGGAGGGGTTTGTACAGCTGAGATTTCAGACTTGACTGTCAGTACTCTATAATTCTGGGCATGGGCCATGACTGGGACCACAGGGATCTGGACCCAGGGATGGACCACAACAGGATCTAAGTTGAGCGTTCATTGCACAGAATATTTAACACCAGGCTGGTGAGTTTGGGTAAAACCACAGGCTAGATGGGATGGCCCCTAGGGCAGAGCTTTCCAAAGAAGGAGAAGCTGGGGAAACAAGGGTTATTTTGTAAGGGATGGTGTCTATAGTAAGCCCATGGCTGGAAAGCTGACCGTGATCAAACACAACCATGTCAATCTGTAGGCTACGGTGTTTCTGGGATATCAGGGTGGTGCCCATTATACCATGGACCTCACCCATTTAAGTAACCATAGGGTACACAGGTATGGACATATCTCCCAAACATAAACTGTTAGTGTTTATCATTTTAAAGTTGGTATTTTGCAGAAAAAGAAACACTCCTGTGTGGCAGAGGAAATTCCATCAGGAAAGTCACAAGGAACCCACAGTCTTTATGGGTGAGTTAACTCTTTCTTCCATTTCCCTGGTGTGGAATTTGAGAATGTATTTGACTTCTGGATTTAGCCATCCTTGAGCTCTGGGAGTCCAGCAAGAACAGCCCCATGGTCAGGCCACTTCACCCCAAGTTAAATGCCCTCCATCCTGTTTTTCATGTCTAACCTCCACAGCTCTCACTGTGTGATACTGGACTTTCATGGTTGGCTGTGAGGCTCTTTACAGCCTCTGGATGCATCCTGGATCTAGCCAGTGAGAAAAGGAGGAAATATTTCCTTCTTTTGCATCTTGTATTTCTAACTATTGCAACATCCAACACCTGAGATTTCTGGATTTGAATGAGGTATAGATGATGACATGGATATTAGGCTAGATGGATGCTTACACTGCCTCTGCCCCACTTGCCCTAAGACAGCAGGAGTCTGAGACTTAAGGGCTTTCAGAAGCACCCAGCCTGCTGCAGGCATGGGAAATGTCCCAGCCTTACCATGGAGTGAATGAATTTCTAGGCAGATTTAAACAATCTTAGTTATTGGGATGTTCTTTGGTAAATAGATACTTATAGGAGTGTACTTTGTAAAGAAGGAATGTTTACACCTGAATTTGTGGTCTTTCAGATTCAACAATGGTAAGTGGTTTGGGGTGGGTCTGCTATAGGGGACAGATCACCTGACAAGGTATCTGTCAGCTGGGCTGGGTTTCCTAACTTACTTCCCTGATCTGGGCATGTGGTGCATTTCTGCAAAGCTTAGATCCCTTCATTGTGACAGTTGGCATTAATAGTGTTTAATTTTCTTGTGGGCATATGTTTAGTTTTTAATTAATCAGAATCAAAATAATTTAAACTCCCTTAAGATAGGTCATCATCTCCCTCACCAACCAACGTAGTCCCACTGCTTAGAATAGTGTCTGGCATGTAGTGGGACCTCAAGATACAGTGCTTGAAAGGACAAAGCATTTTAAAGGTAAATTTAGGAAGTTTAATTAGAGTAATTGCTTCTAAAGGTTTTGTTTTTGTTTTCCAAAAAAAAGAAAAACGCAATCATGAGACTAAGACTACCATAAACAAGAAAACTGCTAGGGATATTTTCAATTAAAACATAATAGTGAGACAGTATCTAATTCCAGAGAGTTCAATGAATTAGAATTATTCATAACAACTAAACTAATCAAATATATATTTGTAAAGTACTATCCTAAAAATTATAGCAATAACACAGTTCAATAAGAACATCAATTGTTGTATCCATTAAAAGATAGCAGACAAACTAAAATGAAAATATCAAAATTAATTTTGAAGAGCAAAAGCCAAGGCTAATGTCTTCTCGTAGATTTGATGGTCAGGCTTTAGAGGCTATAAAAAATTTATACACTTAGGCTCCTGAAGGATGCAGCTGGAACATTAGGGGCAAAACAGCCACCTGGGAACAAATGGAGTTTCAACTCTACATTTGACAATTTTATCCTTTTGTAATCATTTGACTTTCTTAGTTCACTGATCTTTCTCTCAGTGGTCACTTTTTCTAGGTCCTTTTCTTGAACTTTCTTCTCATAATATTTAATCTCATTGTAGTAGAAGGTAGTGATTCTTTCTAATTCTTTGTCCACATTTTAGGCCATATTCTTGCAGAGGTTGCACTTCTGATATGTGAAGTTCAAGTCTCTATACACTTTACAAAGTTTCTTTTCCATTTCTGAGAAGTAAGATTCTTCCTCAATTGAATTTTTCTCATTCCATCATATGATTTTGTTGGATCTCAGTATATATTTGAAATTTCATCTGAAGTCTGTCAATCTCATTTTCCAGTTCTGAATTTGCAGACTGCAATAATGTTTGTTCATTTTGAAGACCCTTTGTTTGCTCTGTAATCTCTTCACTCATGTGCCTTTGTTCACATAGTTTCTTAAGTATTTCTTGTTTTTCTCCTTCCAGCCTTTTAGAGGAAAGATTTAAGTGCACAGTATCAATGAGTTTGCTCACATCATCTGCCAATTGATACAACAGGGGATCTCTATTTTCTGAGTTGCTATTGTAGTTTATTCCAGTTACCCTTATCTGTGCAAGCCTCTCTAAATAGAACAGGCAAGTTTATGATCTTAGCACAGTGTCATACAGAGATTGTTTCTGTCACTCCTTATCCTGCAGAGCTCATTTCAGTCTTGCATTGGGGTGTTCACAGTTTTATTTGTTCTTTCAGTTCTTCCATGTTTCGCTACCATCTTGCTATTTCTTGGGCAGTCACTTGTAGATTTTCCAGAAGATAAATGCTTTCAATCATACCATCCATTGTTTCCTAATGAAGTAGATCTCCAATTATCTGAGATGCTGTAATGGTATTTCTTGCAAGAGTCATTTGAGATTGGAGGAAGTCACCTTCCTTCTAGTGTAACTGAGATGGTTCTTGAAGGCAAGCCATTATCATTCCATGAGATAAAAGTTTAGGGGTCTTGCTTTGATTTTCTTTTTCCAGAAGGTCTCCTGTAATGTTGAGTGAAGAGCTGAATAGATTTTTATTGAATGCTTCCAAACACAGAGTCTGTTATATGAGTGAACTGGCCTCCACCACAGGGAACTCAAGGGTTTCATAGACAAGTGTCAGCAGATCAGTCTTCTCATGGTCTTCTTGGGGTTCTTCAACATAGGTGGAAATAATTCTGGTGAAATTTTTCCCCCTTACAGTGTTTTGACAATTTGCTATAAGAACCATCATAGCAATACATATCAGGATCTCACAGGAAGACTCTAAGATACCTGAGAATTGTCTCATGCTTTTAGATGTCAAAAACAAAGCACCAAAAAGCTGCTAAATGATAACCTGGAGAGACACTTTGGTGGCCATGCAGGTCATCCATGGTTCCAGAGCCCACCATAACTCTGCCTCTGAGTACCAGCATCCTGTTAGCCACAACTGACTCTCAAGAATGCTGTGGATGGTACTGTCTCCCTACAAGCATGTGCATAACAACTAGAAAATACTGTTAGTTGGCAGGGGAAGGGGGAGGCCAGCAAGATTCTATAAACAGGGTGCTCTAACTTTCCCTCTTCCTCTGTACAATTAGAAAGTGGTGTTAATTATACAGGGCATTAAGGAAAGATGAAATGGCTGATGGTAGCCAAAGAAGACCAGTCTATGAGCTCTGTCCCCACCCTGGCCTATGGCCAACCTAGAGGATTAGACAAGGCCATGCCCTCACCCCTTCCCTGCACAGGAGCATGTCGGCATAATTATGGGACTCCCGTGTCCTTGTACTGACCTAACTTGCCTTCTGCCCTTGGGAAGTATGATCCTGCCTACAAAGGTTACAGGGATCTCTCTCCCCTCAAGTATCTCTTTTCCTTGGTGTTTATTCAAGACAGGCAGGGGCAAACGACTGTGGGGCTCTCATCAAGAGTACCAATGAGCAGATTTGTATGTCAACCATAAAATCTCTGGGGAAATCTGCTAGAACCAAAAAAATCTTAAATTTTCATGCATTTTTTTGTGAACCAATGTTTTCTCCCCTCCCATCCATGTCTTCCTAGAAAAGGGGAGGTGATGGGGTAGCCTGATGACCAGGCTACTTCCCTCGTGTTGTCCTGCTATCCTCAGCACAAGCCTCCCAGTATGGCCTGTAGAAGTGACCTGCAGAGTGGTAGCAGTCCTTCTTTGCAGTTGACTTTGACGTCTTTTATTTCACAAAACACATGCCAATCTTCTAGTGTCTCTCTGACAGGCTCATGGTTCAAAATTATTTCTAGTGAATCATCTTATATTCTTTAATGCAGTTTTAAAATATTCCCATTATATACACCAGGATGTTTCTCAATGAGTTCCCTAATGTATCACCTTTATCCATTTATTCATTCATTCATCACAAACTTTGGAGTGTTTCCCATAGGTCAGGAATAGTATTAGATATTGGGGATACTTTTTATCGAAACAGCAATGATCCTGACAAAATCTAATGTTATTTCTCTTTATCAAGCTGCCAGCCTTACTCCTCTTTAGATATCAAAAACAAAGCACCAAAAAGCTGCTCAATGATAACCTGGAGAGACACTTTTGGTGCCATTACCTGCTTTCTCCCCTGTCCTAGCTTCAAACCATTTTCATCTGTGTGACTGCCCTGAAAAGCAAACAATATTGCAGGGAGACAAAGGTAAAAAGGCAACTTCAGACAATAATAATTGTAAATATCAAACTCTCACCCAATGTCTCCCCCAGTGTCTCACCTGGCTATCCAGGCACATGAGAGGCTACTGAATGGGTATTTTCTCATCTCCCTCCTCTCTCCTGCACTTTCATAATAGGACTGTCTTTTTCCATAAACCAGTTGTTTCAATATGTTCAAAAATGGTGTGAAATATATTCCTTTATATATAACTCTTGGGCCTTGTCTATAATAACCAGAATTTTAGAGAGTGACAAATGGAACAGCCTAACTAGAATAGCATTAAAAAAGACCCAATTATAATGTAGTGTATAATAAATAAGCCTACAGAAATGTTTTAATAAACAAAGTATATATATAACAGAGTTTTATTGATAACATATTATTCTGGATTATTTATTTTGTCATAAATATTATTCATAAAACAATAAGATGAATTAACAGCGGGATTTAATAACAGTAGGAATATTTTACAAACATTATGTGTTTTGAAAAGTACAGCAATGCCATTTAGTAAATTTTAATCCTAGAATAGCTGCAGATTTACAGAAAATTGTCCAGAACATGTAGACATTATCATGTAACCAAGATCCAGTTTTTCTCTTATAATTTTTTGTCTTCCCTGCTCCATCTGTTGCAATTTATGTGCCAGTACTGATTTTTTTATTATCTACAGTCTATTCTTTCAACATATTTCCTTAGTTTCAACTTCTTCTATTCCACATTTCATCCCGGTACCACCTTGTACTTAGTCCACATGTCTACTTAAACTAGCCTTGACTTTGAGAGTTTCTCAGACACATCCTTGTTAATGATGCTTCACAGTATTCAGGAGTACTTACTTGTCAGGAATTTTGTGAATGTCCACCAATTGAACTTTACCTGTTTTTTCTCATGATTATGCTGTGATGTTTCTTTGAGGAAGATCTCAGTGCTAAAATACCTTTCCCATCACGCCCTATGAAGGGTTAATACTCTCGAGATGACTTATCACTGTTGTTGTTTAACTTCATCACCTGGCTGAAGTTTTATTTGTCAGGTTTCTCCAAGAGAAAATGACTCCTTTCCCCCTGACCTCCTGTATATACTTTCTGAAAGGAAGTCACTATACATTGCCACTCTCAAGGAGTGGGGACTTATGTTTCAACTCGTTGATGAATATCTATATCAATAAACTGAAAATTTTTTGAGTGGTGTGGTGGTTTAAAGAGGTATGTAACCTAGAAAAGTATATTCTTAAATTAAGCCGTCCTTGCTGTTGTGAACCCATTGTAAGTAGCTGTTTCTGATGGCTACTTCATTTAAATTATGACTCACCTCATTCTTGATGGGTCTGAATCCTCCTAGTAGAGTCTTTATAAACAGAATGCATACAAAGAAAGAAGGAGAAAGCCATAGAAACCAGGAGCTGAAATCAGTGAAACATGGAAGAGAAGGGAGAGACCAGTAGGTGCTGCCATATTTCTTGTCATGTGGTCTTTGGGAAGAAAGTATCACCTTGATGACACCTTAATTTGGAATTTCTTTTAGCCTCAAAGCCATAAATTAGTAAGTTCCCATTGTTTAAGCCAACTCATTTCATGGAATCTGCTTAGTCACTTTAGGAAAGTCAAATACAGAGGATATTTCTATTCTTCTCCATGCACTTATCAAAGGAATCATTTAAATCAGTCTGATCCCTGCATATTCCTGTTTGTACTTTGGGTTACAATGTCAATTGCTCATGATTTATTTTCATGCTAAAATTGTCCCAGTTTTGTCCACTGGGAGACATTTCAGGTGGCTCCTGTTATACACATATTTGTAAATGTGTGTAAGTATATGTGTGTTTTGGCATTGCTTTCTTAATTCCTTACTTTTTTGGCTCTAGAATGTTCTCCAAGACTGTCTTGTGTATTTCCTTCCTCAGACCTTGTATTAGCCATTACTGGAGGATGAACTGGTTCCTTTTATTGGAGAGGGGCATTAAAATTCTATATCTGCATCGATTTCCAAAGGTGATGATAGGTATGTACTTTAAATATAATTACAATTGCTGAATTTTTTGTGTGAATGTTGATTAACGGGGTAGTTTTAGGTAGTGTATGTTACTAGAAGGACTGTATAACATATTGAACCCTGTGGTGGTTGATGACTATGGTGAATAGTACAAATATAAGAGTATTCTTTCATGAACTATACAAATGTACTCAGTAGTACAAGGGTAGTTTATGGGAGAAATACACATAATTCAAACTATCAGCTATAGTTAGTAATATTTTGTATTCTTTAAACATTAATAAATCTATAGAAACAGAATTAAATTAGTTGCTATGTAGGTCTGGGGAAAGGAAGAAGGATTGACAGGTGACTGCTAAGGGGTATGGGTTTTTTTGGAGTATACAACATGTTTTAAACTTGATTGTGGTGAGGAATGCACAACCCTGCAATTATACTAAAAATCATTGATTTTACACCTTGGATGAATTGAATAGTATGTGAATATACTGCAATAAAATTGCTTCTAAAAATCTTAGCTCTGGGGCTCATCAGGGGCATCCCTGTATCTCCACTCTTTCATCTGGTAGTGCCAGGAAATTCATGTGGTTATACTAAGGTGTGTATGTACACCTAAGTACTATAAATATTTCTCTATGGCATAGTCCTGCACTAAGCTAATCTTGGATTCATACATATGTCCCCAGTCCTAATGCATTACCAAAATGATCACTCTAGATTTCTTTCATGATTTATCTCTAACTTTCCACTCCAATAGTGAGAAACAGATCTCCCACCATCTTCTATACATTGAGTAAATTGTTCAATTCATATATACTTGTATACCAGCTTCACCATTGTTAATAAAGACCCTCCCAGGCAAGAAATTTTTTAGAGTTCATTCCTTATTCACAGTTACATTTTGCCCATAGTCTTACAGATTTCACTTATTACAAAGTTACTTACATCCCTACATTTTCCCTTCCTACCTGTAGTAATTTTGCCTTATACATTTGTAATTCAGTTAGGTTCTTAAATTGCATTTGAATTAATCTACCACATATAATTTCTTTTAACTTACATTAAAATTACTCCTTGTGCTGTAAAATTCTACAGATTTTAGAGATTAATAGTGGCAGATATCCACCATTACATATTGTACAGAATACTTCACCTTTTCTATCCTCCACCATTCCATGATAAATCACTGGCAACCAGTAATCTTTTGACAATGTCTGTAATTTTGCCTCTTTCAGAATGCAATAGATGTAGCCTTATCATGTAGTATGTAGCCTTTTCTGATTTGCTTTGAGTTTGATATGTGTTCATATTTTTATGTGGTAGATAGTGATTTCCTTTTTATTGCTAAGTAGCATCCCAGGGCAGGATTTTATCACATTTGAATTTTCCATTCACCTTGTGAAAGACACCTTGTTTATTTTCCAGTTTCTTGTCATTATAATTAAAACTATATAAATATGTGTGATTTTTAAAAAATGTCATTAATTATCAAAGTTGATTAAATATTTTACAAATGTCAATGATGACTCACTTGCTGAGCTATCTCTGACTTTGTAAGAACTGCAAAAGGTTTTCCAAAGTGACTGTACCATTATGCATCCCCTACAGCAATGAATGAGAATCCCCATTGTTGTACATCATTGCTAGCCACTAGTATTTTCTGTTCTTTGGAGTTCAGCCATTCCAGTGGGTGTGCTGTTTCTCTCATTCTTTTCAGTTAGTTTTCTGTAATGACAAATGATGTTGAATACCTTTAATGTGTTTATTTGCCAACTGTATACCTAATTTGGTGAGGTGTTGGTTCAATCCATTATCCATTTTTAATTGAGTAATTTATTTTCTTATTGTTGATCTATAGTTTTTTGCATATTTTGATACAAATCCTGTTTAGATATGTATGGTTGACAGAACTTTCTCCCAGTGCAGGGCTGAGGTCTTTAACATTCTATTAGTGTCTTCCATGGAGTAGAATTTAAAAATTTTTAATGAAGTCCATTAGCACTTTTACCATTCATGATTTTCTCTTTAGGAGTTGCACATAAAAACTCATCAGTAAATCTAAGGCCCAGTAGATTTTCCCTACTGGTGTCTTCTAAAGTTTTTATAATTTTGCCTCTTTCACAAAAATCCAAAAACCACTTTGGGTGAATCTTTGTGTACCATATAAAGTTTATGTTTTTTTTAATATACATATGATCATACAGATCTTCCATCACCATTTGTTGAAAGGGTTATGCTCACTTGAATATATTTGCATGACTCTACAGGTAGACAGAACCCTTTTTCATTTTTCTGTGTGCCAAGTTCACACTCTCTTGATTTATGTAACTCTAATTATAAAACTTTTACTGAAGTATAGGAAATATGAAATGTGAGTTCTTCTTAAGCAATTTATATGCAAATATAAGATAAAAATCAGCTTGTCAATATCTACAAGATATCTTGATAGGATTTTTGTTGAAATTGTATTGACTCTAGAGATCAAAGTTGAGAACAATTTGTATCTTTAAAATATTTTATTAGTCCTCCATGGAAAAGGAATATTTCTGTATTTATGTAGATTTTGCTTCATGTCTTTCAAATTTTTCTTGGTATACAGGATTAAGTTTTTTTATATATTGTGTTAGGCTTAATCCAACAGAATCCATTGTATGTATATACTGTCCTAAATGCATTTATTTGTTTGTTTTATATTTAAATGTTCATTGCTGGGAAAGGAAATAAATTAACTTTTGTATGTTGATTTTGTGCCCTTTTTAAGTATCTCTGCATTCTTATCAATGCACTTGAAAGTTAGTGCCATTTTCTTTAACTTCCAAATTTATGGCACTTTGTAATATGAAAACCTAATTTCAGAAATACAGAGAGGTGTCTGAAAGGGGCAGAGTATCTAGCTAAACCATGTGCACCAAGCTTTCTTTGCTGCTTTACTGGCCCATAGAGGGTGACTGACCGGCTTTCTTTTCTTTTTTTCTTTTTCTGACAGGATGAGCTTCTGACCAGGAGTTCAAAGGCCTCCCTATAGGGCCATGTGGACTGTGGTGCTCTGTCCATACTGAAGTCAGATCTTCTTCCCATAGGGCTGATATGGAGGTGTTGTGGCTCTGAGACAACTTGGGAAGTATACCCAGTGAGTAAAATGTTCCTGTTCTTGGCCCCAATGCTGAACTGTGGATTTGCTGCCATTTTTCCTAGGTGATTATTCGTAGACAGGGGACAAAGAATTTTATGTTCTTCCCTATCCCATTTAATGTTTTTTTCTTCTTTACTTTCTCATGAAATATTTTAGCAAGACTTAGGCAAATTTGCATTCATTAAGGACTTTGACAGCTAGAAACCAAGGCATGCTCAAATATGTTTTATAGATTCAGGATTCTTTATTTTGAGAAATTCTGACTGATTCAGAGAGAGTCGGACTATATACACACTCATGATATACATATACAAAATTTGGGACCTTCTGGTTGGGTAAGTAGGGGTAGACTAGTGCCAGAGGAACCTGACATTGAAGCCAAGGAGAAAGGGGATTGGGTACCCCTCTTTACATGCTTCTATTACTTTTTCATAAATATATCAAATATCTTTATTAATCCTTGCTTTTTTAAAGAAATATTTATTTTGAAATTTAATATATAAATATAAAGAAAAGAAAGAAAAAGCAATAATTTTCAAAGTACTCTTCAACAACTAGCTACAGAACAGATTTCAGAGTTTGTTATGGGTTATCATTCCACTATTTCAGATTATTCCTTCATTGCTCCAAAACATTGGAGTCTAGAAGAAATATCAATATACTGGTTCAACAAACATAATCCTTTGTTAAGTCTTATTTTCTCTGTTATAACTCATCCTTCCACTTTGATTCTTTTCCAGATCTATAGGGATCTTTATGTAATGCCCATTCTGAATTTCACATTGAGAATGGGTGTCAACACTAAAAGATAGGGAGATGAAATTAGTTGATAAAATTGAATAGGCAGGTCCCTCTGGGTTTCTGGATTTATCTGGCCTAGTGCCTTCTGGAAATAATAGGTTTCAGGAAAGCACACTTAGTGGTTGAATCTTACAGACTCTCAGTTCCAGCCCTAAGTGTTCTTGAGAGTTAACAAGAGTGATGGTTGGAGTTTTGCAAACCATGGCAATTAGCACTATCTAATTGAAGCTTGCAGAAGATTAGCCTGCACAATAGCCTCCTCACTCTATTTGATCTCCCTTGACCATGGGTGCCTTATTTTTTACACTTCTTTTCTCACTTTTGGTCAGGAAGACATTGTCAATCCCATGGTGGCAGTCCAGTCTCATGCCCCACATTGTCAGGGAGGAATTTCTACCTGAATGTCACGTCTCACATGTGAGGGAGGGTAAAATTTTTCCTGCAGAGTTAGGCTTAGAGAGAGAGTGGCCACAACTGAGCAAAAAAAAGAGGTTCCCTGGAAGCAACTCTTAGGCCTCATTAGAAGTAACCTTAGCTTGTCTGCTACAGAAATAAGTTTAATAAAGGCAATCCTAAAAATCAAGAACTAGGCATATTTTCTTAGTAATCCTCAGTGGCTGAGATGGTACTAGAGTTTCCCAGAAGGGAAATTATATATATATATATATATATATATATATATATTCCTTCAGACCCTCAAGGGACTCTATCAATACTTGTTCCCTAGGTTTATTCAGTTGATTTTGTGCCTCCTGACACACTTCCTTTTAGTAGATGCACCATATTCCATCATATAAATGTATCACAGTTTGCCATGCTGCTTCTCAGTCATTGTACCCTTCAGCTCCCTCCCTCTATTGGGCATCATGGATAATGTCCAAAATAGGCAAATCATGTGTACAGTATCCTCACTAGGTTGTGCAATCAGCAGCATTCTCAACTTTAGACAACTCTCATTGCCCATAGAGGCAAAGAACTGACAAGTACAGCCTCATCAAATAAAATACCATCCCTTCTCACATGTCCCTTTCTCCAACTAGTTGCCATTGGTAGTGCTGTGGTACTGTTGATGTCTTTCTGTTAACTATTAGTCACAGTCTGTATTTTTAGTTTTCCCATTATACCCCTCTATTACTAACTCTTGTCAGTAATATCAAATCTTTGAAATAGTTCATTTCATAACTTATTTAAAATTGTAAGTGTAATCAATGGGATACATGGCACTATACATACCCTTTCAATTACATTCATCTTCATTATGGCAATGTTACATATAACCCCATTTTTAGTTACAATCACTTCTATTTGTTCCTGTAAAGTTTAGTCTACCTTCTTTGGGTAGCCTTTCCTCCATATCCAGATTCTTTGTATGTCTAAGTCTGCTGTATTCTTCAGTGTAATCTCTGAGATTAACTTTACCAAAGTCATAAAAGTAAAATCATGCAGAATCTGTTCTTTGTGTCTGATATTTCATGCAGAATTATGTCCTCATGGTTCAGCAATGTTTTCATATGATTTAGGGCCTCATTTCTTCTTACAGCTGCATAATATTCTGTCATATATATATATATATATACAACATAATTTTTATCCATTAATCTCTGATGGGCACTTGGATTGTTTCCATCTTTTGGCTGTAATGAATAGTGCTACTATGAACATGGGTGTGCAAATGTCTATGTCACTGCTTTCAACTATTCTGGGTATATACTGGGTATTGGTATTGCTGGGTGTTCTAGTTTGAAAGCTGATGGAATGTGATATACCTGAAATGAAATGGTTTTAAAAGGGGAATTTGTTACATTGTAAGTTTACAGTTCTAAGGCTGAGCAAATGTCCAAATTAAGGCATGACTATGAAATACCAAATCTAAGGCATCCAGGGAAAAATCATTGGTTCAGAAGGCCAATGATGTCCAGCATTTCTTGCTCAGTGGGAAAAGCACACGTGAGATCTGCTAGTTTTCTCTTCAGTGGCTTCCCCCAGGTGCTCTCTGTTCTGGTGTCTCACTCAGTTCTGGGGGCTCTCATGGTTCTCTTGACTCTAAAGTTTTTTCCAAAATGGTTCCCTTTTAAAGGGCTTCTGTAAGCAACCCCACCTTGAATTGGTGGAGACACAGCTCCATGGAAACCATGTAATCAAAAGTCATCCCCCACAAAAAAGTCATATCTCCATGGAAACAATCAAAAAGCTCCCACCCAGCAATACTGAATAAGGATGTAAAAACTTGGCTTTTCTGTGGTGCACAACAGATTCAAAATGGCATACTTGGTCATAGAGCAACTCAGTATTTAATTTTCTGAGAAATTACCAAACTGTTTTCCACTGTATCTACACCTGTAAAAGTTCCCACTAAGAATGAATGAGTGTTCCAATTTCTTCACATCCTTTCAAACATTTATATTTTGTTTGATAGCATCCATACTTATAGGTGGGAGGTGATATGGTCTTTTTAATTTACATTTCCCTTATAGCCAATGAAAATGAGCATCTTCTCATGTGTGTTATAGCCATTTGTATTTGCTATTTGAAAAGTGTCTATTTATATTCTCTTCTCATTTAAAAATCAAGTTGTTTTTTCTTTTGTTGTTGAGCTGTATAACTTGTTTGTATGTGCAGGATATCAAGTCTTTATACAAAATGTGGTTTCTGAGTATTTTCTCCCATTGAGTTGGCTGCCTCTATACTTTTTAAGCTAAGTCTTTTGAGGCACAGAAGCTTTTGACCTTAAGGAGTTCCCACTTGTCTGGCTTTTCATTCACTGTTTGTGCTGTAGGTGTAAAATTTAAGAAGCTGCCTCTTGTTCCTAGATCTTGGAGATGTTTCCCAACATTTTCCTCTAGAATTTTCATGGTACTGGCTCTTAAATTTAGACCTTTAATGCATTTTAATTAATTTTTGTGTAGGTTGTATACCCTTTTCATTCTTTTGGGTAACAAATTCCCTTTTAATTTGTTACTTGGCTATTGATATGCAATCCTCCTAGGCACATTTATTGAACGGACTATTCTGTCCCAGTTCAGTGGATTTGGAGGCCTTACTGAGAAGTCATAGATTTTGTAGTCTGTCTCCACATTTTTTATTCCATTTCATTGGTTGATACATCTAACTTTGTGCCAGTGCCATGCCATTTTGGCCACTGTGGATTTATATTAAGCTTTAAAGTAAGGAAGTGTTAGAGTTTCACTTCACCTTTTTTTAAAATATCTTTATCTATTCTGGATATCCTCCCCTAAAACCTAAATTTGATAACTAGCTTTCCCAAGTCTTCAAATTATGCTGTTGGGATTTTGATTGGTGTTGCATTATATCTGTAGATCAATTTGGGCAGTGCTTAATGATGTCTGTCAATGAGCCTGGAATGTCTTTCCATTTAGTTAGGTCATTTCTAATGTGTTTAATCAATGTTTTGTAGTTTTCTGTGTACAAGTCCTTGACATCCTGGTTAGTATTATTCCTAGGTACATGATTCTTTCAGTCACTATTTTGAATGGAACTTTTTCCTTACTTGTCTCCTCAGATAGGTCATTATTTGTGTATAGAAATATTACTGATTTTGTACCTAAATCTTGTATCTCACAACTTTGATGAATTTGTTTATTAGCTCTAATGGTTTCATCAGAGATTCCTCAGGGTGCTCAATGTATAGGATCATGTCATCTGCAGATGATGAAAGTTTACATCTTCCTTTCCTATTTGGATGCCTTTTAGTTCTTTTTCCTTTCTATCATTGGGATACTTTGTCAATTAAAGTTGGGAGATTAATGTTTTCTTGACACATGGTGAAATTAAGATGCTCATCCTGCAGTGTTTAATATCTGAAATTTTATAAATCAATCAGGTTAAAAATCTGCATAAAGTAATATATCTCGTGTTCATCTGCTAATCATTTGAAAACCCTACCATTCTGTGATGTCAACAAGCTTCAGTAATTATATTTCTTTCTTAAATTCTGTATAATTTACAGTGGTGTGACAGTGGCTCAGTGGCAGAATTCTCACCTGTCATGCAGGAGACCTGGGTTCAATTCCTGGTACCTGCCCATACAAAAAAAATTGTTTAAATTCAGTTTAATTTTAAAAAGTTTTTTGCTCCTTTAATTCACAAATAAATTCTTGAATTAAAGGTTTGGCTTATCTGTTTAAAAAATTTCAATTGCAGAAAATTTGCAATGGTAAGAATTCATAATGAATTCTAATTGTGTGACATCTCACAAATTCTCATCAGGTAAGTTGTTAAAATTTCCTTTAAAAATTCCTCTACAAAATCTGGGATTGCAGTTTAAATTTTTCCTACTATTCAAGGTTTATATAAGAAAATATTTTTTACATTTTCCAAGAATTTGATTATAATAAAGTTTAACCTCTGTTAAGGCATAATAATATTTAACAACTTCTCACTGGTTTATCACTTCTTCATTAGTTTATTCAAATTATTTAAATCTATATTTTCCTTTACACTTAATTTATGTGAAAATTTCAACTTAGCAGATATAATACCTTATGAATGGCTTCATTATGACATTTTTTACTTGAAATGTGCTGTTCAGAATCTATTTTTTTGCAATTCCTCATTGAATTTACCTTGCTTTCATTTATGTACATTTTATTGATTTAGAAAATGTATTCCATTGAAATATATTGACAGCGTTGATCAACAGAGTCTATAAATATGTTAGGCAATAATAACTTCAGGAAATGCCTACTTTTTATTTAAATTAAGAATACCCTACCCTCTTATAATACATTCCAGTAAGCAATTATGTTGTTATTAAATATACATAACATTACCTCTGAGCAATATAAAAACGTGACTATTTGCATTTTCTCTCTCATCTCTAATTGTATCAGTGCAGATCATATTTTTGTAAAATGTAAAATGTGGTCTGGAGGGTGTTTTTTGTCAAAAATGTCCAAAGCATGCTTGTATGTATATGTATGTATATTAGAGAAGATGAAGTCTTTGAGAAAAAAATGCATAAACTACAGAGCTCCAATAAATCCCCCTATTATTAACAACTTGCATTAGTGTGGTAATTTAGTGTCATAGCATTATTTTAATTCTGCTATTCATTAAAGTCCATGGCTTACATTAGGATTCAATATTTGCAATGTGCACTCATTTTTTTATTCTAGTAAAATATGTAGAGAGAACATAAAATTTCCCCCTTATGCTATATTTGAAATCCTTTTATTTATGATGCCATGTCACAATTCTATGTATTTGAAAAGTCTGACTGTTTAAATAATGAGGAAGAAAATGAGATTAGAGTACTGCATGACAAAATATAAGCAATAGTTTTTGTTTGAAGATGATTAATGTCATATGATGTGCAAAAAAGTAACTTATATTTACACAGCTCCTACTGAATCTGAATGCTATTTAAAGGGTTTGAGGTTTACAATTAACCTGGTTTATCTTCACAAGATAATTCTCAAATATCTACAGTATTTATCATTTAATATCAGGTAATGAAAGGCCATCCTCCTAGCTGTATAGGCAAAGACTTGAGTCATTCTGGTCTCTATATGGAACACCTCACATTCAGTCCATCAGTATATCATATTGATTCTATGTACAGAATATATTTGAAGAGTGCTTATTTTTCAAAACTTCCCCTGCCATTTCCCTTATCCAAAACACCATCATCTCAGTCATTAAATTATTGATGATGCCTCTTAGATTGTTTCCTTGTTTTCTGCCTTATTCCCCTTGAGGCTAATCTTAACATAGGAGCCAGAATTCTACTGATAAAAAAATAGATAGGATCATGTCCCTTTTCCTCAGAAAATCTGTAAGATTTCCCATATGCTAAGAGTGAAATTCAGTATTCTTACAAGAGCCTCCATAACCTAAATGATCTTGTTCCTCCTTGTTCCTATGAATTCCTCCTTTATCCCTGAGTCTGTCACTCTCACTTTGGAGCAGCCACACTGGCCTCCTCACTCTTTCCTATGTTTGTTAGTCCTGATGCTTCCTGAACTTTTTTCATTTTCTCTTCTTCTTGAAATTCCTTGCTCCAGATAACTGCATGGCTCTTTTCTCATTCTCCTCCTCCTAAAACCATACTTTGCCACATTAAATTCACCCCTTGCCCCACCCCAGGTCCTTGCTGCACGTGTATTGCATAGCAGTCACCCCAACTACGTATTTTTTTTTGCTTATGCCTTTTGTTTCTTCTCTGCTTTCCTCCACAATGAAAACTCATGTTTCTACCTATTTTGTTCAATGCTGATTCCCCAGCACCTAGAACAGAGCCTCAATAAATAAATTTGAATGGCTAAATTTCACAGATAATGAACTACTGGGGCACAGAGAGATTACAGAACATGTTCATGCTCAGGTAACTGCTGCAAGGACAAGCTCACATTTGAACCCAGCCCATCTGACTTTAGAGCTCATGTTCTCCATCACCAGGCTATGATATGCCTGCTCTTCTACAAAGATTTGCTACTCTTATTATAGAAAAAAATAGAAATATTGCTTTATTGTATTTTTAACAAATAAAAACTACAAGGTCATTGAGAAGTGTATATTGTTGGCAGGAAGTCTTTAGATATGCTGAGAGAAGACCGTGTAACTCTGGCAATATCAGACAAATCTTTCCAAATGTACATTTATAGTTCTATTTACAGAAAAAAATATATGAAAAGGAAGGAAAGATTTATTAGGTGATATGATTGGATTGCAGAGAGAACTGTGTTACAAACAGGCTGTCCTTGTGTGAGAAAGGAGTTCAGGAACACCTGAGCTCAACAATGTGGAAGGTATTATCCTTTGATGTAACAGTGCAGACTTTTGCTGAATAGGGTTTGTGGGCTGCTCTTTTTCCATGAGGTAATCCTGAGACCCAGATTTCTTCTGTGTTGTTGCTCTAATTTCCAAGAGGTTATCCTTTTCTGTATGGCTGAAGAGGTTTCACATAGCACTCTGTCCACATTTCAGTTTTCATATTATAAAAAGAATTCTACATTTTGTAATGTGGCAGATTTTAAAGGAAAATTCAATTTCAAGATATTGGGCTGTTCTCATGTGTCTTTAAGGAATTATATAATTTTCTAAATTTAGGAAATTTCACACCAAAAGGATCTCTATAACATTTCATTGCTCTCCTTTGAAAATGCATGGGTAACTAAAGTATTATCCCTTCATTCTTTTTATTTTTTTTAACTTTTTTATTAATTAAAAAAATTAACAAAACATTTAGATATCATTCCATTCTACATATACAATCAGTAATTCTTAATATCATCACATAGTTGCATATTCATCATTTCTTAGTACATTTGCATCGATTTAGAAAAAGAAATAAAAGGACAACAGAAAAAGAAATAAAATGATAATAGAGAAAAAAAACTATACGTATCATACCCCTTACCCCTCGCTTTCATTTACCACTATTTCAAACTGAATTCATTTTAACATTTGCTCCCCCTATTATTTATTTTTATTCCATATCTTCTACTCTTCTGTTGATATAGTAGCTAAAAGGAGCATCAGACACAAGGTTTT
The DNA here is from genome assembly GCF_023851605.1 of Tamandua tetradactyla. Classification (NCBI taxonomy): domain Eukaryota; kingdom Metazoa; phylum Chordata; class Mammalia; order Pilosa; family Myrmecophagidae; genus Tamandua; species Tamandua tetradactyla. The sequence goes on along the minus strand of NC_135337.1, from coordinate 102,532,254 downwards.
CACATTCACAGAGTCTCATTGTGAAAGCTATATCATTGTTCAATCATCATCAAGAAACATGGCTACTGGAACACAGCACTACATTTTCAGGCAATTCCCTCCAGCCTCTCCACTACATCTTGAACAACAAGATGATATCTACTTAATGCATAAGAATAACCTCCAGGATAACCTCTCAGCTCTGTTTGGAATCTCTCAGCCATTGACACTTTGTCTCATTTCATTCTTCCCCCTTTTGGTTGAGAAGTTTCTCTCAATCCCTTGATGTTAATTCTCAGCTCATTCTAGGGTTTTTCTCAGTCCTTTGATGCTAAGTCTCAGCTCATTCCAGGATCTTTATCCCACATTGCCAGGAAGGTCCACACCCCTGGGAGTCATGTCCCATGCAGAGAGGGGGAGGGTGGTGAGACTGCTCGTCATGTTGGCTGGAGAGAGAGGCCACATCTGAGCCACAAAAGAGGCTCTCTTGGGGGTGACTCTTAGGCCTAAATTTTAAGTAGACTCGACCTATCCTTTGTGGGGTTAAGTTTCATGTGAACAAACCCCAAGACTGGGGGCTCAGCCTATAGCTTTGGTTGTCCACACTGCTTGTGAGAATATCAAGAATTCAACTTGGGGAAGTTGAATTTCTCCCCACTCTCACCATTCCCCGAAGGGGGCTTGCAAATACTTTTCCAGTCACTGATCAAATCATTCTGGGATTCATCGGGGGATCATTCATTCTTGTTTGGCAATTTTCTACTTTCACAGTGATTGTACTAGCATTGTTCACCTCCAAGTAGTAAAGATCCAATTTATCTTTCCCAATCTTTGCACATTTTTCCTGTAAATTTTACTTCTATGCATAATTAAAGCCCTGTAATGCATCAATGAAGTTTTCTCTTTGTCAATATTTGATATATTTACTTTCAGGTTTTTTTCATCAAAATGGAAAAACTTTTACTCTTCAGAAGGCTTTTATAAGTATATTAGAAGACAAATCCACAGACTGAGAAAATGCTTGTAAAACCTATGTCCAACAGAATATCTGTACCTAGAATATATAAAGAACTGTTACACTTCAATGATAATCAGGCAGCACAATAAAAATGAGAGAAAAGTTTATGCAGAAATTCCATCAAAAATATGTATGAAAGGCAAACAACACAGGAAAAATTGTTTATACCCTTGTCATTAGGGAAATACTAATTTAAACTACAAAGAGATGCCACTACATTCCTATTAGCATTATTAAATTTTTTAACTTTTTATTGTATGGTATATAACATATACACAAAGCAAAAAAATAAAAAAGCAATAGCTTTCAAAGTACTTACTAGTAGTTATAAGAGAGATCCCAGAGTTTACATGGGCTACTATACAATCCTCTCAGATTTTTTTCCTTCTAGAAGGCTTAAATATTTTTTTAGCAACACAGTTGACTTTTTTTCCAAAAAATAACATACAAAAAGCAATAAGTTTCAAAGCACAGCACCACAATTAGTGGTAGAACATATTTCAGAATTTGACTTGGGTTACAGTTCCACAATTTTATTACCTTCAGTTTTATATCTTTACATTATTATTTCTTTGAGTAGACCAAAGTTTGCTTTTGCTATGATATTCCTCCTGCTTGGAAAATTTTTGAAACACATGTCTGATGGCTATAAATTATTTCCATGTGTTATATGTGTGTTAATTTTCCTGAAAAAAGTCTTTTCTTATGTTTGAATGCTGTTTCAATAGGTATTGAATACTGCAAAAGCAATTACTATCTTTCTGCTTTTTAAAGGTCCCTGCATTTGGTTATGGCTTGGTTCACTGTAGTTGTGTACATGTCTGGTGTAATTCTCATGGCTTTTCTTTTGCATGTGTTATGTACTATCCTTTGACTGCCTTCATAATTTACTACTTACTTTTTATTCAGATGTGAGATCAAGATTCTAGATATGTTTTATTGTTAAGTTGATTTGCTATTTTTTATTAACACTCCAGTTGTCCATTAGCATGCATGGATATTAGGTGTGATATCTGCCTTTATTTTCAGAAATGTTTGACCATTATCACCTTAGATATTTCTTCTTAAGCACTAATCTTTCTATTATTCTTGTAGGGACTGTTACAATATCTATACTATACTGTTTGATATTTTACCACTGCTCAGGGATACATTTTTACACACTATTTTTTCTTTGCCTTTTCTATGTTTGATCAATTCTGATTGGCTTATCATCAGGTGTGCTGGATTGAAAGGAAGTATGCCCCCTAAGAAAAGCCATGTTTTAATATAAATCCCATCTCATAAAGGTAGAATAATCTCTATTCAATACTGTATGATTGAAACTGTAATGAGATCATCTCCCTGGTTGATGTGATTTAGTTAAGAATGGTTGTTAAACTGGATTAGGGGATGACATGTCTCCACCCATTTGAGTGGGTCTTGATTAGTTTCTGAAGTCCTATAAAAGAGGAAACATTTTGGAGAATGAGAGACTCAGAGAGGGCAGAGAATGCTGCAGTACCACGAAGCAGACAGTCCATCAGCCAGTGACCTTTGGAGATGAAGAAGGAAAATGCCTCCCGGGGAGCTTCATGAAATAGGAAGCCAGGAGAGAAAGCTAGCAGATGATGCCGTATTTGCCATGTGCCCTTCCAGTGGAGAGAGAAGCCCTGACTGTGTTTGCCATGTGCCATCTCACTTGAGAGAGAAACCCTGCACTTCATCGGCCTTCTTGATCCAAGGTATCTTTCCCTAGATGCCTTTGATTGGACATTTCTTTAGACTTGTTTTAATTGGGACATTTTCTCAGCCTTAGAACTGTAAACTAGCAACTCATTAAATTCCCCTTGTTAAAAGCCATTCCGTTTCTGGTATATTGCATTCTGGCAGCTAGCAAACTAGAACATCAGGTTTGTTGGATAACTAGGAGAGGGTATAAGGAAGAAAAAGTTTGCCATTAATTGCATGCTATCAGAAAGCAGAAGCAATTCCATGACTGGATATCTCAGTAAAATTTATCTATCCTTTGGCAAACAAAAGTAAGAATAAAACTATAAGTGGTAAACTAATAGCAGTTCTTCATTTACTAAAAAAAGAGGAGAAGGATATTTGGTATTTTAGGGATTTACATATTGACCTTGTCCAAATTTGCTCAACATGCACCTGTTTTTCCTGGGAGCATCTGATAGAGACCTTCATTGAGAGTGAATGAAAACCCTTGATTCTAGAGCTCAGTGTTTTTCCCAGTTGTCTCTGTAGCTCATAAATAGATTTTAAAATTCTATTAAAAAAGCTGTATTTTCCCAGTCTGCTTAGACAGCAGTAACATCTATCTCCCACCATCTGTCAAAAGTGAAACTCTTCATTTGTCCCATTTCCTTTTCTTTGAGAAGCTTGTCCCTCCTTGGTATTTGATTTCTTAGATGTTTCCAACATTAACATGCTAGTGGGCTCAAGAAATTAGTGGTTTTTAAGATTATTGGTTTTTAAAATTGTCAGGTTTGAAGAAATATTCTTGGCAGATTTCTACATCCTAACCAGTAATGAGATTCCTAAATTTCTTTTAAAACCTTATTCATTGCCATGACTTCAAATATCTCTTTTCTGTATAACTTCAGACTTGCCAGTACAATATCTATTGGTGATTCTACTACTGCTCCTTGAAAATATAATTGAATCTCAGAGTCACTGTAGAATCATCTGATCCATTTATATTTTTATCATTCACTCACTTTTTTTCATTCATTTACTTTTACAAACTTCTTTTCCTCTTCTTCCTCTGCTGTTTGTTTGCTAAAACTGGTGAAATGCAATAAACTAGAAATGGATTGATTTTTGCAATGAGGATTTATTAACTTGTAACTTACTGCTCTGAGGCTATGAAAATGTCCAAATCAGGGTATCATCAACAGGTAATGTTTTCTTCCTGAACACCAGATTCTGGCAATCCTCAACTCCTCTGTCACATGGCCAGGCATATGGAGATATCTGCTGGTCATTCCCTTCTTTTCTTTTCTTTTTTTTTTATTAATTAAAGAAAAAAAGAGATTAACACAACATTTAGGAATCATTCCATTCTACATATGCAATCAGTAATTCTTAACATCATCACATAGATGCATGATCATCATTTCTTAGTACATTTGCATCGATTTAGGAAAAGAACTAGCAAAACAACAGAAAAAGGTATAGAATGTTAATATAGAGAAAAAAATAAAAATACTAATAATAGTAAAAAAAAGAAAAGGAAAAAGAAAAAAAAGACAAACAGACAGACCAAAAAAAAAACCTATAGCTCAGATGCAGCTTCATTCAGTGTTTTAACATGATTACTTTACAATTAGGTATTATTGTGCTGTCCACTTTTGAGTTTTTGTATCTAGTCCTGTCGCACAGTCTGTATCCCTTCAGCTCCAATTACCGATTATCTTACCCTCTTTCTAACTCCTGCTGGACTCTGTTACCAATGACATATTCCAAGTTTATTCTCGAATGTTGGTTCACATCAGTGGGACCATACAGTATTTGTCCTTTAGTTTTTGGCTAGACTCACTCAGCATAATGTTCTCTAGGTCCATCCATGTTATTACATGCTTCATAAGTTTATTCTGTCTTAAAGCTGCATAATATTCCATCGTATGTATATACCACAGTTTGTTTAGCCACTCGTCTGTTGATGGACATTTTGGCTGTTTCCATCTCTTTGCAATTGTAAATAATGCTGCTATAAACATTGGTGTGCAAATGTCCGTTTGTGTCTTTGCTCTTAAGTCCTTTGAGTAGATACCTAGCAACTGCCAAACTGCCTTCCACAGTGGTTGCACCATTTGACATTTCCACCAACAGTGTATAAATGTGCCTCTTTCTCCGCATCCTCTCCAGCAATTGTCATTTTCTGTTTTGTTGATAATGGCCATTCTGGTGGGTGTGAGATGATATCTCATTGTGGTTTTGATTTGCATTTCTTGAGGAACCTCCAAACTGCCTTCCACAGTGGTTGCATGATTTGACATTCCCACCAACAGTGGATAAGTGTGCCTCTTTCTCCGCATCCTCTCCAGCACTTGTCATTTTCTGTTTTGTTGATAATGGCCATTCTGGTGGGTGTGAGATGATATCTCATTGTGGTTTTGATTTGCATTTCTCTAATGGCCAGGAACATTGAGCATCTCTTCATGTGCCTTTTGGCCATTTGTATTTCCTCTTCTGAGAGGTGTCTTTTCAAGTCTTTTTCCCATTTTGTAATTGGGTTGGCTGTCTTTTTTATTTATTTATTTATTTTTTTTATTAACGGGAAAAAAAAGAAATTAACCCAACATTTAGAAATCATACCATTCTACATATGCAATCAGTAATTCTTAACATCATCACATAGATGCTTGATCATTGTTTCTTAGTACATTTGCATCGGTTTAGAAGAACTAGCAACACACCAGAAAAAGATATAGAATGTTAATATAGAGAAAAGAAATAAAAGTGATAATAATATTAAAAACAAACAAACAAACAAACAAAAACCTATAGCTCAGATGCAGCTTCATTCAGTGTTTTAACATGATTATTTTACAATTAGGTATTATTGTGCTGTCCATTTTTGAGTTTTTGTATCTAGTCCTGTTGCACAGTCTGTATCCCTTCAGCTTCAATTACCCATTATCTTACCCTGTTTCTAATTCCTGCTGGTCTCTGTTACCAATGACATATTCCAAGTTTACTCTCGAATGTCGGTTCACATCAGTGGGACCATACAGTATTTGTCCTTTAATTTTTGGCTGGACTCACTCAGCATAATGTTCTCTAGGTCCATCCATGTTATTACATGCTTCATAAGTTTATCCTGTCTTAAAGCTGCATAATATTCCATCGTATGTATATACCACAGTTTGTTTAGCCACTCGTCTGTTGATGGACATTTTGGCTGTTTCCATCTCTTTGCAATTGTAAGTAACGCTGCTATAAACATTGGTGTGCAAATGTCCGTTTGTGTCTTTGCCCTTAAGTCCTTTGAGTAGATACCCAGCAATGGTATTGCTGGGTCATATGGCAATTCTATATTCAGCTTTTTGAGGAACCACCAAACTGCCTTCCACAGTGGTTGCACCATTTGACATTCCCACCAACAGTGGATAAGTGTGCCTCTTTCACTGCATCCTCTCCAGCACTTGTCATTTTCTGTTTTGTTGATAATGGCCATTCTGGTGGGTGTGAGATGATATCTCATTGTGGTTTTGATTTGCATTTCTCTAATGGCCAGGGACATTGAGCATCTCTTCATGTGCCCAGGAAAAAGGCTTTTAACAATCCAAAATGAAAAGCAGAATATATAATAATATTGCAGTATGATTACATTATATTCATATTGTATGTATATAAAAAAGGAATAAAGCAAAGCAAATGGGCAAATATCATGGGGAAATTCTGAAATACTTTTATAATGTGTTTAAATAGAAACAAAAATTGAAAGAAAATAAAACCTCTAGAAGATGGTAGAAGAATCACATGTGAGAAAACATATTATTCAGGTTATATAAATATGAAAAGTGGTACATCAGGTTGGATCCTTAAGATAGGAAATAAAAAATCATGCATCTGGTATGAGTTATGTGTGATGTCACATACATGGTTATTCCATTTTTTTAAGCTCTTGGAATGCCCTTACTCAATGTTCTGTTTTATATTCTGAGAAATTCAGAAGTTAAAAATGCCAAGAGAAAGTCATAGTGTGAAAAACTGACTTGAGGCAGCAAAATGGAAGACTCCACTTGCTAATTCTGTAATGGTTTAAAAAAATGATCGATAGAGAAAATTTACTCATTCTGAGATAGAGAAGGTAATCATCTCTCAGTTGGACTGTTGGGGAAATAGGCATAATGAGCTTAATGCCCAGGACCATTTTATTTTGAGCCAGTGTCACAGAATGACAGAATGTCAAGTGAAGCAAGATTTGTGGCCACCAATGCCTACTCCTCACCTTTACTCTCTGCATTGCAGGTTGTAACCAGACCCTTTTGTCTATATACTTTTACTTCCCTCTTTTGCTCATTATTCTGGTTTTGTTTTACTCTTTTCCATGTTTCTTTTCCAAATCTAATAATTTGTACTGATTTTTGACTGATGTATTTTGTTGACAAGTCAGTTCTGACAATATTGAATCTGTATCACAACCTCTGGCTCACAGCTCAATCCAGAGTCACTCCAAGAAATTTCTGAGCTTAAAGGACCATAAATATCAGGTAATTAAGCTCTTATTTGATGCTGCTCCTTTTGTAACATACCAAAATGCACCATTCATCCTTCTTATGAAGTTGTACAAAGTTATAACTTATAACTGTTTTTTCAATTAAGAACAATTCTGGTTATAATTATAGTCAATAAAGTGAATTTTATTGTAAACATGTATTTTATGCACTTTAATATTTTTCCATCATGTTAATTATTATTCACTCATTATATTAGTTTTATAGACTTGCTAAAAATGTAAGTCAGTGGACATTCCCAAAACATCTGGTTGTTGAATTTGTGATAATTTTATAAATTTTGAGAGTTATATTATCAAAGTCAACACTTCATGGATAAGATCATATACATGAAAAGGCAATAATTGACAAATAAAAAAGAGCTTTTTAGGACTTTATAAGATGCCAGTATAATCCATCCAAAGAGAAAAGAAATAGCAAATGAATACAGAATGGAGTATATCAAGGAAGCAAAATTCCCCTTAGGTATCAGGCACAATTTTAGGATGGTGACATGTTTCACTGATTAGTAGGCAAGACCCCTGGACAGGCTGCCTGCCAGATGCACTTCTGTATTAGGAGAGATATTTTCTACTATGGCTCCTTAAGGCAAAAACCAATAATCCTTCTTATTCAAATTCTATATTTATAAAGAAAACCTCATGTGATAATTGGGCTTCTCAAAGTTTCTTTTTTCCATGGAAAGAAAGTTGCTGGCCAGTAAACAGGATGAACATTTTTTATTCTTGATTTATATTTATCTTAGCACATTAAATTTATATTATGGTACAGGTAAAATTAATTAATGAGTTCTGTCAAGAAGAGCCAGCCATGAGGAAAAAGGCAATAAAAGCTCAAAACAATAAAGACCAAAATAATAAAGATTGTTTTCCTATAGATCTGAGTCCTGGACTCTAAACTACAGCAGATTAAGCCATATAATACCATGTTTGGAGGCTTTGCACAGAAATGGCTCCTTAGAAATAACATCACTAATTGCCATTCAAATTCTGAAGACAAAAATTTGGAAGATTCATTTCAAGCCCATATTTTTTAGTGTAAAATCTCTCAGACTGCGAGTCCTACTGATGATATGGCAGGAATTTCCTGTTTCATGACATAAACTATCAAGAAGCCACTTGCCTTGCAACAAGTGTAGTATTCCTACTCTGTGATATAGTTTAGCAATGTTATATGAATAGAAGGTAAGTTTAGGGATTGGAGAAAGGGAAAACAGTGATGAAGATGAGATGATATGGGGAGAAGATGCTTTTCCTTGAATTTTTGGAATCTCATCTGGGCATAAGTATTTTTGGAAGGACACTGATAATCACTGCTGATGGGAATGGATAAGGGTACAGCTGCTATGGAAGACAGTTTGGCTGTTCCTCAGAAAACTAAATATTGAGTTACCCTATCACCCAGCAATACTACTATTTGGTATATACCCAGAAGAGCTGAAAGCAATGATGCAAACAGAGATTTGCACACCAATGTTCATAGCAGCAGTATTCACAATTGCTAAAGTATGGAAATAATCCAAGTGCCCATCAATAGATGACTGGATTAACAAAATGTGGTATATAAATATTATGTATAATATGGAATATTATGCAGCAGTAAGATGAAATAATGTCCTGAACTACATGACAAGATGGATGAGCCTCGAAGACACAATCCCAAGTGAAATAAGCCAGACACAAAAGGACAGATATTGTATGATTCCACTTTTATAATGGTAAAGGTAAAATCAGAGGCTTATAATACAGAATATAGTGACCTAGAAATACACAGAGGCTTGAGATGGGTGAACAGTTTGCTAATGAGGTTGAATTTAATTTTAAGGGAATAGACAGAAGTGAAGGCAGTTCACTAGTGTGTCTATCAGTAATATTACCATATTGAAGGTGAACATGATTGAGAGGAGTTGTATAGACCCATTTGTTCCACTGATTAACACTATAAATATAAATAATTTATTGCATGGACTACTGCAAAGGTATGAATCTTGTACAAAGGGTATATAATTTGGGGGTATAGAAGGAAAAGTGATATTGCATGCCCTGGGCTATGTTTAACAGGAAAATATCAATAGCACACCAGCAATACCGGGGTACATAATGGGGGAGGGACAAGAGTTAGGAGGAGGTTTGTATTTTCTCTTTGTTGACAGTGTAATTATGAACTATCTTTCTCTTGGGAATAATAAAATTATCTAAAATTGAGAGTGTTGATGGATTGTTGACTTCGGATATTACACATGAAGCCCAGTAGATGGAGATGGCTGAAAGATGCACTGAATAAGAAGTATTTGGGCTATGCCCATTCTAACTTTTTCATGTTAGAAAGGGGTGTCAATAATATGGGATAGGGGATGGAACTATTTGATGTTCTGGAGAGGCTGGACTCTCTGCAATTCAGGACTTATCTGGTCCAGGGACCCATCTAGAGGATGTAGGTTTTGGAAAGTTACCCTAGTACATGAAACCCTTGTACAATATAATATAATGCACTAGATATTCTTTAGGACTCACAGGAATGGTTTTGGTTGGGGGTTGGCAAGTTATGGTAGGTAGCAATGTCTAACTGAAGCTTGCATAACAGTGACCTCCAGTATATCTCAACTCTATTTGAACTTTCTCAGCCACTGATACCTCATTTGTTACACTTCTTTTCCCCTCTTTTTCAGGATGGCATTGTTGATCCCATATTGCCAGGGCCAGGCTCATCCCTGAGGGTTATCTGCCACACCACTAGGAAGACTTTCATCCCTAGATGTCATGTCCCACGTAGGGGGGCAGCTGATGGTTTCACTTACAGTGTTGGGCTTAGAGGGAGAAAGGCCACATCTAAGTAACAAAAGAGGTTTCCCTGAGGAGACTCTTAGGCATATGTATAGGTAGGCTAAGCTTCCCTACTACATATATGAGCTTCACAAGTGCATGACTTAAGATCAAGGACTGGGTCTGTTGATTTAGGTGTCCTTAATGTTTGGCACAGTACCCTGGGTTTTCCTGGTTGTAAAGTTTAACAGTTCCATAGTTTTTCTCCTATCCCTCAAGGGACTTTGCCAATACTTTCTGATTATCTGTTTAATATACTCTGGGATGCATCCAGGCATTACATTGTAAGCCATACAGGAATAGAGGCTCTCATTCTTGTTCTGGGCTCCCTGTGTTTTGATTGTTCAAATGAACTATCTAGACAGGTTGAGTTAGATTATGTGCTAGAGAAAATTTAGATTCTGGACAAAATTTGTCTCAAAGCATAGGTGTGGTTTATAAAATTTGGACAATGTCTTGCTTACCCCTGTGTTCTGAATTACCTTAATTCTGAACTGATCAACTTCATACTTATCTCTAAATAACAGGTTATACATATATAAAAGAGCCTCTCAAAATCCAGAAAATATAATTACCACTCTGGACTAAATGTGTTTGCTATAAGAACTTGCAATCTAGGCTGCTGTTTTCTTATAAGCCTTTTCTAAAGGAGACCATAAAATAATTGTTCTTTCATTTCTGGTTTATTTTGCCTCATCAAATGTCCCAGAGGTTCAATAACAACATTGCAAGCCTCACAACATCATTCCTTTTTGTACGAGCACAATATTTCATCATATGCATACAGCATTGTTTGCCAATCTATTTCTCAGTCAGCACATCCTTGAGCCATCTGCATTTGTGGCATCATATATAATGCCCAAAGTCCACAGTTCATCAACACTCTCAATTTTAGGTAATTCCATTGTTCCAAAGAGAAAGATAACCAATGAACACACCTTCACAAAATAGGAAATCTAAACCTCCCCTTAACCCTTGTCCCTCCCCCCATTGTTTACTCCTGCTGTTGCTGTGATACTGCTGATGCCTTACTGTTAAATGTAGCCCATTGCATGCAATAGCAATTTCTCCCCTATACTTTGGACTTAAACACTCTTTGTACATGAATCATACCTTTGAAGTAGTTCTTGCAAGAACTTATATGCATTTGTAATGTTACTCAGTGGGACACAAATGTCTATACAACCCCTTTCAATCACGTTCACCTTCAATATGGTCATATTACTTATAAACTCACTAGAGAACTGCCTTCATGTATATCTATTCCCTTACATTTGAGTTTGACCTCATTAGCTAAACATTCATCCCTCTCTAGCTTCTATGTATCTAAAAGCCCTTATATTCTTTATTATAAGCCTCCAATATTACATTTATCTTGGTTATAAAAGTGAGGACATACAGTATCTAATCTTTTGAGTCTGCTTATTTCTCTCAGCATTATGTCCTCAAGGCTCATTCATCTTGTAATATGCTTCATGATGTCACTTCACCTTACTGCTGCATAATATTCCACCATATGTATATACCACATTTTGTTGATCCACTCATCTGTTGATGGGCATTTAGTTTGTTTCAATCTTTTGGTGATTGTGAATAATGATGCTATGAACATCAGTGTGCAAATGTCTGTGTCACCACTTTCATCTGTTCTGGGTATATACCAAGTAGTGCTCTTAGTAGGTCATAGGGCAACTTGATATTTGGTTTCTTAGGGAACTGCCAAATTCTCCTCATAGCAGCTTATCCATTATACATTCCCATCAGCAGTGCATAAGTGTCCCAATTTCTCCACAACCTCTCCAACATTTGTAGTTTCCTGATTGTTTAATAGCAACCATTCTAATAGGAGTGAGGTAGAATCTCATTCTAGTTTTTGATCTGCATTTCCCTTAGAGCTAATGAAAATGAGCATCACCTAATATGATTTTGAGCCATCTGTATTTGCTCTTTAGAAAAATGTCTATTCATGTCTTTAGACTGTTTTGTAATTGGGTTGTTTGTACTTTTGTTGTTGAGTTGTATGATTTCATTATGCATACCGGGTATCAAACTTTGCCCAATGCGTGGTTTCCAAATACTTTTTTTCCATTGAGTTGACTGCCTCTTCACCTATTTGACAAAGTCTTTTGAGGTGCAGAAGTATTTAATTTTAAGGAGTTCCTATTCATGTATTTTTTCTTTCATTGCTTGTGCTTTGGGTGTAAATTTTAGGAAGCTACCTCCAATTACTAGGTCTTGAAGATGTTTCCCTACATTTTATTCTAGAAGCTTTATGGTGCGAGTTCTTATATTTAGGTATTTGATGCCCTTTGAGTTGATTTTTGTATAGGTATAAGATAAGGGCCTTCTTTCATTCTTTTGGCTAATGATATCCAGATCTCCCATTCCCTTTTTTTGAAAAACTACTTTTTCCCAGTTCAGTGGACTTGGGCACCTTGTCAAAAATCAATTGTTCATAGAAATTTGGTGGTCTATTTCTGCACCCTTGACTTGATCCCATTTGCCAATACTTCTATCTTTGTGCCAGTACCATGCTTTTTTGACCACTGTGGTTTTATAATATGTTTTAAATTCAGGAAGTGTAAGTTCTCCCACTTCATTCTTCTTTTTTAGGATGCTTTTAGCTATTAAGGGTCACTTTCCCTTCCAGATAAATTAGGTAGCTAGCTTTTCCATGTGTTCAATGTAGGTTGTTGAATTTTTTACTTGTACTGCATTGAATCTATAGATCAATTTCAATAATATTAACATCTTAACTGTATTTAACCTTCTTATCAATGAGTAGGAAATGTCTTTCCACATATTAATATCTTTTTTGACTCCTTTTAACAATGCTTTTTAGTTTTCTGTGCACAAGTCCTTTGCATCCCATTTATGTTCATTCCTAAGTACTTGATTCTTTCAGTAGCTATTTTGAATGGAATTTTTCCTTAACTGACTCACAGTTGGTCATTACTTATGTATAGAAACATTACTGATTTTTGCACATTAATTTCATATTCCACCACCGTGCTGAATTTATTAGCTCAAGTAACTTTGTTGGAGATTTCTCAGGATTTCCGAAGTATAGTATGCCATCTGCAAATAATGAAAAATTTACTTCTTCCTTTCCAATTTCAATGCCTTTCATTTCATTGTCCTCCCTGATTGCTCTAGCCAAAACTTCTAGTACAATGTTGAATAACAGTTGAGTCAGAGGTCATCCTTGTTTCATTTCTGATCTTAGGGGGAAAGCTTTCAGTCTCTCTTCACTGAATATGATGCTGGCTACCAGTTTTTCATATATGTCCTTTATCATATTGAGGAAGTTACCTTTGATTTCTATCTTTTGAAGTTTTTTTTTATCAAAAAGTATGCTGAATTTTGTTGAATGCTTTTTCAGCATCAATCAGGATGATCATGTGATTTTTCCCCTTCTATTTGTTAATGTGCTGTATTACATTAATTGATTTTCTTGTGTTGAATCATTCTTGCATTCCTTGTGTAAACCCCACTTGGTCATGGTGTATAATTCTTTTAATGTGTTACTGGATTTCATTTGCTAGTGTTTTTTTGAGAGTTTTTGCATCTATGTTCATTAAAAAGATTGGCCTGTAGTTTTCCTTTCTTATAGCATCGCTACTTGGATTTGATATTAAAATGATATTAGCTTCATAAAATGAGTTAGGTAGTGTTCCTTTTTCCTCAATTTTTTTGAAAATCCTGAGAAGTATTGGTGTTAGTTCTTTTCAGAAAAAAAATTTATCAAAAAAAAATTGATAAAATTGCCCTGGGAAACCATCAGGCCTTGGGCATTTCTTTGTTGAAAGATTTTTGATGACTGATTGAACCTCTCGTGTTTAGTTTGTTAAGATTTTCTATTTCTTCTTGATTCAAGGTTTTGATTGTGTGTTTCCAGGAATTTGTCCATTTTCATCTAAGTTGTCTAGTTTGTTACCATAGTTATGATTTTTTAGTTCTTCAGGGTCTATGTTAATGGACCCCTTCTCTTTTCTGATTTTGTTTATTTTCCTCTGTTCTCTATTTTTCTTTGTCAGCCTTGCTAGTGGCCCATCAATTTTATTGATTTTCTCAAAGAACCAAGTTTTGGTTTTATTGATTCTTTCTATAGTTCTTTTAGCTGTGCCTTAATCTTTGCTAATTTTCTTCTTCATTTGCTTTGGAGTTAATTTTTTTTTCCTCAAGTTTCTCCAGGTGAACTCTTAAGTTCTTGATTTTTGCTCTTTCTTGTTTTTTTCTTCTTTTTCTTTATATGGGCAGGCACTGGGAATCGAACCCAGGTCTCTGGCATGGCAGCCAGGAATTCTGTTACTGAGGCATTACTCCACCCGCTTTCTGTTTTTTTTAGTATAGGCATATAGGGCAATAAATTTCTCTCTCAGCACAGCTTTTGCCACATCCCATAAATTCTAATATGTTGGACTCTTGTTTTCATTTGTCTCCAGATAGTTACTGATTTTTCCAGCAATTTCTTCTTTGACCCACTGGTTGCTTAAGAGTGTGTTATTTAATCTCCATTTATCTGTAGAAGTTCTCATTTTTTGTGGTTATTGATATCCAGATTCATTCCATTGTGATCAGAGAAAGTGCTTTGATGAATTTCATTGTTTTTAAATTTATAAAGACCTGTTTTGTGACCCAGCATATGACCAACCCTGGAGAATGTTCCATGAGCACTAGAGAAGAATGTATATCCTGGTGTTTTGAGGTGTAATGACCTATATATGTCTGCTGGTCTAATTCATTTATCAAGTTGTTTAACTTCTCTATATCCTCGTTGATCTTCTTTATGGTTGTTTGCTCTATAGAGGACAGTGGTGTATTGAAGTCTCCTACTAATATTGTTGAAGTATCAGTTGCTCCCTTCAGTTTTGCCAGTGTCTGTCTCACATACTTTGGAGCTTCTTGATTGGGAGCATATACATTTATGATTGTTATTTCTTCTTGATGAATTTTCCCTTTTATTGATATGTATTGTCCTTCTTTATCTCTTATGATGTCTTTAAATTTAATGTCTATTTTGTCCAATATTACATAGCTGCTCCTGCTTTCTTTTGGTTACAACTTTTATGGAACATCTTTTTCCATCCTTTCACTTTCAATCTATTTGTATCCTTGTGTCTAAGATGAGCCTCTTGTAAGCAGCATGTAGCTGGATTATATATCTTAATCCATTCTGCCAATCTGTATTTTTTAATTGTTAAGTTTAGTCCCTAACATTCAAAGTTATTACTGAAAAGGCATTTCTTGAATCCACCATTTTATCTTCTGGATTTTATTTGTCAGATCTATATATTCTTTTCATCTCTCTCCTTTTATTCTTTAAGTTACACTTACTCTTCAATGTTGTGCCCACCTCCAGACCTCCCTTTCCTGTCTTTTTTTTTCAACTGGTAGTGTTCCCTTTGGTATTTCTTGTAGCACTGGTATCATGTTGACAAATTCTTTCAGCATTTGTTTGCCTCTAAAAATTTTAATCTCTCCCTCAGTTTTGAAGGACAGTTTCACTGGGTACAGAATTCTTGGCTGAAATTCTTCTCTTTCAGGATCTTGGATATATCATGCCACTGCCTTTTCATCTCCATTGTGCCAGTTGTGTAGTCTGAAGTCAGTCTACGTGGTTACCCTTATATGTAATAGTTTTTTTTCCTGCTTTCAGAATTTTCTGCTTCTCTTCAACATTTGACAGACTGATTAGTATGTGCCTTGGGAAAGGCCTATTTGGATTTGTTCTGGTTGGAGTTCATTGAGCTTCTTTGACTTACACATTTATGTCCTATAAAAAAGTTGGGAAGTTCTCCCCATTATGTCCTCAGCTAATCTTCCTAGTCCTTTACTCTTCTCTTCCATCTTGGAACACCAGTGATTCTTAAATTTGTGTACTTTGTTTTTTCCTTCATTTCCCTGAGATCCCATTCAAGTTTTTCCATTTTTTTCTTTTTGCCATTTTCTCTTCTGCATGTTCAAAATCAGTTGTCCTGTCTTCTAGTTCACTTATTCTTTCTTCCACTTCTTAAAATCTGCTGTTGTGTGTCTGGTATGTTTTTATTTGGTCTACAGTATCTTTAATTTCTGTAATAGCTGTTATTTTTCTATTTATTCTTTCAAATTCCTCTTTGTGCTCTTCTAGTGTCTTCTTGATCTCATTTATGTCTGTCACTAGCCATGCCACTTATTTTATTTAGTAGAGTTGTATGAACATGTTTGATTAATTGTTCCAAAGTCTGTGCCTCCTCTGGTATTTTAATTTGGTCATTAGGCTGGGCTATATCTCTCAGCATCATGATATTCTTAGTGGTCTTCTGTTATATTTGTGTCATATAAATATCTTGATTCATTTACTTTAGAAATTGATTTCCTTCAGTAGTCTAAGGTCTGTATTTATGGCATGTTGTGGAACAGGATGCAGCGTGCAGGGTGGGGCAGAACAGTGCAGTGATACATGGCAGCACAGATATAGGCACAGTTTTGGGATGCTACACTGGTGCCTGTGATTTTGTCACACTGTGGTGGGAAGGATGTGGCTATGCAAGTACATGGGTGAGCTGGTTTGAAAGGAAGTATGCCCCCTAAGAAAAGCCATGTTTTAATATAAATCCCATTTCTTAAAGGTAGAATAATCTCTATTCAATTCTGTATGTTTGAAATTGTAATGAGATCATCTCCCTGGTTGATGTGATTTAGTTAAGAATGGTTGTTAAACTGGATTAGGGATGACATGTCTCCACCCATTTGAGTGGGTCTTGATTAGTTTCTGAAGTCCTATAAAAGAGGAAACATTTTGGAGAATGAGAGATTCAGAGAGAGCAACACTACAAAGCAGAGTCCACCAGCCAGCGATCTTTGGAGATTAAGAAGGAAGATGCCTCCTGGGGAGCTTCATGAAATAGGAAGCCAAGAGAGAAAGCTAGCAGATGACACCATATTTGCCATGTGCCCTTCCAGCTGAGAGAGAAGCCCTGACTGTGTTTGCCATGTGCCATCTCACTTGAGAGAGAAACCCTGAACTTCATCGGCCTTCTTGAACCAGGGTGTCTTTCCCTGGATGCCTTTGATTGGACATTTCTATAGACTTGTTTTAATTGGGACATTTTCTCGGACTTGGAACTGTAAACTAGCAACTCATTAAATTCCCCTTTTTAAAAGCCATTCCGTTTCTGGTATATTGCATTCCAGCAGCTAGCAAACTAGAACAAGGTGTATGCGAGATGTGCCCTGGAATGTACTGGTCTAGAGTGTGGGGCCCTTTGTGCAAATGCGCAGAGCTCAGAACAGCAGGTTGGCATTGCCCTGTCTAGGCTGGGGCTGGATGTAGCCTGGTTGCCGAGGTCTGTGCTTGCCCAGAGCTGAGGGGTGTGGCCAGGGGCCTATGTGCATGCTTGGATCTGGGGGGGCCATAAACTGAAGTACACATGAGCAAAGCTCATGGATTGTGGGAGAGTTGTGTGACTATATAGGCTGTGGTTGGGGGCTGCCTGGGTATGAAGTCAAGTGCCCACAGCAATTATGCACTGGTGACTGCCTGCAAGGGACAGGGATGGGGAGGTAGGGCTCAGGCTCAGGCTGGGTGGGGCAAAACTGCACTTTTGCAGGAGAGGTGGGTTGGGCTGGAGCAGACCACATGCTTGGGGTAGGTACCTGCAAGAGGGGTTGGCAGAGTGGGGTGCTTGAGGCCCAGGGAGGGGATCAGGTGTTGGTGCTCAGGTGGATAGGTTGTAGGGTAAGTTGCAGATCTTAGAAATACTGAATTATTTTTTTGAATGCTAGGTAACTCACATAAACACCATTCTGAAATCATTTATACTAAGTATCAACTTCAGTGTCTCAACACTTTACAATACTTAAACACTACAGAAAGTAATAGTAACAAATTTGCCTGACTTCCCCCTTTTTGGACTGACAGACTCTGAAGTGATAAAGCAGGTCCATTTATGCTGTTTCTCAAGATGTTCTTGCTTACCATGCTGGAAATTCAGGAATGATACTGACAATTCACCTGGATCTCCAGATTCACACTCCAATGTTTTTCCTCAGTCATTTCTCATTTTTGGGCCTCTCTTACTGAATTGTCATCACTGACACTTTAGAGATTTCTGACTTACAACAAGTATATATCATTCATGGGCTACCTCACCCAGATGTCTTCTTTGGTCTCTTGTGTGTCACTGAGTTTTTCCTTCTCTCTTCAATGGGCTATGACCACTATGTGCCTATCTACAATTATCTAAACTACCAGGTTGTTATGTCCATGAGACTCTGCCAAAGCCTCATCATGGGTCCTAATTGATTGGCTTTATTGAATCACCAGTCCATGTTCTTTACATGAACAGTCTGCATTTCTGCAACTCCAGTGTTATCTATCACCTATTTTGTGACTTAATCCCAATTTTTGCACTGTCCTACACTGAAACCATGATATTTATTCTCACTTGTTTAAATGTAATTGTGTCTCTTATCATAATATCTGTGTCCTCTCTGTCCAATATTTCTACTCTCCTGAAAATCAGTTCCACTTTAGGAAAGTGAAAAGCCTTAATTATTTGTGTCTCCCCCATGCTGGGAGTCACCATCCTTTTTTGCAATACAATTTTCACTTATTAAAACCAAAAGAGTCCTTCTCCTTGGAAAGTGATCAGGTGACTTCTGTGTTTTATATGACCACCATGCTGAATTCACTCACTTATACTTTTAGGAACAGAGAAATGAAAAATGCTTTCCTTAGAGTCATGCAGAACAGAAAGGGCTCCAGGCAATCGAACTCTCAATGAATCTGAACACTCAAGGTTATCTGTTCTTTCTTTCTATTGAGTATTTACTTGGTCATTCTTTATCCACAGTAGCATCCTTCAGTTTGTTTGAATTTCCTTTGAACCATCCTCAACTTGACCACACCTGATCTGGATCATTTTCAAGAATATGTTTTAGAAATTTTCATAGTAATTTGTAGACATGAAATATGTGTCAAATGTATTTTAAATATGTGTAGTTTTTAGGCTAATGAATATGCAACAAAAATATGTGGTGCTGTCCTCAACTTGTATAATAAATGTCATGAAGTTTCCGTTGTCAGAGAATTTTATTAAGGAGTGTAATTTCAAAAGACATTCAATTTATTCTGCAGAAAAGAAATATAGCACAGTTTTAAAGGGTGCTGTTCTTGACTAGTTTAGATTCTAGATCTGCACCTAGTAAATCACTGGAAATTTAAATAAATTTTTCTCAAGTATACAGGAAAAATAATAGTTCTAGCATAAAGATGATATTAGATGATGAAAAGAAAATATTAATTGCTATACTAATATACTTTAGCTACTATCATCAGAATACATAAATTCTTGCAAGGTTTTGGATATAGAATAGCTCTTTTTATGAAAATGTTCACTGGTGTTTTACAAATATTGGTTAATCTTACTTTTAATCAAACAATTCCAAAGGCAAAACAGCACTTCAACATTAGTTCATAGAGCAAAGTAAAATCTTGTGAAAAACTAAATTATAGAAAAATGGATATCTGAAAATGAAGAAATTTTGGAAAATATTTTAAATTATTAAAGAAAATAGAAATATTCTAGCTTTTTTCATAGTTTTGTTCATGGTCTTCTACATTAACAGTACAATATGAGTATGTATATTTTGCATAAATATTTACAATTCTTGTCATTTTTCTTTTTCCCTTTTTTAGTGCAATTTTATTGAAATATATCTTCACAAACCATATAATCATCCAAAGTGTATCATCAGTGTTTCACAGTATCATCATAAAGTTGTACATTCATCATCACGATTTGTTTTTTGTATGCTGTATGATTTGGTCACATTTCATTATTTTTCCATGTGAGTATCCCATTATTGAAGTGCCATTTGTTGAAATTTTGTTTGTTTGTTTTGCTTGCTTGTTTTTTGGGAAGTGCATGGGCTGGGAATCGAGTCTGGGTCTTCCAAAAGGCAGGTGAGAATTCTACCACTGAACCATGCTTGCACCCCCATCACAATTGATTTTTGAACATTTAAATTACTCAAAAAAATAAAAAATAATAAAAATAAATATAAAAGTAGAAAAGATAAATAGAAAAGAACACCCCAAAAATCCCATACCTCCAATCTCCCCTATTATTTAATTTTTCTTGTCTTTTTATTTATTCTTCAATTTTTCATACACTGAAAAAATGATTGGGTGTCACAAGGTCCTCATAATCACATGGTCTTGCAGATTTTGGTTTCCATTCACCACCACAAACTTGGGAAACTTGTCCACAATTTAAATTTAGGACAGGAATATTTTCTTGGTACATGAGTGAAATAACTTCATCTAGCAATGCTTTCAGACATGAAGTTTTATAGTGTCATGAGGTGCTGGTTTGAAGGTATTATACACCCAAGAAAGGCCATGTTCTTTTAATCCACCAGGTGGGCCAGACCTACTGTGTGGGGGACATTTTGGTGAGATTATTTCAATTGAGTGGAGACCAGCCCATTCAAGTTGGCTCTTAATCCATTACTAGTGTCTTTTGTGAGAGAATAAAAGACAGACATTGAGAGAGAAATTAGAGACAGATGTCCTGGAGAGATAAGGGAGGACCCACAGATTCTCAGAGAGAAAGCCCGTGTTGCCAGTTGAAAGCAACAAATCCCAGAAGAAAAGGACCAGCAGAAACTAGCCATGTGCATTCCCATATGACAGAGGAACAGAGGTTGCCAACAGCCTTTCTTCAGAGAGGGTATCGTTCTCTAGATCCCATGTTTGGACATTTTTAAGGCCTTAGACAAGTAAATTTGTAAGCTCATAAACCCCTATTTTAAAAGTCAACCCACTTCTGCTTTATTGCATTCCAGCTGCTTTAGCACCCTGAAAAAATGAGGTTAACTCTCTCAATGCACTAATATCTTTTATGTTTACTTGCTAACAATTTGACTTGAAAACCCTACCATCCTGTGATATGTTAAGAAGCTTCAATAATTCATGTTTCTTTGTTTAATTTGGTATGATTTTATAAAAATCATTCCCTTTCTCCTGATTTTTATAAATCTGATGTTTTTAAAAAGAAATAAATATTTCAGTTAGATGTTTCGCTAATTTTAAAAAAAATTTATAATAAATTACCACTAAGAATTGATAATGAGGGTGGTGCAACAGTGGGTCAGTGGCAGACTTCTCACTGCCATGCCAGGGATACAGGTTTGGTTCCCCATGCCTGTCCATGCAGAAAAAAAAGAATTGATAATGAATCCAAATTTTGTGACATCCCACAAGTTTAATCAGGTAGGATGCTACAATTTCCTATAAAATTTCCTCAATATCATCTGCAATTGCAGTTTTAATTTTTTGTGCTGTTCATTGTATATATAAGAAAGTATGTTTTTTCATTTTCCAAGTTTTTGACTATTTTTACTTAAACCTAAGCAATGTTTTTTAGATATATTATTTTACATTTAAGTGAGTGTATTCTTTTCATGTATATTAAGGGTTTCTTTCTTTAATTATTTTTATCATTTTCTTAAATTATTTTTGAAAGGTTAAGATAAAGTTCAACCTTTGTTTTATAAGTAAAATGTTAACTTTTTACTAATTTATCACAGTTCAAAAATTTATTCAAATATTCAAATGTGCATTCTTTTCATCTACATTCTGAATTTATATGAAAATTTAATTTTTCCTATATAATGTCCATATAAATTACTATATTATGACTCACTTTTACTCAAAAATCAAAGTTGTCTAGAATCTATATTTGTTGCAATTCCTCTTTTGTTTGCAAATAGTGACAACTTTAACAGGTATTTCTTTTTTATTAATACACATTTTTACTAATCTCTCATCTTGTATATGCATTGTGCTTTTCTGTTTATTAATGCATTATTTGTAATTATTTAAATATCTGAAGCAAAATGGCAATAATTTAGTTTGGTTGATCTTAATGATGATTAAATATAATTTTGTATAAACTGTAAATGGTTATAATTTAAAAACTATTCAGAATTTCAAGAGCTGATCAAACTTCCCCTATAAGCTCTTTTTTAAAAATGTTTTTATTGTTAGCACATATGCTATCTAGGATATCCCACTAATCACATTCAGTTATCCATTTCACTGTCGTTGATTACATTCACAATGTTTTGGTAACATAGCCATCAACCAATACCAAAATATTTCCAAATAAGAACCTCATATTTTTGTATCTCTTTTTATTGTATAATATAACATATATGCAAAACAAAGAAATAAAAAAGCAACTGAATCTAAGAGTTTTATGTTAAATATTTAAATCACTGATATTGTACAATATTTGTCCTTTTGCATTTGGCTTATTTCACTCAACATGATGTCTTCAAGATTCATCCAAGTTGTCACATGTATCAGGACTTGGTTTCTTTTTATGACTGAATAGTATTTCATTGTGGTATTCCATAATACCACATTTTATTTATCTATTCACCAGTTAATGGACACAGGTTGCTTCCATCTTTTGGCAATTGTGAATTATTCTGCTTTGAACATTGGCATGCAAATATCTGTTTTTGGCCTTAGTTTCAGTTCTTTTAGGTATTTACTAACAGTGGGTTATCTGGGTCTTACAATACTTCTATAATTAGCTTTCTGAGAAACAGCTAAACTGTCTTCCATAGAAGATGCACCATTTTAAATTACTGCCAGCAATGAATGGGTGTTCCCATTGATCTGCATACTCTCCAACACTTGTTCTTTTCAATTGTCTTAATGTTAGCAGTTCCAATGGGTGTGAAATGGTAAAGGATTAGGGTTTTGATTTGCATTTCCTGGATAGGAAATGATGTTCAACACCTTTTCATGGACTTTCCAGCCACTTGCATATTTTCTTGGAGAGATGTTTATTCAAGTCTTTTGCATTTAAAAATTTAGTTGTTTTTGTGTTAATTTCAAGGATTTCTTTATATATTCTCCATATTAAAACTTTATCAGTTATGTGGTTTCCAAATACTTTCTTACATTATATAGGTTGTCATTTTACTTTCATGACAAAATCCTTTGAGGCACAAAAATTGTTAACATTGATGAGGTCTCATTTATCTATATTTTCATTTGTTGCTTGTGCTTAATGTGCAAAGTCTAAAAAATCACTGCCTAATACAAGGTCCTGAAGATGCTCTCTTTGTTTCCTTGTAGGACTTTGAAATTTCCAGCTTTATACTTAAATTTTTTATATATTTTGAGTTGACTTTTGTATAAGATGTGAGATATGAGTCCTACTTTTCTTTGTTGTCACAAATGGAGATCCAGTTTTCCCAGCATCATTTGTTGAGGAGACTGTTCTTTCCTATTTGAGTGGTCTTTTCCCATTTGTCAAAACCTGTTGGCCATAAATGTGAAGGTTGATTTCTGAACTCTTGATTTGATTCCACTGGTCTTTATGTCTAATCTTGTGCCAATTACATGCTGTTTTGATTATGTGGCTTTGTAATAAACTTAAAGATAGGGAAGTGCGACTCCTCCAACTTCATTCTTCTTACCCAATATGGCTTTAACTATGTAGGGCCCCTTACTCATCCATATAAAATTGATAACTGGATTTTCCTTTTCTGAAAATTAGGTTCTTGAAGTTTTTATTGGGATTGCATTGAATCTATAAACTGCTTTGGATGGATTGACTTCTTAATAATATTTAGTCTTGTAATCCATGAACATGACTCTCTTTCCATTTATTTAAGCTTACTTTGACTTCTTTTATTTTTATTTCCATGACAAGAACCTCCAGTAAAATGTTGAATAACAGTCATGACAGTGAGCATCATTGTTATGCTCCAGAATTTAGAGGGAAAGCTCTTGATCTTTCACCATTAGGTAAGGTGTTAGCTGTAGGCTTTTCATATAGGCCCTTTATCATGAAGGGGAAATTGCCTTCTATTCTTATTGTTTTGGTATTTTTGCTGGAAATGGTGTTGTATCTTAGTTTGCTAGCTGCTAGAATGCAACATACCAGAGATAGATTGGCTTTTAATAAAAGGGGATTTATTTTGTTACTTCTTCAAAGGAAAGGCAGCTAACTCTCCACTGAGGTTTTTTCTTATGTGGGAAGGCAAAGGGTGGTCTCTACCAGCCTTCTCTCCAGGCCTCTGGGTTCCAACAACTTTCCCCAGGGTGATTTCTTTCTGCATCTCCAAAGGCCTGGGCTGAGTGGCGAGTGCTGAGATGAGGTATGCTGAGCTGCTTGGGCTGTGCTATGTTGAGCTCTCTCATTTAAGCACCAGCCAATTAAGTCAAACATCATTCATTGCAGCAGGCATGCCTCCTAGCCAACTGCAGATGTAATTAGCAACAGATGTGGTTTATGTACCATTGGCTCATGTCCGCAGCAACAAAACTAGGTACATTCACCTGGCCAAGTTGACAGCTGACTCTAACTACCACACTTATCAAATGCCTTTTCTGCATCAATTGAGATGACAATTTTTCCCCTTAAATTTGTTATTGTGTGTATTACATTAATTGATTTTTTTATGTTGAAAAACCTTGCATACCCAGGATAAATTCCATTTTATTATGGTAATTGTTATAATACTCTATTAGATTTGTTCGGTGAATATTTTGTTGAGGATGTTTGCATTTGTATTTATGGCAGATGTTAGTCTGTGGTTTTCTTTTCTTGTGGTATTTTTATACAGCTATGGTATGAGAGTGATGTTGTCCTCAAAGACTTTGTTATGGAGTGCTCCCTCCTTCCCAAATTTTTTGGAAGACTTTGAGCAGAATTGGAGTTGTTCTTCTTGGACTGTTTGGTAGAATTCCTCTGTGAAGTTATATGGTCCTGTGCTTTTTTTTGTTGGAAGGCTTTTGATTAATGAGTCAATATATTTACTAGTAATTGGATGTTGAGATCTATTTCTTCTTAAGTCAATGTAGGTAATTGCACAGGTTTTAAACTGCTATGTACCCCCCAAAATGCCATGTTCTTCCAGTGAAATCACATGGTGGCTGCAAGTGTTGAGTGAAATATTTTGATTAGGTTGTTTCCAAGGAGATATGACCCACTGAATTGTGGGTGGGATATTTTGATTAGGCTGTGTCCATGGAGATGTGTCCCAGACAATTCAAATTTGGTCTTAATCTGCTTACTGGAGTCCTTCAAGAGGGAGACATTTTGGAGATAGCTCAGACACAGACTTTTTCTTTAATAACAAATGTATTTTTTTATTTTTAAATATTTAAAAAAAATTACAAGAAAGAAACACAAGCATTCTTAACATATGCTCATTCCATTCTACATATATAATCAGTAATTCACAATATCAACACTTAGTTGCATATTCATCATCATGATCATTTCTTAGAACATTTGCATCAATTCTGAAAAAGAAATAAAAAGACAACATAAAAATAAAATGAAAACAGAAAATAAAATTTTACATACCATACCCTTTACCCCTCTCTTTCATTGATCACTAGCATTTCAAACTAAATTTATTTTAACATTTGTTTCCCCTATTATTTATTTTTATTCCATTCCATATGTTCTACTCATCTGTTGACAAGGTAGATAAAAGGAGCATCAGACACAAGGTTTCCACAATCACACAGTCACATTGAGACACAGACATTTTGAGATGCAGAAAAAAAATATTCTCTAGGGAAAAATCCAGAAGAACTCAATAGAGCTCTGAGGGCACAGTTTGAAATGAGAACTGTGAGAGAAGGACAGCAGTCATCACATGTGCCTTGCCATGAGACAGAGAAACTCCAGACAATATTGGCCTGTCATGAGTGAAAGCATCCTCTTGTTGATGCCTTTATTTGGGCATATTCATTACCTTAGAACGGTAAATTTGAAACCTAATAAATCCCCTTTGTAAGTCAATCCATCTTGTATATTGTATTCAGGCAGCATTAGCAAACTGAAACAGTAGGGTTTTTTAAATTTTCTTTCTAAGAGTATGTACATTTCATCTAGGCTATTTAATTTATTGGCAGGCAGTTGCTCATACTTTGCTAATTCTTTTTATTTCAGCTTGGTCAGTAGTAATGAACCCTATTTCATTTCTGTGTTCTGATATTTCTTTCACCTTTCTTTATTCTTTGGGGCTCTGCTTTAGGTGAATATTTATTTATAATTCTTGCATCTTCCTGTCGAACAGTCCTCTTTATAAATAAAGAACAGTAAAGGTCTTTATTTATATAATGACCATCTATATCCTGTGTAAGTTTTTGGATTAAAGTCTGTTTTATCTGATAGTTGTACAACCACCTGTGCTTGTTTGAAGCAGTTGTGTACCCCCAGAAAAGGCCATGTTCTTTTAACCCATCCCTGTGGGTGTAGACCTATTTTGGGTGGGATTTTGAGTAGATATTTCAATTCAGATGTGATGCACCCATTTCAGGGTGGATCTTAATCCTTTACTGGAGTTCTTCATGAATATAAAAGAGAGAAAAGAGAAAAAAAATACCTGGAGAGGTCTCACAGAGGGATAATAATCCCAGAGATGCTAAGCAGAACCACAGATGCTCAGAGAGAAAGCCACTGGATTCGGAATCTGATACTGTAGAACCCAGGACTGAAGGACCAGCAGATGCCAGCCACATGCGTTCCCATGAGACAGAGGTGTCCCAGATGCTGGCAGCCTTCCTTCAAGTCTAGGTATTATATTCCTGATGCCTTAATTGGGACTTTTTCATGGCCTTAGAATTGTAAATTTGCAAACTAATAAATCCTTGTTGTAAAAGCCTATTTTTGGTATATTTCATTCTGCCAGCTTTTTAAACCAAAACCTCACCCAAACTGTCTTTTTTTTTCTTGCATGGTATGTGTTATATTGTTTTAATATCCTTTCAACCTAAACCTACTTGATTCTTTGAATTTAAACTGTGTCTCTTTGAGGCAGTACATAATTAGGTAATGTATTTCTATCCATTCTGCCAATGTTTGCCTTTTGGCTAGAGAGTTTAATTCATTTATATTTGAAATCACTACTATTATTTCAGGATTTCTTCTGCTATTTTGCTATTAATCTTTGTAAGTCTCTGTGGTAGTTTGAAGCTGTTACATATTCCAGAAAAGGACATTCAAGGTGGGTTTTAATCCTCTTATTGAAGTCCTTTAGAAGGACCTATTTATAAGAGGATAAAACAAATATAAACGCTAAGAGAGAAAATTCAGAGAAACACCCAGAGAAGCTGAGAGAACAAGAGACAGATGAAGAAGTCAGAAACTGAAGCAATGCAAGCCAGGTGAGAAGGATCAGTAAACCTCACCATGTACCTTGCTATTTGACAAAGAAGCCCAATTTCAGGGTCTCTGTTCATCAGATATGCCATAGCTGGGATATTTTCATGGCCTGAAAACTGGAAATGTGTAAGCCAATAAGTCCCCATTGTAAAAGGCAGCCCATTTTTCATATATTGATTTTATCAGCTTCAGAACCAAAACGATCTTATACCATTTTTCCCTTCACTTACATTAATACCTACTTTTATATTTATCTGATTTCCTGTGATGTTACATATTGATTGCCTTCTGTTTTCTCTTTGGATATATTTTTCATCTTTTTTTTGTGCTTAGCATGAGGTTAAAAATTTGACATCGTAAATATATAAGAATCACATATTGTTTGTTGCCAACTTAACTTCAACAGCATGGAATAATATTTTTCTATACCACTTTATCTCCCAACTTTTTTTCTTATACTATAAACTACTATTTGTTGTACTCCTTTCCACTTATACCTTTGTACATTTTATATTCAAAATTGTAGATTTATAATTACTTTTGTACATTTGCATTTAAGCACCTGTGGGGTGGAAGTAGAGTACCAAACAGTACAATATAAAATTAATGGCATTTAAAATTACCCACAAGGTTAACTTTAATGCAGATCCCTATTTAGTTATGCTGCTTTGAAACATTGTCTAGTACCCTTCCTTTCAGTTTGAAGAACTCCCTTTAGCATTGCTTGTAGAGATGATCTAGTGGTTTTTAACTCCCTCAGCTTTTGTTTATCTGAGAATGTTTTAATCTCCTCCTATTTTTGAAAGAGTATTGCTGGATATAAAATTCTTGGCTGGCAATTGTTTTCTTTCAGGACATTAAATATTTCAATCCTTCTTGCCTCTATGGTTTCTGATGAGACCTTAATACTCAATGTACTTGTGACTCCCTTTTATGTAACATGTTGCTGCTCTCTTTCAGTTTTCAGAAATCTCTCCTTGTCCTTTGCATTTGGTTGTGTATTAAATATATGATGGGGTGTATTATTCTTCATGTTTATTTTGTTTGGTGTTCTGAGTGTCTTGAATACTCACATTCACATCTTTTGCTAAGTGTGGGAAGTTCTCTGTCATTCTTTCTCTGAGTATTATTTTTGCCCCTTTCTCTCATTTTTCTCTTTATATGAGTCCCATAATGTTTATATTGGTGTGCTTGATGGTGTCTGATAGCTGTCTCAGGCTATTTCATCTTTAATATTTCTCTTTCCTTACTTCTCCTCTGCCAGACTAAATTCAAGTGTGTTGTCTTCATGTTCACTGATTCTTTCTTCTGCTACTTCCAATGTACTTTTGATACTCCCATGTACAATTTTCATTTCAGTTATTGTGTTATTAAATGCCAGTTGTTCTGTGCATTTCCTTTTAAAATTTTCTCTCTCCTTATTTGGATTTTCATATTGATTTCTTTCTTGATATCCTTTAGTTCTTCCTCTGTACTATCTTTCATCTCCTCAAGCATTTTTTTTTGCATGGGCAGGCACCGGAAATTGAACCTGGGTCTCTGGCATGGCAGGCAAGAATTCTGCCTACTGAGTCACTGTGGCCTGTCCCTCAAGCATTTTTAAGATAGCTATGTAAGATAATTATCCTTTAAGATAAATACATAAGATAATTATATAAATAATAGTTTAAGATAAGTTGAACATATAATTATGTTCAGTATATTCACAATTTCATCTTCTTCCTCGGTATTTTCTATAATTTTAGCCTCTTTAGATGGGCCATGATTTCCTATTTTATGGTTTGTTTTCCACTCTTTTGTTGTACAGTGCACATTGTAACAGTTTAAAATGCTAACCCCATATTTATTTCTCCTATGTTTGTTTCTTGGTTTGTAACAAGCTAGGGATGAGACAAAGAGTATTTTGAGCTTCAGTGCTCTTATCAGGAAGGCCCCCCCAGGTGAGTGCAGTGTGCAGGGTTTCATCTTCTTCTCTGGGGATTTTGCCTTGTCTTGGGCTTTTGCATGTTTATTCTTCTGGGTTTCTCCTGTTTACAGGAGTTTTGTTGTCCTATCTCTTTCTTGGGACAGACCTCCCTTCCCAAGTGTATGAAACTGGCAGGATTTTGTCCAATTCTGTCTGCCTCTGTAGTTTAATTTTAGACTCCATTTGCTGTCTCAAGCTGTTTTTCCTTGATGATCACCCCAGGAAGGACTTTTCAAGTCAGTTTTTTTCCAGCCAAAACAGGACCAAAGTCTCAAGAACGTGGCACATACCACTTCCAAACTGCCCCAGAGAGGGTCAGGAAGGTGCCAACAATTTCTCTAATGCTTCCCCAAAGCTGAGCTTTCTTGGTATGAACACTAAGTGCAGACCTTCATCTAACTATCCCCTATAGCCCTGAAGACATACTTCACTTTTTAATTTCCACCAACCATGCTCCTTCCAGGAAGGGTTGAAACATCTATAATTGCTGCCTTTGTCTAGGGCAGGGCTGAAGCAATAGCTGCCCTCAGAGCCCAGCTCCTAGTGATCCAAATTCACCAAACAAATGCCTTGATCTGTTATCAGGTGTGCCCACCCCTGTTGTTGGAGCAGAGGGCTTTTATGTCCCTTTCTGTCACAAGTGGACTAGACAAGGACTGAGCCCCAAGTCAGACTGCAGTGAGAGTAGGGAATGGGTGCTGGTATCTGCTGTACAGAAAGAATAATTTACTGCCCTTTACTGTAGCTCTCAGCCTCTTCCTCCCACTCTTCCCTATATGCTGTACAGTATTCTTCTTGCATCAAGAGTTTCAAAATAGTTGTTTCAAGCAAGTCCTGCCCATTTAATGGTTCATTTGGTTGAAGAACAGTCCTAGAGCTCACTACTCTGCCAACCTCCCTGGAAATAATAATTCTCTTTTCTTATTGTAGTTCTCTAACAATTCGAATATTAAGTGTTTGATGGTGTCTCACAGCACTTGGATGTTATTCCCCACATTTAAAAAATCTCTTTTCTATTTGTTTAATTTTTATTGGCTTATCTTCAAGAGTTCAATAAACCTTTTGTCAGTTGTAGGGACCCTACTGAAAATCTTGTTGATGGAATTCTTTCTTTCCTATATTATGTTTTTGTGCCTTTTAAAAGTTATACTTACTTACAGGATTTTTTGGACCCTACCCAATAGATTCTTTGTGATAAAAATTTTTATCTACCCATATTTGATTTTGTCTTTGCCACTGAATTGTTTATCCTAATAATTGGCAATACTTTCTGGCAAAAGGCCAATAGGAACAAATATCATTGAAAAATGTGGTTTCATTTCTCATGCAGATAGGAAGAATACATGCTACTAGAAATATGTGTTTTCTAAATAAGAGGGTTTAAGAAGAATGTATTATAGTATTTATGCTTTGGTCAGGTTACTTGGAAGAGGATACAGGAAGTGAAGATCTGATTTTAGATAGGATGCTTTCAGAAAGCAAGAACTATTCTGATACATGTGCCAGTTTGACAGGATTATGTACCCTAGAAAAGTCATGTTTTAATCCTGATCCATCTTGTGGATGCAGACATTTCTTTTAATCCTTGTTCAGTACTGTAGGTTGGAAAGTTAATTAGATTATCTCCATGGAAATGTGACAATTATATATGGTAACTTTTGATTAGATGGTTTCCATGGAGGTGTGTCTCCACCCATGCAAGATGGAGTTGCTTACTGGAGCCCTTTAAGAGGAAACCAATTTGGAAAGAGCCATGGGAGCCCATGCAGCCAGGGACCTCTGGAGATGAAGAAGAGAAATGCCCCTGGGGGCGCTTCATGGAACAAAAAACTAGGAGAGAAAGCTAACCATGTGCCCTTCCAGCTGAGAGGGAAACCCAGAACTTTATCAGCCTTTCTTGAGTGATGGTAACCTATTGTTGGTGCCTTAAATTGGACCTTTTCATAGCCTTGCCTTAATTTGGACAGTTTCACAGCATTAAAATTGTAAACTTGCAACTTAATAAATCCCCCATTTTAAAAGCCATTTTGTTTCTGGTATATTGTATTCTGGCAGTTTGCAAACTAGAACAATATATATCTGAATAAATTTTATCTATTGATAGGGTAGATTAAAAGAAGAGCAAAGCTATCATTTGTAAAATAATGGCAGTTTATTATTTAGTAAGAGAGAAAGAGGATGTTTTGTATATTGCAGGTTGCACAATGACCTTGACTGAAGTACTTCCAGCCTAGCCCATGTCTTTTTTTTATAAGTGCTTGATAAAGGCCTGCAGAGATTATATTGGAAATGAATGCAAACTTCTTGATTCTAGGACTATCTGTGTTTTGAAACTAACACCTTAGGCCACACTTGGCTTTAAATATTCTTCATAATTTATCTGTATTCTTCCTATATGTCCACATTTTCTTCCACCCATTGCCCAAGGAGAAACCTTGGCATTTGTCCCATTTTCTCTTTGACAGGTTTGTTTTTCAATGGCTTTCTGATTTCGTGGGTGTTTCCAACCCCATCTTTTTGGGTGTTCAGAGAAAGTTTGATTCTGTAGATACGTTTTTTTAAATGTTAGGGTTAAGGAAATATTCGTTGCAGATTTCTACATTTGAAGTATATGTTCTATATATCCTTTTAAATTTTATTCATTGCAGTGGCTTCAAATAACTTCTTTCTAGATAACTCTACTTTGGCCAGTACCATACCTATATGAAGATTTAATCATGCACCTTGAAAATATAATGGAACCTCAGAAACATTGTAGGTTTAACTAATCTAATTAATTTTCTTATAAAACCTTTGCTCCTTTCTTCCACCTCCTCCTCCTCATCATCTATACCACCTTCCTCTCCTCTTCATTCTCCAATGGGATCCCCAATAAATAATTTTGATGAATTCCCCAGGAGAAATGACTGGCTGAATTTGAGAAAGAAATTCTCTCTTCTAATTGCTGAAATCATCACTTCTCCTTTTGTTTTTTGAATAGAGGAGTTAAGAATCTACAAAAGAATAATTCATACAATACAGCATTCCCATACACCACCCCACAAACAACAACTTGCATCAGTGTGGAACATTTGTTACTTTTAATGATAGCATTTAAAAAATAATTGTACTTTTTTTCAAAAACATGCTTCATATTTCTTCTTTGATTATATAAATATCAGGTTAACCTTATACTATAAGAATATAAACATTTTAAGAGGATCTTTGTTATTATTTATACAAATTTACAAACAACACAATTAATTGATAAAGGTCTCTGGGTTCCTTTTACTCAATGATGGTAAAGGTCTCACATGTTGCTATGGAAGATTCTAAAACAATAAACAAAAAATCAAACAAAATATGCATTTAGCAAAAAGTGAATCTTTTTTTTATAAGCTACACGTTCCAATCCCCACCAAAACAAAGAAAGTGATCTGTTCCTCCATTTAGAAACAAGTTTTTGAAATTCCACAAACTCCATTTTTTAAAAACAGAACAGAGATAAGACATAGAATTCTCCTCCCTTACAGGCCAACTCTGCTCCTCTGCTTCCAACAGGAAACCTCACTAGGTGACATTTTTGTGAAGAAATTTGGGATGAGAGTGAGGAAAGGTGGAGTTTCAGTATATAATAATCATCTTCAGGACATAATCTGCACCAAACAGAACATACAAACAAAAAAAAATTTCAATTCTTTTTTCTCCCATATATTTGTGCAATAAACTGAGTCAAGATTTAGAAACACCATTGGGTTCTCAAATCATAATGGATAAGAAGAAAAGTATAGCCAGAAAGTAGAAGTGGGACTACACTGGATGGATGATGTTTGGGAAGAAGCCAAAATAAAAAGATGTACAAACCCAAGGGTCTTGCTTCCAGGCTAGGGACAAAAATGTCTCAGTCTCAAAATATCTCTCCTGCTGAACACCAGGCCTTCAGAGAAAAAAATTAAACCAAAACAAGCTAGCCAGACACTCATACATATATACATACAGAGAGAGAGAGAGAGAGAGAGAGAGAGGGAGATTTTCGACAGAACAAAAAGGTACTTAAAAAAGGCTGTGATTTCAAATTCCTTCAAAAAAAAAAGACAAAAGATAATTAAGTGAGCATGAATATCAGAGTTTGGGAAAAGAATGGTGAGGAGAGACTGGGCCTAGTTACAGAACTGGAAAAAGGATGAAAAGGCAGTTGTAGTTGGGTTTGCTTTTCATACACTTCAAAATAAAAACCAGATCACAGTATTCAAATGAAAGTTTAAGTGAAGGCTGACATTTTCCTCAACTCCCCAGGATTGAAAGGACTAGTTACTCTCCCCCAACCTCCACTCCATTTTCAAATGCATCACAGTGGGAAAACAACAGCAGAATCAGTCTCCATCCCTTAGCTGAGAGGAGGGGGTAAGTAGCTGAATCTGTCTCTCCATCCTCAGGGGAAAGCAGAGGGGAACTGGTTACAGTATCAGAGGAGTGATGTGGTCAGGTCAGTTTCCATCCCCAGATGGGATGAGAATGGGAGCTTGGTGGGGATGGGTGCTGGAGGAGGGAGGAGAAATGAGCCTGAGGCTTCCTGTTATTCCCCTATCCCACCCACTGCAATGACTTATGTGTACTTATGCAAGGAGAGTGAGGAGGGGGCAGTGATGGCTTTAGAGGACAAGGAGGGCAGCAGAATGGGAGCTGGAGCTGCTGCCCTAACCTGATCATCTCACTGTCCCTCATTTGCCAGCGTCCCAGGTTGAGTACCTTTGGGAGGGGCAGCTGCATAGTGGCTCAAGGCCACTCTTGGTGATTTCGGTACAGCCATACAGGTCGATGGCGGTGACCTGGCTCAGGTGCCCAGCGGTTGGCTCCAGGTGCTTGATTGTGATACGCACATCCTGTCGGGGATGTTGAGCATGTGCAATCCATGTGTCTGTCGCACCATGCGGGTGTTGCCATCTTCACTAATATAACAGGAACAGAGAGAGAGGAGCTTGAAGTCGTCTAGCCCCTGAGCTATGTAGGCCAGAATCTGGTCCCCCACCTTGTCACAGGACACATCTAGCCCTGATAGGTGCACCTGCCGGCGGCAACATGCATGATGCCTGCATCAGTGATGTCACAGGAGTGCAGGTTAAGACTGTGCAGGCTGTCCAGGTGCGACTGTTGCAGGAGGCTTGAGTCCGAAATGCCCCCACAGAAGCCCGCGGAAGATGTGCTTTAAGGGAAGATCGGTAAGCTTCTGGCAGTCCCCAGCGTGAGTTGTTCCAGGCCCAGGAAGCCCTCCACTGCACTGTGCTTCAAGTCGGCCAGTGCCCGAAGCCCATGTCCAGGAAGTGACAGCTGCGGAGGTTAAGGCTCTTGAGGCGCTGCAGTCCCCAGGCAATGAGCAAGAGGTCCGTTGTTGGTGATGTTGCTGCAGCCACCCAGCTCCAGCACCTCCAGACCCTTGAGGTACTGGGCGATGTGGCCCAGGCTGCTGTTAATGATCTGCTTGCACAGGCGCCAGGAGGAGGAGGCGGCGCCAGCTCCGCCGCGGGTTCAACCGACGGCCCCTTCCCCCTTGCTGCTGTGGTCACTTCCCCGCTCCTCCTCCTGCTCGGTCAGTCATTCCTGCCTGCCGCACTGCCGGCGTCGTCTTCCTGCCCTCCTGCCTTCCCGGACCCCGCTAAATCCTCACATCCCAGGCGGACAAGGCGCCCCCTCTTTCCTCCGTGAACCGGGCGCAGCCTGCTAACCACCTCCGGCTCCAGCCTCTCATCCAGCTCCACGGCTTCCACGCTCCCTTCCGCATCTCCTGCTCCCTGCGTTGCCACTGGCTCGGCGAGCCCCGGGACTAGGCGTTTCTGTCTCCTGGCTCCGCGGGGACTTCCTGGTGCTCTCCCCTGCTTTTCGAACCTCCCAGCTCTGGGCCGCGCAGCACACGTTCCTTCTCCCCCTGCTTTCTGGGGCACTTGGAATCCTTCCACCCAGCCCTCCACGCCCACCCCGGGCACCTAGAACGCCTAAGCTGGAGCGCGGCTTGTCACAGACCCAGGGAAAGCTGATAGTCCCCTAGTTTTCAATTGTACTATTTTTTAACAGTAGCTACTGACAGATCACAGGGGACGAAACTCAGGTCCCCACCCCCCTCCTCATCCTGCAGCAATGGTTGGAACTCATGGTCCACTGACTCCTAACCACCCAATTTGTTCTAACAATAGTTTAATACCTATGGCAATCCCAAAAGAGTTATATTGTTTTTTACGTTTTCTTTTTTGTATTTAATTTGTTTTCATTTAATTGTGGTATATAGTGAGAGGTTGGGTTCCACATTCATTCAATTGCATATAAACATCCAGATTCCCCAATACCATTTGTTAAACTATTCTCTCAACTGAGTGGAATAGGGACCAATTTCAAAATCAGGTGGCCATTGATATGAGGCTTGATTTCTGAACTCCTAATTCAGTTCCATTGATATGTGTCTGCCCTTGTGCCATATTTTGATGATTTGATTACTGTAACTTTATAATAAGTTCTAAAATCAGAAATTCTTAGTCCTCCAACATCCTTCTTATTTTTAAAGTAGGTTTTGCTATTTAAGACCCTTTATATGGCCTCCTTATCACTTTGATGACTAGCTTTTCCATTTCTACATGGAAAGTTCTTGAAATTTTGAATGAGAGTTCACTGACTCTGCAAATAATTTTTGGTAGAATTGACCTGTTAACAATATTTAGTCTTCCAACCCATGAGCATGGAATGTCTTCCCATTTACTTAGGTCTTTAATTCATTTCATCAATGTTTTGCTATTTCTGCATATGTCCTTTACATTTTTTCTTTGATCCCAACATAGACGTAAGATTAATTTGGCTGCTATTTTATTTGGAACTTTTTAAAATTTCCACTGAAAAATGTTCATCAATTGAGAATAGAAACACTGATGAACTTACTTGTTGATATTGTATCCTGAGATATCACTAAATTAGTTTATTATCTCTAAGAGGTAGCAGGTTTATTGTGTATTTTTCAAAATTTTCCATATATGGCATAATGCCACATGAAAATGGTGAGGTTTATTTCTTCCTTCCCAACTTGGATATGTTTTATTTCCTCTTTGTATTATTTTGAAACTGTTATGTACCCCAGAATAGTCATATTCTAATCCAGTCTTGTAGGGACAAAACTACTGGTGGGTGTGACCTTTTGATTAGACTGTTTCCATGGTGATGTGACCCCACCCATTCAAGGTGAGCCATAAACCTCTTACTGGAGTCCTGTAAGAGAGAGACATTTTGGAGAATGCACAGACACTCACAAAAACAAAAAAAACAAACAAAAACCTCCCTGGAAGATTGTAAATTAAGAGGAGAAATCCAGAATCTGCCCCAGAGAAGTTAACAAAGACCCTGGAATCAGAAGCTGAAAGCAAAAAACTGGGACCAAGGACCAGCAGAGGCTAGCCACATCCCTTCATTTGACAGAGGTGTTCCAGATGCCAACAGCCTGTCTTCAGAGTCAAGGTGTCATTGAGTTGACACCTTAATTCAGACATTTCTGTGGTTTTAGAACTATAAATTTATAACCTAATAAATATTCTTTGTAAAAGCCAATCCATTTCTGGTATATTGCATCTCAGCAGTTTTAGCAAACACTTTACTTGCTATCTTTCCTTGCCTATTTATTTTGGTTAGAACCACCAGTATAGTGTTAAATATCGTTGGGGAAGGTGGACATCATTGTCTTATTCTTGATCTTAGAGGGAAAGGTTTCATCCTTTCACCATTCAATATAAACGTAGCTGTAGGTTTTTCAAAATGACCTTTATAATTTTAAGTTCCTACTATTTATAGTTTTCTGACTGTTTTTATCAAGAAGGGTTGCTTGGTTTTGTAAAATGAATTTTCTGCATTTGTTTAAATCACCTGTTTTATTCTTCCTTCTATAGGGAGGTATAAGAATTATTGATTTTCTTTTGCTGTACCACCCTTACATACCTGGGATAAATTAATTTTAATCATGGTGAGTAATTCTTTTAAGGTGCTATTGAATTCACTTTTTAGTATTTTGTTGAAGATTTTCATATTTATATTCATAAGGGGTATTGTTCCATAATTTTCTTGTGATATCTCTATATGTCTTTTGTATTAGAGTGATCCTGACTTCTTAGAATGAGTTAGGAAGTGTTGTCTGAGCATTACTTATTTTGAGAAATTTGAGCAGGACTGGGGTTTTTGGATTTTTATGGTATAAGCTTCGCTGGTGAGTGAAGCTATCTGGCCAGGCTTTTTCTTTTTTTTTATTAATTTAAAAAAAATTAACAAAACATTTAGAAATCATTCCATTCTACATGTACAATCAGTAATTCTTAATATCATCACATAGTTGCATATTCATCATTTCTTAGTACATTTGCATCGATTTAGAAAAAGAAATAAAAAGACAACAGAATAAGAATTAAAACGATAATAGGGAGAAAAAAAACCCTATACCTCACATGTAGGTTCATTCAATGTTTTAACATAATTGCATTACAATTAGGTAGTATTGTGCTGTCCATTTCTGAGTTTTTATATCCAGTCCTGTTGCACAGTTTGTATCCCTTCAGCTCCAATTACCCCTTCTCTTTTTTTTATTAACAGAAAAAAAGAAATTAACACAACATTTAGAAATCATACCATTCTACATATGCAATCAGTAATTTTTAACATCATCACAAAGATGTATGATCATCATTTCTTAGTACATTTGCATCGGTTTAGAAGAACTAGCAACACAACCGAAAAAGATATAGAATGTTAATATAGAGAAAAAAATAAAAGTAATAATAGTACAAACAAAACAAAACAAAACAAAACAAAAACCTATGGCTCAGATGCAGCTTCATTCAGTGTTTTAACATGATTACTTTACAATTAGGTATTATTGTGCTGTCCATTTTTGAGTTTTTGTATCTAGTCCTGTTGCACAGTCTGTATCCCTTCAGCTCCAATTGCCCATTATCTTACCCTGTTTCTACCTCCTGCTGGACTCTGTTACCAACGACATATTCCAAATTTATTCTCGAATGTCCATTCACATCAGTGGGACCATACAGTATTTGTCCTTTAGTTTTTGGCTAGACTCCCTCAGCATAATGTTCTCTAGGTCCATCCATGTTATTACATGCTTCATAAGTTTATCCTGTCTTAAAGCTGCATAATATTCCATCGTATGTATATACCACAGTTTGTTTAGCCACTCATCTGTTGATGGAGATTTTGGCTGTTTCCATCTCTTTGCAATTGTAAATAACACTGCTATAAACATTGGTGTGCAAATGTCCGTTTGTGTCTTTGCCCTTAAGTCCTTTGAGTAGATTCCCAGCAACGGTATTGCTGGGTCGTATGGCAATTCTATATTCAGCTTTTTGAGGAACCGCCAAACTGCCTTCCACAGTGGTTGCATCATTTGACATTCCCACCAACAGTGGATAAGTGTGTGTCTTTCTCTGCATCCTCTCCAGCACTTGTCATTTTCTGTTATGTTGATAATGGCCATTCTGGTGGGTGTGAGATGATATCTCATTGCGGTTTTGATTTGCATTTCTCTAATTGCCAGGGACATTGAGCATCTCTTCATGTGCCTTTTGGCCATTTGTATTTCCTCTTCTGATAGGTGTCTGTTCAAGTCTTTTTCCCATTTTGTAATTGGGTTGGCTGTCTTTTTGTTGTTGAGTTGAACAATCTCTTTATACTAGACCTTTATCTGATATGTCATTTCCAAATATTGTCTCCCATTGTGTAGGCTGTCTTTCTACTTTCTTGATGAAGTTCTTTGATGCACAAAAGTGTTTAATTTTGAGGAGCTCCCATTTATTTATTTCCTTCTTCAGTGTTCTTGCTTTAGGTTTAAGGTCCATAAAACCGCCTCCAGTTGTAAGATTCATAAGATATCTCCCAACATTTTCCTCTAACTGTTTTATGGTCTTAGACCTAATGTTTAGATCTTTGATCCATTTTGAGTTAACTTTCGTATAGGGGGTGAGACATGGGTCTTCTTTCATTCTTTTGCACATAGATATCCAGTTCTCTAGGCACCATTTATTGAAGAGACTGTTCTGTCCCAGGTGAGTTGGCTTGACTGCCTTATCAAAGACCAAATGTCCATAGATGAGAGGGTCTTTATCTGAGCACTCTATTCGATTCCATTGGTCGATATATCTATCTTTATGCCAATACCATGCTGTTTTGACCACTGTGACTTCATAATATGCCTTAAAGTCAGGCAGTGTGAGACCTCCAGCTTCGTTTTTTCCCTCAAGATGTTTTTAGCAATTCGGGGCACCCCACCCTTCCAGATAAGTTTGCTTATTGGTTTTTCTATTTCTGAAAAATATGTTGTTGGGATTTTGATTGGTATTGCATTGAATCTGTAAATCAATTTAGGTAGAATTGACATCTTAACTATATTTAGTCTTCCAATTCATGAACATGGTATGCCCTTCCATCTATTTAGGTCTTCTGTGATTTCTTTTAACAATTTTTTTTAGTTTTCTTTATATAGGTTTTATGTCTCTTTAGTTAAATTTATTCCTAGGTATTTTATTCTTTTAGTTGCAATTGTAAATGGGATTCGTTTCTTGATTTCCCCCTCAGCTTGTTCATTACTAGTGCATAGAAATGCTACAGATTTTTGA
The DNA here is from genome assembly GCF_023851605.1 of Tamandua tetradactyla. Taxonomy (NCBI): domain Eukaryota; kingdom Metazoa; phylum Chordata; class Mammalia; order Pilosa; family Myrmecophagidae; genus Tamandua; species Tamandua tetradactyla. Next base: position 102,492,413 of record NC_135337.1, on the reverse strand, counting down.
ATGTTGATCTTGTAACCTGCTACTTTGCTGTGCTCATTTATTAGCTCTAGTAGTTTTGATGTGGATTTTTCCGGGTTTTCGATGTATAGTATCATATCGTCTGCAAACAGTGATAGTTTTACTTCTTCCTTTCCAATTTTGATGCCTTGTATTTCTTTTTCTTGTCTAATTGATCTGGCTAGAACCTCCAACACAAGGTTGAATAATAGTGGTGATAGTGGACATCCTTGTCTTGTTCCTGATCTTAGGGGGAAAGTTTTCAATTTTTCCCCATTGAGGATGGTATTAGCTGTGGGTTTTTCATATATTCCCTCTATCATTTTAAGGAAGTTCCCTTGTATTACTATCTTTTGAAGTGTTTTCAACAGGAAAGGATGTTGAATCTTGTCAAATGCCTTCTCTGCATCAATTGAGATGATCATGTGATTTTTCTGCTTTGATTTGTTGATATGGTGTATTACATTAATTGATTTTCTTATGTTGAACCATCCTTGCATACCTGGGATGAATCCTACTTGGTCATGATGTATAATTCTTTTAATGTGTTGTTGGATACGATTTGCTAGAATTTTATTGAGGATTTTTGCATCTATATTCATTAGAGTGATTGGTCTGTAGTTTTCTTTTTTTGTAATATCTTTGCCTGGTTTTGGTATGAGGGTGATGTTGGCTTCATAGAATGAATTAGGTAGTTTTCCCTCCACTTCGATTTTTTTGAAGAGTTTGAGGAGAGTTGGTACTAATTCTTTCTGGAATGTTTGGTAGAATTCACATGTGAAGCCGTCTGGTCCTGGACTTTTCTTTTCAGGAAGCTTTTGAGTGACTAATTCAATTTCTTTACTTGTGATTGGTTTGTTGAAGTCATCTATTTCTTCTTGAGTCAAAGTTAGTTGTTCATGTCTTTCCAGGAACCCATCCATTCCATCTAAATTGTTGTATTTATTAGCGTAAAGTTGTTCATAGTATCCTGTTATTACCTCCTTTATTTCTGTGAGGTCAGTAGTTATGTCTCCTCTTCCATTTCTGATCTTATTCATTTGCATCCTCTCTCTTCTTCTTTTTGTCAATCCTGATATGGGCCCATCAATCTTATTGATTTTCTCATAGAACCAACTTCTGGCCTTATTGATTTTCTCTATTGTTTTCATGTTTTCAATTTCATTTATTTCTGCTCTGATCTTTATTATTTCTTTCCTTTTGCTTGCTTTGGGATTAGTTTGCTGTTCTTTCTCCAGTTCTTCCAAGTGAACTGTTAATTCCTGCATTTTTGCCTTTTCTTCTTTTCTGATATAGGCATTTAGGGCAGTAAATTTCCCTCTTAGCACTACCTTTGCTGCATCCCATAAGTTTTGATATGTTGTGTTTTCATTTTCATTCGCCTCGAGGTATTTACTAATTTCTCTTGCAATATCTACTTTGACCCACTCGTTGTTTAAGAGTGTGTTGTTGAGCCTCCACGTATTTGTGAATTTTCTGGCACTCCGCCTATTATTGATTTCCAACTTCATTCCTTTATGATCCGAGAAAGTGTTGTGTATGATTTCAATCTTTTTAAATTTGTTAAGACTTGCTTTGTGACCCAGCATATGGTCTATCTTTGAGAATGATCCATGAGCACTTGAGAAAAAGTTGTATCCTGCTGTTGTGGGATGTAATGTCCTATAAATGTCTGTTAAGTCTAGCTATTTATAGTAATATTCAGATTCTCTATTTCTTTATTGATCCTCTGTCTAGATGTTCTGTCCATTGATGAGAGTGGGGAATTGAAGTCTCCAACTATTATGGTATATGAGTCTATTTCCCTTTTCAGTGTTTGCAGTGTATTCCTCACGTATTTTGGGTCATTCTGGTTCGATGCATAAATATTTATGATTGTTATGTCTTCTTGTTTAATTGTTCCTTTTATTAGTATATAGTGTCCTTCTTTGTCTCTTTTAACTGCTTTACATTTGAAGTCTAATTTGTTGGATATTAGTGTAGCCACTCCTGCTCTTTTCTGGTTGTTATTTGCATGAAATATCTTTTCCCAACCTTTCACTTTCAACCTATGTTTATCTTTGGGTCTAAGATGTGTTTCCTGTAGACAGCATATAGAAGGATCCTGTTTTTTAATCCATTCTGCCAGTTTATGTCTTTTGATTGGGGAATTCAGTCCATTAACATTTAGTGTTATAACTGTTTGGATAATATTTTCCTCTACCATTTTGCCTTCTGCATTATATATATCATATCTGACTTTCCTTCTTTCTACACTCTTCTCCATACCTCTCTCTTCTGTCTTTTCATTTCTGACTCTAGTGCTCCCTTTAGTATTTCTTGCAGAGCTGGTCTCTTGGTCACAAATTCTCTCAGTGACTTTTTGTCTGAGAATGTTTTAATTTCTCCCTCATTTTTGAAGGACAATTTTTCTGGATATAGGAGTCTTGGTTGGCAGTTTTTCTCTTTTAGTATTTTAAATATATCATCCCACTGTCTTCTAGCTTCCATGGTTTCTGCTGAGAAATCTACACATAGTCTTATTGGGTTTCCCTTGTATGTGATGGATTGTTTTTTCTTGCTGCTTTCAAGATCCTCTCTTTCTCTTTGACCTCTGACATTCTAACTAGTAAGTGTCTTGGAGAACGCCTATTTGGGTCTAATGTCTTTGGGGTGCACTGCACTTCTTGGATCTGTAATTTTAGGTCTTTCATAAGAGTTGGGAAATTTTCAGTGATAATTTCTTCCATTAGTTTTTCTCCTCCTTTTCCCTTCTCTTCTCCTTCTGGGACACCCACAACACGTATATTTGTGTGCTTCATATTGTCCTTGAGTTCCCTGATACCCTGTTCTAATTTTTCCATTCTTTTCCCGATAGTTTGTTTGTTTTTGGAATTCAGATGTTCCATCCTCCAAATCACTAATTCTATCTTCTGTCTCTTTTAATCTATCATTGTAGGTATCCATTGTTTTTTCCATCTTTTCTACTTTGTCCTTCACTTCCATAAGTTCTGTGATTTCTTTTTTCAGTTTTTCTATTTCTTCTTTATGTTCAGCCCATGTCTTCTTCATGTCCTCCCTCTATTTATCGATTTCGTTTTTGAAGAGGTTTCCATTTCTGTTCATATATTCAGCATTAGTTGTCTCAGCTCCTGTATCTCATTTGAACTATTGGTTTGTTCCTTTGACTGGGCCATATTTTCAATTTTTTGAGCGTGATCCATTATCTTCTGCTGGCATCTGCGCATTTAGACAGATTTCCCTGGGTGTTGAATCCAAAAGTTTGTAAGATTTTCCTGTGAAATCTCTGGGTTCTGTTTTTTTTATCCTGCCCAGTAGGTGGCGCTCGTGGCACACGTTTTTCTGCGGGTCCCACCAGTAAAAGGTGCTGTGGGACCTTTAACTTTGGAAAACTCTCGCTGTCCGGGAGTTTCACTAGCCGAAGCAGCTTGGAAGAGTGCCAGCCAGCCCAGGGTCCCAACGCGGGGAGGGTCGCTGGCTGCCGCAGCCCGGGAAAGCACCCGTCCGAATTTCCTAGTTGGCCCGGGGCACCAAGCGTGGCGGAAGGGTGCCAGGCACAGCGGCCCGCCCGTGAGAGTGCACGTTACCGGGGAGTCTCGGGTCTGGAAGGCCCCCCCCGTCACCGTTCTCCATGGCCTGGGGATTTCCGATCCAATTCTCTCAGTTGGTCTGTGGGGCCGCGTGTGGTGTGGGTGCCAACCGCCACAGTTTGAGGGGACTGCCTGTCTAATTCTCCCAGCCTGGCTGGGAAGGGGGAAGGGAGTGACTCCGGCCACTTGCCTTCCCGCCCAGTGAAGCCCGCGCCCCTCGGCGATCTCACCAGAGCAGGTTCTCTCAGCCAGTCAGCCGTTCCAGGATGGGGTACGCTGTCTTTTTTATCTCTGTCATGGCTTTGGGAGCTGTTCTGTATCATTTCTATTCCCCTAGTAGTTGTCCTGGAGGAGAAACTAAGATCTGCGCGTCTTACTAAGCCGCCATCTTCTCAACCCCATTGGGGCTTTTTCTTTTAGATGAGAAATTTTTGATGATTGGTTTTATTACTTTCAATGTTTTTGGTCTGCCAAGATCTTCTCTTTCTTCTGGAGTAAGTGTAGGTAGTTTGTGGTTTTCTAAGTTCTTTTCCATTACATCTAGGTTATTAAATTTAGGGGTTACTGCTGTCCATAGTATCCTCTTTGACTTCTTTTTATTTCTTTGGGTATGATGGTAATGTACCTTTTTTTCATTTATGATTTGTTTGCTTCCTCTTTCTTTTTTTCTTTGTGAGTCTAAGTTAAGTGTCATGAATTGTATTGATCTTTCCAAGGAACCCACTTTTAGTTTATTGATACTCTTTGTTCCTTTATTCTCAATTTCCTTTATTGCCACTATCATCTTTGTAATTTCTCAATCTTTGTTGTTCTATTTCCTCAAGTTGTGAGATCTCTTTTTTTTTTATGCTGTATGGTGGGGTCACATTTCATTATTTTTCCATATGAGTATATCCCATTACTGCAGCACCATTTGTTGAATTTTTTGTTGTTGTCTTTGTTTGTTTTCTTGGGGGGGTAACTGCATGGGCCAGGTATTGAACCCAGGTCTCCCACATGGCAGATGAGAAATCTACTACTGAACTACCCTTGCACCCCTCCCTCTTTCTTTCTTTATAGTAAGCATTTACACCCATGAGTTTCTCACTGCTATATTTGTTGCATCCTATAAGTTTGGTTTACTGAATTTTTGTTCATTTACTTCAAGATATTTTCTAATTGCCTTTGTGATCTTTTTTTGACCTGTGGGTTGAGTGTGCTGTTTGATTTCCTCATATTTGTGATATTTCCAGTTATCATTCAGTTATTGATTACTAGCTTAATTCCAGCAGGGTCAAAGAAGATACACAGCACGATTTCTAATTTGTTAAATATATTAGTACTTGTTCTGTGACTTATCATAAAACCTATCCTGGAGAATGACCTCTGTGCACTGGAAAGTAATGAGTATTTGGTGTTGTGGGTCAAGAGTTTGTTAGCTTTAGTTGGTTCATAGTGTCATTTAGGTCTTTTATTTTCTTATCAATTTTCTGTATAGATGTAGTATGCATTGTTGTATATGGTAAATTGATTTACCCTATTATTACCTTAGATCCATTTATTTAACCCTTCAGTTATGTCAATGTTAGCATCATGTATTGTGGGGTTCTACTCTTTAGATACAAACATCCATGCATGCATACATACATATACAATTGATATATGCTTTTGTTGACTTGACCTCTCTATTAATATATAGTGTAATTCTTTGTATTTTTTGTACCATTTTGAGTACCTTCTCATTTTCTTCTGCATATTTTCAGATGCTGTTGTTGTGGTTTACCACAAGGATTAAATATAAACTCATAAATCTATAGCATTCACATGATTTTAGAGCAATTTGACTTCAGTAGCATACACAAGCACTTTCTTTTTTCTTCCATTCCCCCATCTATAGAAATTATGTCTTTTCAAATTGAATGCCATAAAACATAGATGTGTCATTACTTTTACCTATTTTCTATTTACAACATTTAACAACTAAAGAGTGGAGCTAGGTACAGAAAACACAATGTAATAATAATAATGGGGTTTATATATACCCATATGTTTACCTCTACCAGAAGTCTTTATTATTTTCTCCTTCTTCAATCCACTGTCTAGTGTCTTTTTCTTTCAGTGTGAAAATCTCCCTTTAGTATTGCTTGTAAGTCAGGTTTAATGGTAATGAACTTCTTCGTGTTTTATTTTTCTAGGCTTGTCTTTATCTCCCCTTCATTTTTAAGACAGTCTTCTTGGATATAAATTCTTAATTGGCAATTCTTTTCTTTCAGCATGTAAATATTTTGTCTCAATGAGTTTTTTCCTCAGTTGTTTCTAAAGAGAAGTCTGCACTTCATTTTACAAAACATATTGCTCTTTTCCTAAGCCTTTCAGCAAACTCTCCTTGTCCTAAGAAGTTGACATTTAGACAACAGTGTATCTAGACAAGTCTCTCTACATGTTCATTCTGTGTTGTGTTGGTTGGGTTGTCGGGTGTACATTCATGTTTTAAATAAATTTGGGAAGTTTTCAGCCATATGTCTTGAAATATACATTCTGAACCTTTCCCTCTTTCTTCTCCTGAGTCACCATAAGGAATATATTAGTATTCTTGATGGTGCACCAAACGTCTCTTAGAGTCTGTTCATTCCTTATCAGTGATTTCACTTTTCCTCCTCAGATTGAATCATTTCATATGTCTTATCTTATGGTTTACTGATTTTTTCCCTATACCAGGTCTAATCTACAGTCAAAATCCTCTAAGGAATTTCTTATTTTTTATCATTTTCTTCAAGCTTAGTATTTATGTGTAGTCCCTTTTAAATTTATTTTAAATCAATTTTATTGAAATTCTTATGATATCCTTTAATTATTTGTCTTCCTTTGGCTTCTTTGAGCATATCAAGGATCATTTTTTATGCCTTTGACAGTATGCCCAAAGTCTGTTTTTCCTAACTGATGGTTTCTGGAATTTTATTTTTAAAGGGAACTGCAATAATTTAAGGATGTACATTTTTTTTATTAACTAAAGAAAAAAAAGAAATTAACACAACATTTAGAAATCATTCCATTCTACATATGCAATCAGTAATTCTTAACATCATCACAAAGATGCATGATCATCATTTCTTAGTACATTTGCATCGATTTAGGAAAAGAACTATCAAAACAACAGAAAAAGATATAGAATGTTAATATAGAGAAAAAAATAAAAATAATAATAATAGTAAAAAAAAGACACAAACAAACAGACAAACAAAAAAAAACCTATAGCTCAGATGCAGCTTCATTCAGTGTTTTAACATGATTACTTTACAATTAGGTATTATTGTGCTGTCCATTTTTGAGTTTTTGTATCTAGTCCTGTTGCACAGTCTGTATCCCTTCAGCTCCAATTACCCGTTATCTTACCCTGTTTCTAAGTCCTGTTGGTCTCTGTTACCAATGACATATTCCAAGTTTGTTCTCGAATGTCGGTTCACATCAGTGGGACCATACAGTATTTGTCCTTTAGTTAAGGATGTACATTTTAACCCCTGGAAAAATCACTGACAGTATAATTAAATGAGGTATCATGGAAACTAACAAGAGAATACTATTTAATATTAAATATTTTATTAAACTGAAAGAAGCCAGGAAAGTGGTGTTGGAAGTCCTAAAATGGATGACTTAAATTGAAAATAACACATTAATAATTATTTTAAGTGTAAGGAGATAAGACATTCCAATTAAAAGACAGAGTAACTTATTCAATTAAAAAGTAAACCCAGTTATGTCTATAAGAATCTAGTTAAAAGTGAAATATGTACTTTATGAATATAAATATATTAAAATACTAAACTATTGTGGCAATATAGTCATGCTAGAAGTAAACCTCTATTCCAGAGATATAAAGGGTAGTATAAAATTAAAACAGCACTAATTTTTCTGAAGACATTAAAGTCCTTAACAGAGCTTCAAAACACATAAAATTTGACAGTATTAAGTGCAGCCATATATTTCAAAATAAATAGCACTGAATAATTTTCAGGGATAAAGAGCTAATTGTGTGGAAATCTAAGACAAAGCAGTCATATTTCCTTTGTCTCTCACTTCCAGTCTTCTACCAATTCTATGTTACTAGTAGAGTTGATCAATTGGAATGCCAGCAATAAAGATTCAGAAAAATAGATCAGTTATAGAATTAGTTTTGTAAATTATTCTCTCTTCAACCTTCACTCATATTACTCAAAATTTCACTCAATGACTATAAAGAATTGATTCCAATGCATTGAAAAAATTCTCTCCTCGTGATTTTGCAAATATAACCTGCCCTATTGGGATGGCATTGACTAACGGTGTTATTCTCTCATTTGATTGAAGCACCAAGGTCACCTATTGTAAAATAAATTGGTGCAGGCTTTCTAATCACCAATTAAGTTTGGCACACTATCACTAATTTTTTAATGAATATACATCTAAAAGTTCACCAAATATAAAATGCATTAATTTGTAGCTCCTTTATCCATACCAACAAATTCCCTCCTGGAATTTTGGAGTGTAAGCAGTTTTTTCTATAAGAGTTACATCCAGTGCTTCCTGAAAATTTATTATAATATTAATATTTTTGAGATTCACAAGAAAGCAACTATGTTCTTTATAAACAGAGGAGAAAATTTTGTAGTCATTAATTACAAAATGTTGTACATCTCAGCAGTTATTCTTACTTTCTTCTTTCTTGTTTATTCTAATAAAATAATAGTGAAGAACACAAAAACACAAAAAAAGTTGCAGAAATACTTTTTTTGATGAATACAGCAATACATCTTCTGTAACAATGAATTATTTGAAACTGCCAAATCTGAATGGAGACATTAAGTTGTCTTTGTGATGCCTCAGAAATGATCATTCATCAGCTGGTACATATGCCTAAAGAACTGTTAGGTTGCACCAGCCAGTTGAAAATACATAAAACTTTATCAGTTTTATAAAAGTCTAATATAACTAAGGATAAGCTATATTATGAATATTTAGCCACAAAATCTGAATGATACTGAAAATACAGCATGATAAAAATTAATGACCACATAAGTATAGATATAAATTAGCTATGCCTAAAGGAAGATAACTGTAAGAATATATATGTCAAGATTAGAAACACAATGATTTTTTAAATTTTCTTCCTTGAATTGTTATATTCTAATTTTAGTGTAATGAACAAATATTTAATTCCCTGATAGTGTCACACATTTAAATATGAACATGTTTCATAATAAAAAATGTGCTATTCCATCCCTGGTAGTTAATGGACTGGGCTCTCAGTCACAGGGTAATTAAGCATTTCCCTATAAAATACCTTCTTTATTACCCAGTCAGATATTACAGGACCTCAGAAGAATATCATCATTGTCAAAATTATGTGGTGTGTAAGAGAAAAGGGATTCTCTGGTTTAAACTTAACATTGATGCATTAGTTCCTGGAAACATGCCCAATAATTTCCTTGGGAATTGGTCACAGAGACAGCTGAATGGGGCATTATCAGGAGTCCTCAACATAAGAGGTGCCTTGGCATTAGTAAGGGAAAGGCAGGTATACTCTGTCCTGCCTTTTTCACAGAAGCTCCTTAATATACTTGTGATGTGCAATTTCAAGGGAAGTTTCATTTGACCAGGATCTGAGAAAAATTTGGGGTTAATTTATTTTTCCTCAGAGTAAAGCAAAATGTCTGAACAAGAATTTAAAAATAACTTTTCTAAAAGAAAACAGATATATTGCAGAAATTTTCAGTTCCTTAATTGGTAAACATGTTGTATATGTGGGACACATTGAAGCTTGACACAGTTTTAGACAGTCATACTTGAAACTGTTCTTCTCTTTTCTAAGGTAAGTATTATTCTCAAAGTTAGAAGGCTTTATTGTTGATCAAATAAAATGAGAAATTAGAAAAATATCCTTATCCATAGACATATAATTTAGGTCTTACCTAAATAATGCCAGGATTTGTAGAAATGATAACATAGAATTTGCAGAATCAGGATGTACCAACAATGAACAGAATTTCAAAATATAATTTTTGGAAGAAATTTTATTTTAAATTTAAAAAGTAAAAAAACACATTATCTTTTGAAAATTAATATTAATGCACAGTATAGAATATTAGTGCACCCAGTAAAGAGGCCTAGGACTTACTTTCTTATGTGTCCTTTGTATTACATAATATTGAATACAAAACAACAGAAAATGATGCATTAAAACTATCATTATTTGTTACATATATATCACTTTATTATTTGCCTGCAGGTAATCATAAATAGAAATACAATGTGCTATATATGCTCTCTTGATTCAACCAATCTTTGTTGAATCATAGAATCTACACTTAATGGTTATGATGCTGGATAAGTTAATTTTTTGTTTACCTTCTCTCTCAATTACCTCATATCTTAAAACCTTTCACTCTCAACTAACAGATGGGAACAACAGCAATATCTTTGAAATAATCTTTTATCTGTATAAATTTATTAATAAATGGAAGCATTTATAATCAGTCATCCTAATTATTCAACATTAATGAATTTCTATTATATGAAATGCAAAGGATGTATTAGAACCTCATTTATATTTGGCAGTAAAAGTAAGAATTTTCCCTTCACATTTTGCAAATTACTCATTATATATTTCTAAGACTATGAAACTAATTTTTGAAATGCAGAATCACTCATATAAACACAAAAACTTTTTACAATCACTCATGCCAAGTATTACATTTAATTTCTCAGCAGTTTGCAACAGGTGAATGCTATGGGAAGTAGGAATAACATAAATGTGCCTGACTTCACCCTTATCAGATTGAAAGATTCTGAAGTGATCTGGAGGGTTCTCCTTATAATATTTCTCCTCATATATCTGATTATTGTACTGGGTAATACCGTGGTGGTACTAATAATCTGCCTGGATCTCCAGCTTCTCACCCCAGTGAACTTTTTCTTCATCGCCTCTCATTTTTTGACCTTTGTTACTTAACGGTCATCACCTCTAAAACCTTTAGTGAACTTACTGACTTCCAACAAGCATATTTCATTATCAGGCTGCCACAACCAGGTGTATTCTTTTCTTCTTGTGTGCCACTGAGTAGTTCCTCTTCTCTTCAATGGACTATGCCTGCTATGCAGTGAACTGCAATCCTCTTCACTACCAAGTTGTTATGTACATGAGACTCTGCTGTGCCCTTGTCCCTGGGTCCAACATGATCAGCTTTACTGGCTCCTTGGCCACTGTGTACATACACAGTTTGCATTTCTGCAAGTCCAATGTAATCTATCACTTTTTCTGTGAGGCACCCTCAATTTTAGCCCTGTCTTGTACTGACACTCATGACATTGAAATCAAAAGGAGTTGGTGCATCTGTCTGTCTCTTTCTTTCAGTCTCTTTCTCATCATTCCTTAATATCCTTCAAGTTCCCTGAAAGAAAGAAAGAGACAACTTAATTCTGCACCAGCTCCTGCTTATATACTGCAGGGTTTCCTAAGGACATAAAGTACCTAACTTTCTTCATACTTAACATAACCATTTGGGGGTAAAGAAACATTCTGTTCCTCCCAGACTGTTCCAATCAAAGCAAGTAACAATCTCCTCAGTTTCTTGTCCACCCAGGGATGCCAGCTGCTCCCAGCAAATTCTGCAGGTCTTGTTTTAACCCTTTGGCTCCTACACTTAACTACAGACAGACTTGTACACAGAAAACTATATAACACTGCTAAAAGAAATCAAAGGCAATGTGGAAAGATATTCCCTGCTCATGGCTAGAAATGCTAAATATAGTTAAGATGTCAATTCTCCCTCAATTGATCTACAGCAATCAAAATTCCAACAACTTACTTTGAAGATTTGGAAAAGCTAACTACCAAATTCACTTGGAAAGGAAAGAGATCATGAATCCCTAAAAGCATCCTAAAAAAAGAAGAACAAAGTGGGAGAATTAACACTCCCTGACTTTAAAGCCTATTATAAAGCCACATTCATCAAAACAGCATGGTACTGGCACAAACACAGAAGCACTGACCAATGGAATCGAATCAAGAGTGCAGAAATGGCCACCAAATCTATGGTCAACTGATTTTTTTACAAGGCCCCAAAATCCTCTGAACTAGGACAAATAGTCTTTCTAATAACTGGGCATGGAAGAACTGGCCAAGTTCAATAGCCAAGAGAATGTAAGAGGACCCCTATCTTATACCCTACACAAAAACTAAGTCAAAGTGGATCAAATATCTAAATATAATAGCCAGCACCATAAAGCTTCTAGAAGAAAATGTAGGGAAACATCTTCAAGCCCTAGTAATAGGAGGTAGCTCCCTAAACTTTACACCCAAAAGCACAAGCAACAACAAAAAAATAGATAAATGGGAATTTCTCAAACGCTAAATGCTTCTGCCCCTCAAAAGACTTTGTCAAAAAGGTGAAGAGGCAGCCAACCCAATGGGAGAAAATATTTCAAAATCACTTATTGGACAAAGATTTGATTTCCTGAATATACAAAGAAATTATACAACTCAACAACAAAAGAAAAATCCAATTATAAAATGGGCTAAAGATATGAATAGGCATTTTTCTGAAGAGCAAATACAAATGACTTCAAAGCACATGAAGAGGTGCTCATTTTCACTAACTATAATGCAGATCAAGACTACAATGAGATATCAACTCACACCTATAAGAATGGCTGCTATTAAACAAACAGGAAACTATAAATGCTGGAGGGGATGTGGAGAAACTGGGACAATTATAGACTGCTGGTGGGAATGTATAATGGTGTACCCACTATGGAAGACTGTTTGGCAGTTCCTTAGGAAACTAAATATCAAGTTGTCCTATGACCCAGCAATAGCACTACTTGGTATATACCCAGAAGAGCAGAAAGCAGTGACACAAACAGACATCTGCACACTGATGTTCATAGCAGTATTATTCACAATTGCCAAAAGATGGAAACAATCCAAGTTCCTATCAAAAGATGAGTGGATCAACAAAATGTGGTTTATACATATGATGGAATATTATGCAGCAGTAAGATGAAACAAGGTCCAAAAGCATATGACAAGATGAATGAACCTTAAGGACATAATGCTGAGTGAAATAAGCCAGACACAAAAGGATAGATACTGTATGGTTTTGCTATTATGATCTTGGTAAAGGTAAACTCAGAGGCTTATGATAGAGAGCATAGGGCACCTAGAGATACATGGAAGCTAGAGGTAGGTGAAGGGTTAGCTAATGAGGTTGAACTTAAATGTAAGGGAATGGATAGAAGTGTAGGCAAGTTTGTTAGTGGGTCCATAAATAATATGGCCATATTGAGGGTGAACATGACTGAAGGGGTTGTATAGACCCATGTGTCCCACCAATTAATACTACAAACGTAAATAAGTTCTTGCATGAATTTCTTCAAAGATATGAATTTTGTACAAAGAGGCAATAATAGAGAGGTATGGGGGGAAACTACTATTGGATGCTATGGCCTATATTTAACAGGAAGACATCAACAGTATCACAGAAATATCAGGGGTAAATAATTGTGAGGAAGGACAAGAATTAAGGGGAGGTTTGGACTTTCTATTTGGTGAGGTTGTGTTCATCAGTTACTTTTCTCTTTGGAGCAGTGAAAATTGTCTAAAATTGAGTGTTGATTGTACAACTAAGTGAGGATAATGTGAGAAATGGATTGTTGACTTTGCTCATTATCCTTGATGCCCAGTGATGGAGGTAGCTGAAGGATACACTGACTGAGAAGTAAAATGGTGAACTGTGGTGTACACATATGATGGAATACTATGCAGTTACAGAAAGAAACAAAGTTGTGAGGCATCCAATGAGGTGAATGTACCTTATGGACATTATGTGGTACACAATAAGCCAGAAGCAAAACAACAAATATTGTATGGTCTCTTTTAGAAGATACCTATAAGAAAACTGTGGGCCTGGCAACATGGGAAATGACTCCTAGGGATGTGTCTGGCCTTGGTACTGTGGGATTTACATGCCTTCCTGACCAAATGGGGGGAAATAATTGTAACAAATAAGGTATCAGAAGCTGAGAGAGTTCAAATAGAATCAAGAGTCTACTCTGGAGGCTATTCTCATGCAAGCTTCAGTCAGATATTGCTACTTACCATGGTTTGCCAAGCCCCAACCAACACCATTCCTATTAATCCTGAAGAATACCTAGGGCTCTATTTGAGAGTCTACAAAAGTTTCACGTACTAAAATGACTTCCCAGAAACCTACCACTCCCAGATGGGTTCCTAGGCCAGATGAGTCCTGAAATGAAGAGGGGTCAGCCTCCCCAGAACATCAACTAGTTCCATTCCCCTACCCCATATCATTGACCACCCTTTCCAACAAGAAGTTAGAATAGGCATAGTCCAAATACTCCTACAGATTGGGAGAAGGATCAGAGGAGAAGGAGGAGTTACACAGAGAAGGTAGGGTTTAACAAATAAGTATGATTACTGTATCATTATACTGATATTTCTTTTAGTACCAGTTTCTATGAGCAGCTAGAAGGAAAACCTAAAATTGTTGAATTGTAACCTATAACAAACTGAAATCTGTTCTATAACTAATTGTTATAATGTATTTGGAATTTATTGCTTTTCGGTATGCATATTATATTTCACAATAAAAATATTTTTAAAAGCTTATGATGTGCAGTAAAGTTCATTACCTGCCAAATTAACCCTAAGTTTGGAAGTGGGTAAATGTGTAGCCCTAAATGCTTACATTAAAAAAGAAGAAAGCTACATTCAAAGACCTAAATGCATACCTGAAGGAACTAGAAAAAGAATGGCAAACTAAACCCAAATTAAGCAGAAAAAAAGAAATAACAAATATTAGAGCAGAAAAAAATTAGAGAATATAAACAATAGAGAGCATCAATAAAATCAAAAGTTGACTCTTTGAAAAGATCAGTAAAATCAATGAACCCTTAGCTAGACTGGCAAATAAAAAAAGAGAACACATAAATAAAATAAGAAATGAGAGGAAGACAGCACTATTGACCCCATGGAAATAAAAAGGACCGTAAGAGGATACTATGAACAACCATATCCCAACAAATTAGATAACCTAGATGAAATGGAAAAAATCCTAAAAACACACAAGCAATATACACTGACTCTAGAAAAAAAACAGAAACTCTGGACAGAGCAATCACAAGTAAAGAGATTAAATCAATCATCAAAAAACCTTCCAACATAGAAAAGCCCAGGACCAGATGGCTTCACAGGTGAATTCCACCAACATTCCAAAGAGAAATAATATCAATCCCCCTCAGTCTCTTCCAAAAACTTAAATGAAGGAACACTACCTAGTTCATTCTATGAGGTCAACATCACCCTAATATTAAAGTTAGAGAAAGATCTTACATGAAAATGAAATTACTGATCAATTTCTTTGATGAATATAAACGAAAAAAACATCAACAAAAACATCAGCAAATCAAATCCAACAGCACATTAAAATAACTATACACCATGATCAAGTGGGATTTATCCCAGGTATGCAAGGTATACAACATAAGAAAAGCAATTAAAGTAATACACAACATTAACAAAATGAAAGGAAAAAAAACACATGATCATCTTGATTCATGCAGAAAAGGCATGTGACAATATCCAGTATCTTTTCTTAATTAAAAACAGTTTCAAAGATAGGAACAGAAGAAAACTTTCTCATCATGATAAAGGGCATTTATGAAAAAACCACTGCTAACATCATACTTAATGGTGAAAGACTGAATGCTTTTCCCTCTAAGATCTGGAACAAGACAAAAATGCCATGCTCACCACTGTAATTCGGAATTATATTGGAAGTTCTAACCAGAGCAATCAGGCAAGAAAAAGAAATGAAAGCATCCAAATTGGAAAGGAGGAAGTAAAACTTTAACTATTTGCAGATGACATGATCCTATATATAAAGAAAGTCCAGAAAAATCTTGGACAAAGCTCCTCGATCCTGCAAAATGGGGGAAAAGAAGTGTAACAAATAAAGTATCAGTGAATGAGAGATTTCAAATAAAATCAAGAGGCTACACTAGAGGTTACTTTACGTACGCTGGAATTGGACATTGCTACCTATCATAACTTGCCAACAACATATTTAAACAACATATTTAAAGAGAAGGAGGAGTATAACAGAGAAGATAGGATTTAACAAATGAACAAAGTGCTGAATTATTATATTGATATTTCTACTGGTCTCTAGTATCTTAGAGCAGCTAGAAGAAAAAATGAAAAATCATAGAACCATAACCTATACCAAACCTTTTTTAAAAAGTTTTTTAAAAGTCCTCCCCAAAAAAGCTCCTAGAGCTAATAAAGAAATTCAGCAAATTGTCAGGGTACAAGATGGACATGCGAGAATCATTAGTGTTTCTATACACTAGTAATGAGCAAACTGAGGAGGAAATGAAGAAAAATTTTCATTTGTAATAGCAACCAAAAGAATCAAATATCTACAAATAAATTTAGCCAATGATGTAAATGGTCTTATACATGGAAAATTACAAAACTTTGCTAAAAGAAATAAAAAAAGAGTTAAGTAAATGGAAGGACATTCTAGGCTCATAGATTGGAAGACTAAATATTATTAAGATGTCAATTCTACCCAAAATGATTTACAGATTTAATGTAATCCCAATCAAAATGACAACAGTCTACTTTGCAGAAATGAAAACCAATTATCAAAATTATTTGGAATGGTAAAGGGCCCCAAATAGCCAAAAACATCTTGAAAAAGAACAAAAGTGGAAGACTCAGACTTCCTGACTTTGAAGGTTATTACAAAGCTACAGTGGTCGAAAGGATAGACATATAGACAAATGGAATCAAACTGAGAGTTTGGAGACAGACCCTCAAGTCTATAGCCAATTGATTTTGACAAGGGTGCCAGGTCCAATCAATTGGGAAAGAACAATCTCTTCAACAATTGGTGCTGGGAGAACAGGTAATCCATATGTAAAAGAATGAAGGAGGATCCCTATCTCACACCATATGCAAAAATTAACTCAAAATGAATTAAAGACCTAAATATACAAACCAGAACTGTAAAACTCCAAGAAGAAAACATAGGGAAGCATCATAAGTACCTTAAGGATCTTGTGTTAGGCAATGGTTTCTTAAACTTTAATACCCAAAGCACATGCAACAAAAGAAAAAGATCAATGGTACCTCATCAAAACTTAAAACTTTTGTACATCAAAGGACTTTATCACAAAAGTGAAAAGATAACCTACACAATGGGAGAAAATACTTGGAAACTACGTATCCAATAAGGGTTTAATATTCTGAATACATAAAAAAACCTTCAAATCAACTATAAAAAGAAAACAATCCAATTTAAAAATGGGCAAGAGACTTGAATAGACATTTTTCCAAATGGCTTAAAAGCAAGTGGAAATGTACTCATCAGCATTAGCTATCAGGGAAATGCAAATCAAAACAATGAGATACCATTTTATACCCACTAGAATGGCTACTATTAAAATAACAGAAAATTACAAGTGTTAGGATATAAAGAAATAGAACACTCATTTATTGCTGGTGGGAGTGTAAAATGGTATAACCACTGTGGAATAGTTTCGAACTCTTCAGAAAGTTAAGTACAGAATTACCATATGACCCAGCAACCCCACTACTAGGCATATATACCCAAAAGAATCAAAAGCAGGGACTTGAACAGGTATTTGCATGCCAATATTCACAGTGGAATTATTCACAATTGCCAAAAGATGGAAGAGACCCACATGTCCATCAAGTCATGAATAAACCCAATGTGGTATAGGTATACAATAAAATATTACTCAGGATTAAAAAGGAATGAAGTGGGCGGGCCATGGTGGCTCAGCAGGTAAGAGTGCTTGCCTGCCATGCCTGAGGACCCGGGTTCGATTCCCAGTGCCTGCCCATGTTAAAAAAAATGAATGAAGTTCTGATTCATGCAACAACATGGATGAACCTTGAAGAACATTATGTTAAGTGAAATAAGCCAGATACAAAAGGACAAATATTGTATGAGCTCATTGATATGAAATAATTAGAATAAGCATAACTAGTCAGAATCTAGAATACAGGTTACCAGGGGCTGGACTGGGGGTAGGGAATGGGTAGCTAATGTTTAAATTTTACAGAATTTCTATTTGGTTTGATTACAAAGTTTTGGGAATAGATGATGGTGATGGTAGCACAGCATTGTCAATATAATTAACAGCACTGAATTATAAATGTGAATGTGGTTAAAAAGAGAAATTTTAAGTCATATATATGTTACTTGAATGAAAATTAAGAGGAAAAACAGGACAGTACAACACAATGAATCCTGTTTTACACAATGAATCCTGTTGTGGATGATGAACTATAGCTAATAGTACAAGTATAAAACATTCATGAATTATAACAAATATACTTCACTAAGGCAAGCTGTTAGTTATAGGGCAGTGTATGAAGATGTCATTTTTGACGTATTTTGTGCATGATATTTTTGTAAATCTACAACCTAATAAAAAGAAATCAATAATTTTTTTAATGTATAGCATTTAGACCTTCACCTACTTTATGAGACCAAAAGCAGAAAGCTTTATTATGTGTAGAACCTAAATTTTCTGTTAACATACAATCTAAATCAAGCTGTCTGGATAGCTCATTTAAACAACCCAAACTCCTGGAGTCCAGAACAGGAATGAGACCTTGTAATTCTGGACAGCTTAATATAATACCAGGATACATCTCAGAATGTGGTGGACTGATAATTAAAAAGTATTGGTAGAGCCTCTTGAGGGTCTGAAGGAAAAAAAATTGAAACTATTAAACTCTCCCAACTGGGAAAACCCGGGTACCCTCTCAACCACTGAGGACTCCCTAGAAAATAGGCCAAGCCCTGGATTTTAAGGCTTGCCCTTAGGAAACTTATTTCTGTAGGGAAGAAGCTAAGACCACCTATAATGAGACCTAAGGGTTACTTCTGAAGGACCTCTTTTGTTGCTCAGATATGGCCTCTCTCAAAGCCCAACTCTGCAAGGAGAATCGTTGCTCTCCCCTCTCCATGGGACATGACATTCAGGGATGAAAGTCTCCTGACAATGTGGGACGTGACTCCCAGGGATGAGTCTGGTCCTGGCACTGTAGGACTGACAATGCCTTCCTGACCAAAAGGGAGAAAGAAAGTGTAATGAAATCAGGCATCAGTGGCTAAGAGATCAAATAGAGTTGAGAGCTATTCCAGAGGCTACTCTTATGCAAGCTACTCTTAGCTCAGTTAGACAGTGCTAATTGCCATGGTTTGCCAACCAACATGACTTCTGTTAACTCTTAAGAACACCTAGAGTGCAAACTGAGACTCTATAAAGGTTTCATGCACAAAATTTGCTTTCCTGGAACATATAATTTCCAGAGGGTTCCTAGGCCATAAATCCTGAAACCCAGAGGGACCAGGCTCTCCAAGATTATCAGTTAATTACATTCCCCTATTCTTTAGTGTTGATACCCCTTCTCAATGTGAAAAAGTCAGAACGGGCATTCCCTGAAGATCCCTATAGGTTAGAAGAAGGATCAAAGGAGAAGGAGTTATAACAGACAAAATAGGATTTAACAAACGCGTACCACTGATGAATCACTACATTAACACTCCTTTTAGCTTCCAGTGTTTTGGAGTAACTGGAAGGAAAAATCTGAAATAATGGAATGGTAGCCCATGACAAAGCCTGAAATCTGTTATGTAAATAACTGTTAAAGAGTACTTTGAAAATTATTGCTTTTTCGTTCACTTGTATAAATCTTTTATTTCATAACAAAAAAACTTTTCTAAATGTACAATTTTTATTTGGGATGATGGAAAGTTTTGATTATAGATGGTGGTGATGGTAGCACAATGATGTGAACATAGTTAACAGCACTGAGTTATGTATCTGAACATGATTAAAGAAGAAATTTTATATCATATGTATGCAACTAGAATAAATTTTTTTTAAATCCATTAAACTGACAATGCAAACAGTGAACTATGTTAAACTATGAACTATATTTGATAGTGTGATTATGATAATATTTTCTCATCAACTGTAACAAAGGTACTACAATAATGCAAAATGTTAAAAATGGCAGTGAGGAAAAATAAAAAGAAAAAATAAATAAATAATGGGGATAAAGGGTAAAATAAATTGGGTAAATGGAAATACTGGTGGTCAATGAGAGGGAGGGATAAGGTGTATGGTATGTATGAGTTTTTTCATTTTTCTTTTTCTTTCTTTCTCTGGAGTGATGCAAATGCTCTAAAAAATGATCATGGTGATGATGTGATGACATTGTGAGCCACTGACTATACACTATGTATGGAATGTCTGTGTGTAAAGATTAATCAATAATTTTTTAAAAATATGGGTGAGTATATGGGAACTCAGCATTTTCTCCATAATCTTTCTGAATACTGCCAAGTTCTCTAATAAAAAAAAATTATTTGGGAAGGAAAAATGTTTTTTTTACAACTTTAGACAACCTTGTAACTCTAGAGCACAACTCTAAAGACCTATGATTGTGGTGCATCTTCAGCTAGACTGGACACCCACCTGGCATGCACTGTTCCCTCCTGCTGGTCCCCCAGCACCTCACCATGCACCTGGCACTTAGCCAGTAACCTACAAATCTTTTGGGAAGAGAAGAACAGAACCTGAGTTACTTCTGGGCACCTGGAAGCAAGGGACAGAGGGACAGGCATTGACAGCAAAGGCCTTTCTCTCCAGATGGGAGTGACCACATCGGTTCACTGGGTGCCCAGGCAGCTGCTGATGCAGGAGGATGGGGGCCCTGCTGGAGCAGGGAGACACTCACTGGGGACAACCGTGCTCTCTCCAGGATGGCCTGTCAGCATCACTGTGGTGTGCGCGGTAGTACTCGGGTCCGAGGGCTGGCTGCTCATCCGAGAGACATTTTGTTGATTGTCAGCATCCTCTGGCTGCTCCATCACCTTCTGGAGAGAGGTGCTGGGCAGTGCGTGCACAGGGCCCACACCCATCTTCCCACTGGCCTCCACGTCGCAGTGCGGCTCCCTGCAACCAAGAATGACATCCCAGGGTCTGACACTGCCCCAGACTCCTGTTCAGTCTGCAAACCCAGCTCCTTAGTCCCCTACCCAGACTGAGAAAACACTGACCACCTCCTCTGCTCCTCTAGCATTTCATAAAATTCTTATCATCTGTGCACTTCTGTGCCTTTGCGTGTGGAAGGTAGCAAGAGCAGCATCATCACACATGTGAGCAGCAAAGCCGTCTGCAGGATGAAGAGGCCTAGAGTTTGATGCTTCCTAAAGCACAGGTTAGGACTTGCACTGACCTCCCAGCTGTGTATAGGGCTTATAAGGACGGCTGGCTTAGCCAGGCCTCCTTGACCCAAAGTGCTCACAGACAGGACCAGCCCACTGGGGCTGCCTCCCTCAGACTACTTCTTTCCCACCGCTCCCTTCTCCACAATGTTCCCTCAATTTCTCTTCTCCGTGGCCACTCTATTCTCTTCTCCTACCATTCACAAGTCAGGGCCTCCCAAGCCAGTCCCAACAATCTCTCCACAAGCCCTCTTTTCCTCCCAGGCTCCTTGCAATGATCAGACCCTTCTGCCAAGCTCCATACCTTAGCCCTGAAAGGTACCCGCAGACCACCGCAAGGGACAGGGCGGGCTGCCTGTAGGTCTCCACCCCACACCCGAGCTGCCCCACTGTCTCTCTGACTCGCCCCTGTGGGCCCAGGGGCTCACCTGGGCTGATGGTTCCGGCTGGCGTCCTGCTCCTTGCCCAGAGCCTCACCTTCCTTCTCCGTGACCTCCTTCTCCAAGGAGTCATGTGCAGACAACGCCTTGTGCCGCGGCCGGTGCCGCCACGCAGGCTCCTCGGCGCTCCCTGGTGCCCGCCCGCGAGCCGCCGCGGTGCCGCGCCCATTGCTCAGCCTTGGCCCCGACACCGGGGACATCCTCGCCCCGCTCGGGCGCATGCCGGTGGGTGTGGTGGCGCTGCGGCTCCTTTTCAGGCGCTTGCTCCCGAGAGCCCCTACAGTGATGGCGCCGGCCTCCCTCCAGGCCCGGTCCCGAGCCACGCGCGCGCTCACCCCTGCTGTCGCGGGAGCCCTCGGCCTCCTTGCTGTGGCTGCAGTGCTGCCGAGGCCGCTCCTCCCGGACACCGGGCTCCCCGCCCTCCGCCCTGGGGCCTTCGCTCCGCTCCTGCTCCCCCGCCGCGGGGGTCGGGGCCTTGTCCTAGTCGTGGTGGCGGTGGTGCCTGCGGGGCGGGTCTGCCGGGGTGCACGGCGGCCGGGCGGGCTCAGCAGTGTCGGAGCCATCGGCACCAGGCCGGGCCATGCCCCCCGTGGGAGCGCGCGGGCCGTCGCGGACCGGCTCCACCAGCAGGGGCCGGTCTAGGTGCGTCTTCATGTCGGGCCGCAGGTGGAGCGTGGTGGCCAAGAGCAGCCGCTCCTCAGGGTCCAGCTCGCTGTAGAGGCCTCGCAGCTGGCGCGCATGTTCTGCAGCCGTAGCTGGCTGGCGCGCTGTTCCCCCACAGAGTGCGCCTTGGCCGAGTTCTGCTGCCAGCTGTGGGGAGGATGACGGGTGAGCGACGGGCACCTGTGCCTGCCGGCTGCCCCGCCACTCTGCCTAGCATACAGAAAGCCACAGATGGACACACAACAATGGATGGAGGGTGGTGCCAGGGAAGGAGGGAGAAGGGGCAGCAGGAGCGCTCAAGACCCCCTCCTCAGAGTGGAGGCAGAGGAAGATCTAGAGAGGCCCACCCAGAGCTCTGGGGAACCGGCTTCCAAACTCCCTTCGTGGAGTCCCTCACCACCCCCCAGACTGACTGCCTGCCTCGGTGGGTGCAGGCTGTGGGGATAGCAGGCACCAGCAAGATGGCACAGACTGGCTTCCAGGACTTGCACCCTCAGCCCAGAAAAGACAAAAAGGGGGAAGGAGGGAAAGCACCATTCAAATGGAGCAGAATGATGGAGAGGCAGGAGGCAGCAACACTTACCCAGCCTGCCAGGGGGTACCTGAGTGGAAAGGCCCAAAGACGCAGCCATTTCTCCAAAAGGCACTCCCCCATATCCACCCCCCCCAGGAAAAAAGCCACAAGCCAGAAGCAAGAAGGCATTTGTGAGGGGATCAGAGGAGAGATACGTCCTAATGTGAAGGAAGCCGGGACAGCCAGTCCCAGTGGAACTGACGCGAGGTACGTGGTGTACCAGGGCACTCAGCACTGCCTGGCAGCCACCACTTTCAGGAGCCCAGAGTTGGGACTGGGGCAGGGATAGGGACATGGATGTGCCCCTCTTGGCCACCGATGTCCCCTTTCTTTGACCCACATAGAGCCAGCAACACTGGGTCAGCCCCACGTCCAGGCTAGTAAAGGCCCTTACCCCCTTCCCCACCCCATGTGGCCTCCACAGCCCCAGTAGCCAAGGGAAGCCCTTGGCATTTGGCTCCTATTGAATAAGCCACCCAGGTAGGCGACCCCAGCCCATGCCCCCCTTTCAGCCAGCATCACAGCCTTCAGCCTAGTGAGGAACTCTCCCAACTGGCACACAGGTCTCAGCTCCCTGCATCTCCCTTCACACAACCCTCGCAGCAACCCTGAGCCTCAGGCACTACTGCTGTCCCCATTTTACAGAGCAGAGGACTGAGCCTACAGAGGGGATATGTGCTCAGGGCCCCTCAGTGAGGCAGTCATGGAGCCAGGTTCAGGCGAAAGGGAAGACAAGTACCTGACGGAGATGTGTGGTCTAGCCCGGCCTGGCCACACCGGTCAACAAGGCAGAGCCACAGCCCAAGGAGGCCACAGGTGACCTGCAGAGGGCTGGGATGAGCTGGGCCTCCAGCTGGCCCCTCCGAGGCTAATGAGCACCGACCCTGGCCCTTTCTTAGAGAAGTCTGGGCCGCAGGGGTGTGGGAGACTATGTCGGAGGGCAGTGCCTCGCAAGTCTGTACAGAACAGAGAAGCCCAGTCTGGGGGCCAGGCAGGGTAGTGTGTGGGTCCTTACCTGAGAGGTTTTGCTAGCCTGGCTGCCTGGCCCACCTGCCTCCTGGTGGTGGGCCCTGAGAAAAGAGGGTTGTAACTATATGCAGTGTGCTGTGTGCCGGGGTGAGGCTGGGTGTTGGGGAGAGTGACTGCAAACAAGGACTCCTTCCCGGAGCCCCTTCCTTTGGCACCAGGATGGGAAAGTGAGAGTAGATGAAGAGGCTGGCAAGGCTGGATGACAGGGTCAGGGCAGGGTCTGTCTGTCCGGCCAGTTCTGGACGTCAGAGACAGGACAGACAAACCACTCTGAGAAGGGGTAAATGAGAAGGGGAGGAGTCCCAGAGCCATGCTGCCCAGTCCCCCCAAAAGGAAAGCAAAGAAAAGAGGGAGAAGGAGAAGGAAGAAAAAGAAAGAAAACAGGAGAAGGGGGAGAAGGAGGAAAAGAGCTGGGAAGGGAAATTCTGCAGGTGGGAACTGTGGTTGTACCGAGCCCTCCAGGCCCCCTATGGCCCTTGCTCAAGGTCAGTGATGACCGACCTGGCAGACTCCACGTTTGCAAGCCTTGCTTGTTCGGAGGCATCACTCTGGATCTGGGGCTGGTGGGGGCCGGGGTCATGGCCAGGCCCCCGGTGCCAGCCTGAGTTCTCCTCACTGGCACGGAGCAAGAGTGAGGCAAATAGTGCCTCTTGGACTGTTTTCTAAGTTAGGGCCAGTGGCGCAGTGGTAATGGGGACGGGGCAGAGGGGGCGCTCTGGATGGCTGCAGCGTGGGGGCGGCCCGAAGAGGAGCTGGGCGCGCGAAGGAGCGCGGGCGGGTGGGGTCCAGGGTCTGTGGGGCGGGGACCGAGGGTGGAAAGGGGCCGGGCTGGTGCTGGGGGCGGGCCCGGCGCGGTGGCGGTGGGCGGGGCTGCGGCACGGGGGGCAGGGCGGCTGGCCAGGGACACCCCTTCCCGGTCCCCTGCCGGGGCGGCTTCGGCTCGGGCCGCGCTGGAGGCAGCAGTGGCTGGAGGGCGACTCGCGGGGCGCGCGGGCCGCGGGGGAGCCGGGACGGTCGGCCCCCAGGAACGTGGGTGCCTCCACCGCGCGGTCGCCCAGGAGCCGCCAGGACCCCGCGGGCAGCACCATGCGGCAGACTTGGGGTGCGCTGCTGCTCGGCGCCCTGCTCTGCACGCACGGTAAGCCACCCGCCCGCCGGGAAGTTTGTCGCCGGGTCCGATCGTGGCAGGATGACTCTCCCGGGGGGTGGGCCGCGCAGGCTGCTGCTGGGGAACCATTGTCCGGGCTCAGAGCTGTAGCCCGGAGACTGCATGCCAGGGAGGGGCGCCAGGGGAGCCAAGAGGGGGCAGAGGTGGACGGTACCCCTGCCCCAGGCTCGGCGCTCCCAGGCTGCCCCAATGCCATGGCCAGAGCTGGGCAGGGTTGCTCGCCCTCCCCAGCGGCTCTTGGAGAAGTTGGGGCTGTTTCTCTTTTGGGTGAAGCCAGGGTCTGGGTGTCCTTGGCGCAGGGGCATGTGTGCAGAGAAAGGGAGGCAAGGAAGGGTGGTCGCGGCGAGACCCATACATCGTAAATAGTGCTCCTTCCCGGGGTGTTGGGTCTCGGGCGGATTGCGGCGCGGGGCCCGTGTGCAGTCGGAGGACCTGAGCCCGGGATCCCTCTGCCCCGGGAGCAGTCGCCCAGACCCCAGACCTCCCTCCGCCGAGGGTCTCGGGCACTGCGTGCTCGCAGCATCTCCCCTCAGCGGTGTTTTGGGTTCCCTTTCCCGGCTGCGGCCAATCAGCTGCCTGCCCTGGATCCTCCTCTGGGAAGGTGGGGGGCGGGGGCGGGACGGGGTAGGAAAGGGCCACCGGAGGGACGCGGGGAAGAAACTGCTAGAAAGATCCCGCGATGCATCCCGGTCGATGCAAGCCTCGGACGTCTGTGCCCGGCGCGGAGGGCCCCGGCCCTCGGGGAGCGGGACGGCGGCCGCATCTGCTCCTTGTTAGGAACCGCTCGGCGCCTGTGCGCGGCGAGGGCTCCGGTGTGCTCCGTTTCCCGCAGCCGCCGCGGGTGCACCCCCTCTTGTGTGCAGCCATCAAAGAACTTTGATCCCCAGACCTATCCCCATCCTTCCACTGCCATCCAGTGGTGGGGGGGGGGGGGTTGGGAGTTCCCGAATCTGCTCGTCCTCCTCCCAACCCGACTGGGAGTGGGGTTCCCAAGGAGGGAGGGGTTCATAGACTCCGGCCTTGCATCGGTTCTTTTTAGAACACGGGGAGCTCTTGTGAAAATAGTGCAGATTTCGGAACTTGCCTGGCAGGTTGCGGAGATGCCTGGGCACTTGTGTTAAAGATCGGTTTACACCCCAAATCCAAAACAGAGGTCCTGTCGGTTATTTAAGCACCCGTGGATTTAAATGGCCTTTTCCACGTCTTCTCTAGCGCGACCGAGCTCTCCGCGCTGCCTCGTCTCCGAGGACTCCAGCCTGGCCGCCCCTCGTTCCTCCCGCGTCCTCCCCAGCCTGCTCCCCCCTAGAAGGTTATCTGTAGCCTGTGTGGCAGGTCGGGACAGCAGCCCTCCTGGGGTAGGAATGTAGCTGCTCTTCCCAACACATGGGCCTCTTAAAGGGACAGCTATGCTTTTTGTGGGGGAGGGTGTCCCTCCTTGGCTGCCGGGAGGGGATGGAACTTTCCAACTCGGCCCCCTGGAGGAAGTTTTGAGAAAGATCTAGGGAAATGGCAGGGGACCTGGGGGGTGGGGGGAAGGTCTAATACAGATACCAACAAAGCCAGGGAGGGGA
Source organism: Tamandua tetradactyla (assembly GCF_023851605.1). Lineage (NCBI taxonomy): Eukaryota > Metazoa > Chordata > Mammalia > Pilosa > Myrmecophagidae > Tamandua > Tamandua tetradactyla. Next base: position 102,466,072 of record NC_135337.1, on the reverse strand, counting down.
TTGTCGCTTAGTGCCCCTGGGAAGGGGGAGCTGGAAGGTTCTGGGCTGAGACAGACTAAGAGGATTGTACTTCTCCAGTGCTGCCAAGACTGTCCACCCTGCCCTGAGAGGCTGTCCCTGGCCCGCACCTCCTTCCCAGCAGATGTGGTCTTCCCAGCAGTTATGGACCAGGGTGTGAGAAGACCCTGCAGAACCAGGTTCAGACGGAGCTGGGGGAGTGGAGATGGGGCAGCTGGGCTACAGCCACTGGGAAATTCTGTACTGAGGTTTTGCACCCGAGTGTGCGTTGCACCAAGATTGCTGGGAGGGCTGTAAAATTAAAAAAGTAATAAGAAAGAATCCACCACCAGAAGCCTGATGAATTATTAAAGCAAAAACTACAGTATGGCAACAACGTATGAATGACAGCCGTTTCATGACAGAGGCTTGGGAGGGACAAAAAGAGATATAAATGGTTGATTACTAGATTAATAGACCCCAAAGTGGAGTGTGGAGTACGATCTGTTAGGATGCATGGAGAAATTATAATTTCTACTTGTATGTATTAAGTGGGAAAAAATTAAACTTAAGAATAATTTTTTAAAATACATTCACACAGAGGCTGGAGGTGAGAATGAGGGTAGTGGTTTAACTCCTTTGGGTCCTTTTTTAAGAAAACTTGTTTTAAGTTAAACTTTGAAGCACAGGAAGTTTTCTGTGTGCAATTCATAAGGATAGTCAGTGGCGTCAAGATTTGAACTTTACCCAGCTTAGTACTGAGCCCTCCTTGTAGGCTGTGAGGTCAGAATCCTGGTTCATCAGTGAGAATGAGCAGTTACAGAGCCTGGAACCAGTACAGCCCAAACTTACCCCACCAGGATTCCTGCCACTGTGTTCCAGAGACTTAGGGAGAAGACATGGTGCTCAGCAAAGGAGTAGATCAGTTAGGCAGACCTGACCTTAGCTAGAAGTGAATTCAAGACACTGATGTTCAAAGTGCTCATCTGGATGCTGCTAGGCTCCTTGGTTCTTCCTGGCGCTGGAGCGTTTGGCCCAAGCTTACATAATACCCCAGCCTTAAAGCTTTTGGGGGAAACTTTGATTGCTCTTAATAGCAACAAATGTCGTCTTCTTGAGGGTTGAGGTGAGGCCACAGACTGTCTACCTCTACTTTTGAAGAGTGGAAGAAAGTGTGTTTGTCCTGGAGATCACTTCCAGGTAGATGAAGAGATGAGAACTGTTGCTCAAGAGTGCTTGGGTAGATGAAGGGTTGTTTCTGAGGATGAGTGCAAAACAGCCGAGCTGAGACTGGTCTCCTGTCCATCAAGCTGTTGTCATGGTTGTCATGACCGGTTGTCATGGTGCTAGGGTGACCTTGCCCCTGATGTTATTGGACTTGTGAAAGATACTTGGCTTGTCACTGATTTTGGATTTCCTCTTCTGTCCCTTCTGGAATATCAGATAACATCTTTCGGATTGGCTCATGGTATGAAGAATGACAGTTGCAAGGGAACCAGGTCTGGCCATGTCTGATGCAGAGCACGTTGGGCATGTCCATCTTCTGGGCAGTCAGAGAACATAGGAGGTCACCGAGGACATGGGTGATTTATAGGTCTTTGCTCATCCTTTCTACAGATTGACCACTAATCTTCATCCCCAAGAAGGAAAATAGAAGGGATTGGCTATACAGCTTCTTTGAGGAGATCAATACTAGGGGCTACAGAATTTCAGGGTCTTCCTTAAGAAGCTCTTGGCTAAAAATTTCCTCTGGCCTTGTGTGTTTTACGTTTGGGCAGTCTCACAGTTATGAGATGGTCTAATGCCCTTGGTGCCTAGGTCTGGTGGCCTCTTACAGCCATGGTCTCCCTGCATTCCTTGAGGGCCTTAGACACGAGGGCCTTGTCACATTGGCCTGGGCATGGGGCATCTGGGCCCCAGACTCTGTGCGGACTGCCATCACATCTTCAGCAACAGAAGTGCTCCTCCTCTTCTCTGCCTAGTGGGATTCAGCGTCCCAGGGATGACTGGCTGACTGAGGAGCACGGAGTAAGGCCCTATAAATAGCTCTGATGAATGCCTGTGCTTGCCAATCTCCTTCCAGCCTAGAGCCAGCAGGATCAGGTTCTATTTCCCTGGTATATGCAGAAGTATTTGGTAAACTGGGCTCTGCACCCATTCATTTGTTCATTCATCAGCAAACTCATCTGTCCAGCACAAATCTAATCACTGCACACACAGCTCAGTGATTAAGAAGGCAGACCTCAGTTTGAATCTGGCTTTGAAGCTTCCTGGTGACCCTGTGTAAAATGTCAATCTCCCTGAACTCCAGGGTTCTTCTTGTTTGTTGCTGGGGGGGAGGGGGCGGGGGAAGAAAGGAAGGGCATGCAGATAATAATAGCTTACCACATAAGAATACTATATCTATTAAATGAGATAATAGTATGTTCAAGCCATCAAGCACGGGCCCGGCTACCATTTTTGCTTAGACAAATGTTACCTATTTATTAGTAAGATCGCATAAGTGATGTGAAGATATCTTGATCAAATTGCATTAAGAGAAAAAAAGGCTATAGAATTCAGGTTTCAAATGAAAAGACTGCATAAGTGGATTGGAGATGGTCCTTGTCTTGGAATATGGGAGCCAGGTAAATACTCATACTGTAGTGTCATGTGCTAAGACAAGTTTGTCATTTATTCCAGTTGGTTTTTGCTTTTCTTTTAAAAATCTTGTTCTGGGCCACAATGGCTCAGCAGGCAAGAATGCTCGCCTGCCATGCCAGAGGACCTGGGTTTGATTCCCAGTGCCTGCCCATGTAAAAAAAATAAAAAAGATCTTGTCTTGTTTCCCTGCCCCCTCAAAAAAGAACTTAAACAAAGCCTAAGCCTGTCTCCTTCCTGCCCACACTTCCTGAAAGGAGGTCTGTTAAGCCATGCCACAAGCGCAGGGAGTCCCCTCCACATTAGTTGTGGGAGAGGTGCTGTGAGAGGGGCTTTCCTGGCTGAGCTACCCTGTAAAACAACAACACGATGATCTGCACAGCTGGCTGCAGCAGGTAACCTCTCTCCTTGAGCCTGAGTCCTCGTGGAGCTGAACAGTTGGGAATTCCCAGCTGTCCAGCCCGTTGGCTGCAGAGGGCGTGGGGCTCACGGGGTAGCGATGACCCAATTTCGGAGCCGGGCTCTGGCGGAGCCTTTCCTTCGCGACCACCGTCTGCGCTCAGAAATCCCGTCCGTGTGCAGGGGATAATTGATGTGAGCCCCTGACTCTCCCCCAGCTCCTCCAGCCCAAAGTCTGACCCCTGTTGTCTCTTTGTTTCTTCCCTTTAAGCTGGCGGTAGCGATGTGACACTTTGGGGAGCTGCGGGACGCTGCCGGTAATCAGGAGCAGCCCTTAAAAGGAGCTGCTTCTCTGGCTTCCTAGAGGGCCTTTGACTCCATTTTCTTTTCTCCTGCGTTTTTGATTTAGAAGGAAGCAAACACCCTCGTTGCTCTCAGGCACCTCTTATACCCATGAAGCAAACTTCATTCTTTTCCTGCAGGCAGGCATTCCCTCCTTACTCTCACGGGAGTGGATGCCTGCACGCTGCTCTGACGTTGTGCTCCCCGAACACTGTGAAAGCCCCCCCAGCACTCAGACTGGCCGAGAAGGGAGGGGCACTGCTAGAGACCCAGCTGAGGACAGCCTGGCTGGGACTGGCTGCAAGCCTTGACTTGGCTGCTGGAACTCCCCTCACCTCTTTGCAGAACTGGGGATCAGAGCTGGGAGCAATACCGGAAACAAAAGACTGGGAACAAACCTCCCATCTGGCTGCAGCTGGGGCACAGAGGTGCTGCTGCATAATTGAGCGCCGGAGGTTCACTGGGGCTGGGGAGCTCCTGGCTCCACATGGCACCTTTTGGAGAAGAGGGACCCTCCCAAGTGTGGGTGTGGGTGTGGGGCCAGGCAGGTACCGAGCAGGGTTTGGGGGAGGCACTTAATTAGCACGTGAGAGTAACGAAGCTGCGAGGCTGTAAACGCTTCCAGTGACCTCTCCAAGCTCAGCAGCTCCACCTCCTGGCAGGCCTGTGGGGCCGGGGCTGAGGGGTATGGCCTCACATGTGGCCCCACGTGGCCCTGCCCAACTGCCGCGGCCTGGGCGAGGGACAGCACCTCCGTTGGGTTGGGTGCAGCCCTGTGGAACCTGGGTGGAGATGCCAGGGCAGGACGCCTGTAAGCCTGGCAAATGTGGGGCCCTCCCTGCTCCTCTTTCCACTTACCCCAGCCCAGGCAGCTCAGAAAAGGATTTTCCAGGACTGGCTCAGAGAGGCAGTAAAGGTGAATGCCCTGCAGAGCATTGCCCCCAAACCAGACCGTCTGTTCTTCCTGGAAGGATCTGCTCTGGAGACCATCTTTGCACCACAAACTGGGCCATAACATGAGGTCAAAAACATTGGTGAGGGGCCGTTGGCATTTGTGAGTGCTTTGCCCCTCCCTGCGTGGTGATGAGTATGCAGCATGGGGGGCATATGTCACTCTCACAGTCCCTTGCGAGGTGGGTGCTGTGTGCTCCTGCTTTACAAATGGGAAACTGGGGCTCAAAGCTCAGGAGTGGCTGAGGCTGCATCTGACCCCCAAGCCTCAGCTGTCAACCCTAAAACCTCTCAGGACAGAATATTTTAAATCCAGGTCATCCCAGAAGGTCTGGGGTGTCTCATCTTGGATTAACCACCCCTGTCCTTTCTCGGGCCTCTTCTTCACAGGAATCCCTGTGCAAACGGAATTAATTACCTTCCAGGTGTTCTTTGGTGGAGACATGCTTCAGAAGGCCCCACCAAGCGGCGTGCGGTTGGCCCTCTCAGAGGCCCCCACCTGCTCCGGGTGGGACTTGTGCTGTTAAAACATAGGGGTGGGGGCGGTGCTTGGAGCCCCGCAGGGCACAGCCAGGTGCACGCCCTGCCAGTTGGTGGGATCAGCTGACAAGCTCCTGGGTGGGGAAAGTAAAATTTTGAGGACTTTGTGGAGGCATCTGGCATCATGGCTGCATTCTGGGTTGAGAGAGTGGGCACATCCCAGTGAGGATGATGCTGTCAGTGCTCATAGCTGCTTACCCTGTGCTGCGCATGTGTGATCACATTTAAACCACCCACCTGTAACACAGGTGCTGCTGAATTGCTCCATGCTTCAGGTTCTGAGTTCTCTCTTCCATACTTGCACCCTAGGAATTTGTCGATGATGCGTGAGATGAGGCTAAAGGCTGCCTCATTCCCTCCAGAGAAAGGCAGTAAAGCACGGCTCTTGCTGCAGAAACCCCACTTCCCCTCTGTGGCTGTTCGTTCCATGTGACTCACACTAGCCAGCCTAGCCCAGGGTGCTGGCACTGCTGCTTGGCATGCAGTAGGGGTTTCTAGACACCCATCCCAGGCCCTGACAGAGCAGGTCTTAATTGTGGGACAGCTAGAAAAGGCAGTTGGGGGGAATAGTAAGTTATAATGGTAATAGCAAGAGTCATTTTCTGTTAAGACCTTAATATGTGCCCAGCACTATGCTAATTGCTTTTTTCTGTAAATTTACTAATTTAGTTCTCATAGCATCCATGTGAGGTACGATTCCTTATTATATCAGATTTCCTAGTGAGAAACTACTTTATAAAGAGATTAAATAACGTGCCCAGGATCAGACAGCCGGGAGCTGGTTGAGTGGGGATCTGCACCCAGGAAGTTCTGTTTCTATGTTCTTAACGTCATGCTCTTCTGTCTCAGAACTTTGAGGTTGGCCCTTGAGAACTTCTTTGTTTTTTGTTTTTTTAATTAAACTTTATTTTGAAATCATTTAAATCCTACAGGACAATTGCAAAAGTAATGCAAAACCCAAAGAGAGAACACCCACATATTGCCCCCTAAACCCCTAACTTCTACTAAACCCCTAAGATCTACTAACTTCTAACATTTTGCAACATTTGCTGTGTCCTTCTACCTATCCCTTCTGTTTTTGTTTTTAAGAGTGGCAAGGGAGGGCCTACCTTGCTGGGACCAGTACCACCGTGTCTGATGGGGTCCCTTTTGAAAGGCCCACAAGGAAAAGATGTCACCAGATAGATGTTTCAAACTACCCAGATGAGCATGGCCTCTAGGGACCTCAGGAATAAAAGGGACTGTGGGACAGAAGTAAGTAAAGTGATGATGTTGGATCACAGCCTGAAGCCACAGTGAGTGAAAGGAACTCCTGCAGGAGAAGAGGGCGAACCTAACCCAGGGTGGACTGGAAAGCTACCTTAAAAAAGGACAGGCCTCCTTTTCTCTTGGGTAGGTAGGAAACTACTTTGATTTCTGGTCTTCTGCACCTCTTTTTTCCTTTGACCCTGACTCACAGCCTCTGAAGGAATGGATCATTCATTCATCCATCAGACAAGATTGTGCTGATCCCTCACAAACCACGTATCGAGCTGTGCTCCATGAACACAGAGCTGTATCGCATGCAGTGCCAGTGGCCAGAAGCTTTGGTCTCGTGAGTGAGTGGTGAGGCTGGTGTTGAGCAGGTGCTGCCGTGGAGATGCACCCAGACCCTCTGGGGCTCAGAGGATCTGCCACCTGAGCCGGGGCCCAGGTGGAGCCAGGCAGGCACGTGAGGGAAGGGATCCCTGTGGGCTCTCGAGTTGCCATCCACTGACCCTTCTTGGTGTTGGTCCTCCTGCCCCTGGGACAGCCCTGCCCTGTCCTGGCAGTGACGTCTGTGGGCCCCAGATCTCTCTGGATTCCAGGTGTCTTGGACGAGGCAGGTCCATTCCTCTACGGCTCCTTGCTGCCTCCCCTTCTGTAATGCCATTTGTCTCGCCACCTGGGCGTCCCCTTCCCGGAGAGACGTCGTCTGTGGGGGTCGACAAGGAGCTGAAGTAAATGGACCTACCCCTTGATTGGCCTGGGTGTAGTTTAGGGTGATCTCTCATTGCTTATCCTCATTGAATAAGTCACATCACTGCCCCCTATGGGCGGGAGGAGAGAGGCAGACAGGCTGTAAGCCAAGTCCCGGCTTGTGGGATGGCGAGCAGCGACGCCATGGCTGCTGGAAACCCAGAATCTGACACTGCCCTGCGCGAAGACTGGCCGAGGCTCTGTGGGGTCCCATTGGGCTCCCCATTCACCCTGGACCTGGTGATAAGGGGGCCTTACCTGTTAGGCCCCAACGTGACCACTCAGACGGCCACAGTGACTGACCAAGCATGCAAAGCGTGTGCGGAAGTGGCGTGGGAACTCTAAAGAGAACCTGCAAAGCATTGTTACTCATAATCAGAAGTCCTATTCCTCCCTGGACTATTCAGCACTCAGGGCTCTAGTTAAAAAGGCCCGGGCCCCCCACTTCCCTTGCTTCACTGCTTTACCTTAGGGCGTAGGAAATTGGTCTTCAGCCTGAGCAGTAGCCAGGAGAGTGACCACTGCTTCAGACAGAGACATGCACTGCACATCTGCTAATTGAAAATCGTAATAAGAGGACCCTGACCGCCTGGTGCTTTTTTGACCAAGGTTTTAGAGGTTCTCATGATAGCAATACCATTTGTGGGAGAGGATATATGAAGTGGTTAAGAGCAGCGGCTCTGCAATCAACCTGCCTGGCTCAGCCATCCTGCCATGTGACCTCCCTGCAGACATAACCTGTATCCTCAGCTCTGCAGGGCTGGTGGAGGTCATGGCGCCACCTCCGGGGGTGGCTGCGAGGGGTCAGTGATGGTGCACCACGAAAGCACCTAGCGCCGTGCTTGCAGGACACTTGGTGCATACTCCATATGCATCAGTTGCATTATTAAAAAGCATTTGCTGTGTGCCAACCCCTGCTAAGCATATTACGTTAGTCAGGGTTCCCTAGAGAAACAGAACCAACAGGAGAGATCTGTAAATATGAGATTTATAAGGGTGTCTCAGGCCACCATGGTAATGGAAGAGACCAAATTATGCAGGGCAGGCTGTGAAGCTGGCGGCTCTGATGAAGGGTCTGAATGAACTCCACGGGGAGGCTCGCTGACTGGAGAAACAGGGACAGTCTCTTTTCTTCCTCAAAAGCCTTTGACTGATTGGATTATCTCATTGTGGGGGACCCATCTTAGTTGATAACAGATGTGATCAGCCACAGGTGCAGTTAACTGACAGATGATTTAATGTACCAGCCTCCGGTTTATCAACCAGCCAGGAAATACCCTTGCTGCAGTGGTCAGGCCAGTGCGTGCCTGACCAGACAGCCGGGCAGCATCACTTGGCCAAGTTGACACCAGAACGTAATCATCACCCATGGATTATTTAACGTAATCTTTACGAAAACGCTTTTAGGTAATACCATTCCTCCCATTTTACAGATAAGGAAACTGAGCCTCAGAGGCATTAAATACTTTGTTTCCAGTTGTACAGCTGCTGGCAGGCCAGGACTGGAACCCGCATTTGACTGCCATGCTGAGCTCTCAGCACCCTGCTAAACTGGGTCTTGTCTGTCCGGGACGGTTTCCGTTCTCTCCTCAGAAAGAAGCAGTGATGGGGTGGAGGTGGCTGGGGAGGTGTGGGGGTGCACGTCCGTTCAGCCCTCAGACGCCCCAGTGAGCACATGGGCATGTGTTCTAAGAGCTGGGTGCCTTGGTGATCGGAGAGAGCGAAGCCAGGGGAGACCCTCCCCTGTTGAAAACGTTGGCCCCAGAGTGAGGAGCACCCCTGAGCGGCTTTCCAAGCCAGAAGCGTGGCAAAGGTGCTGAGGGCCACCCCTCCATGTGGGGGCTGCACCTCGCCACTGTGTCCCCTGTTCCCTTGCTTCAGGCACTGCTCTTGCATTTGGAAAGGGTTGAAAGCTGTCCTTTCTGATCACAGCCCAGCCTGGAGGACAAAGGCAGCCCCTCCACCTCTGGGACCTTGAGGGCCGTGGCTGTCGAGGAGCGCTTGCTTTTGGGGCGCAGTGCATCTCTTTACTTTAGGAAAGGCCTGGTCAAGGGCCAGCCTGACCCGGGGCTGCCCAGCCTTCGCAGAGCCAGCGCAGGTGCCGCTGGGCATGTGGGAAGTGGGGTGCTGCACTGCCTGTGGCTCTCCTGACACCCCTCGCGTGGAGCGCTTTGTTCCCGAGTGAGGTCAGGAGCTCCAGCACTGCTCAGCCAAAGGCAGGGTGGGGCCCTGGGGATCGCGCGCGAGTCTCCTCTTCACCTGCAGCAGCCCTCTCACCTGCAGACAGCCGGCTCTGCTCTTCCTGCTCTCCAAGCCCAGTGCCTGTGCCTTAAAACCAAGGTCCTCTGGGGAAAGATTAGACCCTGCATCTCCACACCCCTGTGCCTGCACCGCTACACCCTGCACCCCTCACTGCTGTGCCCCATGCTCCCTGCACCCCCCACCCCCGGCTCCTTTGTGCCAAGGCATGAGATCCGTTTCTTCTACATGTATTTTCCTGTCCAGTCCTTGTGGTCTTTTTACAAATGTGGAGACCGAGACCTAGGGGATGAAGTGGCGTGTGCAACGAGGTCAGGTTGGTGGCGGAATGTGGGCCTGTCTGGTCTGGGCAACCTGCTGGTCCTCCACCCCTGCCTTCCCCTCTGCTCTGTCCCCCCTCTTTACTGGACCCTGTGCTGGGCACCCCACACTCTCCTGTGTGTGGCACCATTGGCATTTGGGTTCCCTGCGGTGGGGCTGTCCATGCAGTGTGGATGCTTTCAGCCCCTCCTGGCTTCTGCCCGCTGGGCGCCAGTCCTGACCACCTGGCTATCTCCACCCCTGGCCAAGGTCTCCTGGACAGCGAGCAAAGTCGTCCCCATTGAGAACCACTGACTGAGCCTCTTTTTTCCTCCTCACTGTGCTTCCCTGGGCAGGGTCCCTCCTGGGGAACTCCCCCTTGTGCAGCCCCTGAACGTGTCTTCTTTGCTGTCAGCCTGGCCAGACCTCCCTAAGGTGGTCTCTGCAGCTGTGGTGCAGAGGTCTGAGAGGCCATGTCTGTGGCCCAGGTCTGAGCGAGAAGAGCCCCTGTCCCTTCTAGTGCTTTCTGAGCAGGCCTGAGAAGATGGGGCAGGGGTCTGCAGGCTGCCCTGGGAAATAATCTCCCACCCTGAATTTGCAAAGTGACTTGGGGAGACAGAAACTGTGGGGTTGGGTGAGCCTGCTGGGGTGCGGAGCTGCCCCACCTGCCAGGGTCTCCGGGGCACCGGCGGAAGCCCTCCCCTCTCCCTCAGCCTTTGGGGAGGGGGTGATGCCTCGGCCAAAAGCCTGGCAAGTGCTGTGGCCCCTGGCCTCAGAAACACACATTTCTCTGCCATTTCAGGGGTTCACAGATCCCCATCTGGCCATCCACCTGCAAGAAGGGCCCTGCCTCGTGCTCATTCTTGGGTTGAGGCCAGGAGGGGTAGGGTCTCAGGCGCACCCTGGAGGGGTGGCAGCTCGCCCTCTTGTCCCGCCCTGAGCCCTAACTGAGCCAGGCCAGTGATTCTGATGTGAGGTAAGGATGTGCCTCAAGGAGCTGAGCCAAGAGAGGGGAGGCAGGCCAGGGAAATGGTGAGGGCGGGGGACAGTGGAGTGGGGGCTGAGCACTGCTGCCTCAGACCAGGGGGGACAGGGCGCATGGGGAGGGAGCGGGTGGGGAGGGCGGCGGGGTGGCCGCAGGCCTGAGCGGTTAGATGAAGGCTGGGAGCCTGAAGTGACCCTGGCAAAGCCCCATGTTCCAGCTGAGGCTGGGTCGGGGACACTGTGCCCTTCCCACACCACCCCGGGCATCCTGCCGGGCACGCTGGCGAGGACTGTGGCAGCTGGTCATGGAACTCAGCGGGCAGAGTGCTTGATGCGCGCTGGGCAGGCCCCTCCTGCTGAGGCGGGGTAGGGGCTGCCTCTGTCCCCCTTCTCCAGGCTGCCGCCTGCCCCTTGGACAGGAGGGCCCTGGCTGTCCCCGCCCCTCTCCACCCCTTGGCCCCCCTCCTGGCCACCCTTCTCCCCAGGGGCTCCTGTACTAAAGGGACTTCCACCATTTTAACCCCACTCATGTGTCTTGCGTCCGTGACCAAGTCCCGAGGCCCTGGACAGAGGCGGAATCTTCTGTATCTCAACCCGGGTTTGGGGGGGAGGAATTGGAGACCTGCTGATAGCACACTTTCTCCTTCCTCCACACCTGCCTGCTGCGCGGATCACCGCATCTGGGCCTAGAGGGAGACAGAGGGACCCTGCCTGGCCATTTCTGCCCAGGGAAGGGGTGGGGGGGCGTGAGGGGTGTCCCCTTAGCACCATGCCCACCTGGGCTCCCGGCCCTCCCCCTGTGCAGGCTTTGCATGGGCAGGAGCCGAGCCCCCACCCACCCCCATCCCTTTTCTGCCCAGGCCTGGCCGGCAGCCCCGAGTGCACCTGTGGCCGCAGCCACTTCACGTGCGCGGTGAGCGCCCTCGGCGAGTGCACCTGCATCCCCGCCCAGTGGCAGTGTGATGGGGACAACAACTGTGGGGATCACAGCGATGAGGATGGCTGTAGTAAGAACGTGTCCCCGGGGCTGGGGAGCCAGCCAAGGCTGGGGTGGGCCCTGTGGGTCCCCTGCAGCAGGCTCAGAGGGCCGAGCCCACAGAGGGAGGTTTCTGGCCCGCCACCCCTGCCCTGCCTCTCCTGTGCTCATGTGTGCAGCCCACCCAGCCTGGACACAAGCGTGGGGGAGAGTGCCCCGGGGCAGCAGGCGGTCCCTCTGGGTAGCTCTCCCTGATGTTTATGTGCAGAGGCATTTGTGTACGTGTCCTACCTACTCTGCATTTTAAATTTACAGACTCTACATGGATGCAGATGATTTCCATTTCTTGTCTTAGCTATGCAGGCATAGCTTTTTTAAATATCATAAATTTTGGAAGAAATCTTACATTTTCTTTAAATCACCCTCTGCCCTTCATAGTAGTGGCCTGTGCCCAGGTGGCCTGGGTGCCCTGGCTTGGATGTGTAGAGATGCCGCTGCTGAGCCAGCTGCTGGGGTTTGGGGAGGCGGTCTCTCACCTGCAGCACGGTAGCCGCCGGTGCTAATTAATCTAATGAGAATGAAACTACAACCTGAGCCTTATTAATTAACCCGTTCACTAATTGTGATGATTGTAAATGCCTCACTTTCATATGCATTATCTCAAAAGGCCTCTGTGAGCCGAGTATAATTATCCCCATTCTACACTCAAAGAAACTGTTGCTCAGAGAGGGTAACTGACCTCTCAGTGTAAGTAATGAGTTCTGGAAGTGGGGTTTGAGCCTACATGTGTTAATCTTTGTTTAGTAAGAGAAGAGAAAGAGACACTCCAGCTCTCTCTTTTTCCCACTTCTGTTTCTCTTGCTCATGTTTTCTTTCTCCGTTATCCATGGTTTGACTTCCTGGGGTGGTTCTCCCCCGGCCCCGGGACCCCTGGCCACCACTCCCTTCTGGTGGGGCTTCCGTCCGCTGGGGCAGGAGCAGGGTGTGCGTGGGGGCCGGGGTGGCCGGGAGACCTGGGACCAGGCATGGGAAGGGGTTCGGGCTGGCACGCGCAAGCCACGCATGGGATGGACGAGCCCTTCTGTCCCCTCTGGACTCAGTGCTGCCCACCTGCTCCCCGCTGGACTTCCACTGTGACAACGGCAAGTGCGTCCGTCGCTCCTGGGTGTGTGACGGCGACAACGACTGCGAGGACAACTCGGACGTGCAGGACTGTCGTGAGTGCTGCAGACTGGGAGGGCTCCCTGGGCTCCGCTCCCCACTGACCGCTGACCACTGACCGCCCCCATGCCCGCAGTGCCCCGTGAGTATGAGGAGGACGAGTTCCCCTGCTGGAATGGCTACTGCATCCGGAGACTGTGGCACTGCGACGGTGACAACGACTGTGGCGACAACAGCGATGAGCAGTGCGGTGAGGGGGCCCGGGGGCGGGCAGGCAGGCGCAAGGGTGCAGCCATGGTGCCACCTCAAGCCCCGGCTGCAGGAAGGCAGGGGGCGGCCCCCCACCCCAGAACCAGACCATGGGGCAGGCCCGGGCTCCCCAGGGCCCAGCTTTCCCCAGAACATCCACCCTGGGTCTGCAGGGCCTTTGGGTGGGATCACAGCCCGGGGGCAGCAGGCACCTGTGGGGGCCCTCAGGACAGGTTCTGCCCCCCAGACCTACGCAAGTGCTTCGACAAAGAGTTCCACTGTAGCGACGAAGGCTGCATCGCTGAGCACTGGTTCTGCAATGGCGACACCGACTGCAAGGACGGCTCTGACGAGGAGAGCTGCCATGAGTGGCCCTGGCCTCGGGCTCTTGGACTGGGACAGGGCATGTGCCCTCAGCGGGCTGACCCGAGGAGTGCGCTGTGGCGGGCAGGGCGGGCAGAGTCCAAGAGCTCCCACCCTACTGCAAGCCCCCCAGTGGGCAGGAGGGCCCCTTTCTTTCCCTCATGAGGAAGCAACCTGACCGGACACCACCCCGGCAGTCAGAGCACCCCTCCACCAGTCTGAGCAGAGCCCCTTGCCCCACAGCGTCCACGGTGCCAGCCGCCCCCTGCAGCCTGGAGGAGTTCCCGTGCGCCTACGGTCACTGCATCCTTGACACCTACCGCTGCGATGGCGACGACGACTGTGGAGACTGGTCCGACTGCTGTGAGCATCAGAGGGGCCAGATGGGGCCGGGCAGGGGCCGGAGGGGCCGGGTGGGGCCCTTCCAGGGAGGCGCGGGGCCAGGCATGGGTGCCTGCGCTCCGGGTGGCTGGCATGGGTCCTGCCTTCTGGCCTGCGCTGGGGAGCTGTGCGTGGACCGGCTGTGACGGGCGTGGTGTCTGCAGCCTCCCAGCAGCCCTGCCGCTCCAGGGCGTTCATGTGTGGCAGTGGCCTGTGCACCAACGTGGGCTGGCGCTGTGATGGCGATGCCGACTGCGACGACCAGTCCGACGAGCACAACTGCAGTGAGTGGGGCCAGGCCTGGGGAGGCACACGGGGCCAGGGGCCAGCAGGACAGGACATTTTGCATGGCACCTCTGTGCACGTGGGCAGGTCGTGCCCGGCTCGAGGCACCAGTCCCAAAGGCCATGCCCCTAGTAGCGCATCTGTCCTGGCCCTGTCCCCGCTGAGGGTCCTCAGGTGTCTCAAGGCTGGTCCCCGCCTACTGGTGATTTGCACTGCAGGCGCCACCAGGGCCAGCCGTGATGCCAGGGTCAGGAAGACTGGCTCTGGCAGGGGCGCTGACATCAAGAGCAGCTTTGGGGTGCAGGCGGAGACTTGGAGGCCAGCCCGTCACGAGGCCTCCGCTTTGCCCAGCCACCTTGATGTGCACAACGGAACAGTTCCGCTGTCGGTCATGCCGCTGCGTCCGGCAGTCCTGGCACTGTGATGGGGAGGAAGACTGTGCAGACAACAGTGATGAAGAGAACTGCGAGAACACAGGTGGGGTCTCGCATCGCTGCCCCAGACCCCTGGCTGTGGTTGGGTGGGGTGGGGGTAGAGGCAGGCCTGGTTGCCTGTCCAGTGGGGCCGAGGTGGGCCTTTTTCAGTCCTGGACCATGGCCTGGGCCGCACCTGCCCTTCCCACTGCAGGTGCGGTGCGGCCTGCAGCCCCGGCCCGGAACGTGATAAAGGGCTGCGCAGTCCGGTGGCCACTCACATTGCTGCACGCGTGCAGCTGCCTTCGCTGGGGCCGCGGCGGCTGACAGCCCCTCGCCCCTCCGTCCCCCCACCCCTACTGCGGTACCCCTGCATGTCCCCTTCTCTTCTGCATGCTCCGCTTTCCCTCTGGGGCGTCGTGGGGAGAACAGGGCACGCTGCCATGGAGCTGCTTCCTGCCCAGGACCCCAGCCCTCCCGCCCCGAATCTCGTCTGTCTGGGGGATAACGGGCTCCCTTCCTCTGCGGACCCCAGCCTGCCCTGTGTGACCCTCCCCGCCTCCTTCCCTCCCCAGGAAGCCCCCAGTGTGCCTCGGACTAGTTCCTGTGTGCGAACAGGCGCTGCATCGGGCAGCGGAAGCTGTGCAACGGGATCGACGACTGTGGGGACCACAGTAATGAGCACACCCCACAGAGCTGCCATGAGTGCCCCGAGGGCAGGTGGCCGAGCAGGGGCCCTCACAGCCCAGGAGCCCTGTCTTTGGCCTGGGGAAGGCCCAGGCGGCCATCGGTGGGGGACTGTGGTCTGTGCCCCCATCTCTGGCATGGTTGGCACAGGGCCCCAGACTGGAGAGGAGAGCTGCAGCGTCAACAACGGCGGCTGCACCCACAAGTGCCAGCTGGTGCGGGGGGCAGTGCAGTGCACCTGCCACACAGGCTATCGGCTCATGGAGGATGGACAAGCGTGCCAGGGTGAGCCGGCCCACCGGGAATGGGCCGCAGGCAGGTGGCTGGATCCCCTCAGGGTCAGGCCTTTGCTGGACCAGGCCTCATTTAATCCCCCCGGCAACCCTAAGAGGTGGGAACTGTCCCTCCCATTTCACAGATGGGGACACTGAGGCTCAGAGAGGTTAGGTAATTTGTTGAAGGCCACACAGCTGGTGAGTGGCAGAGGATGGATTCCAGCCTAGGTGGAATCACTTGTAACACAGCCTGGCCAGGATGGGGGCACATGGGCGGGAATGCAGCTGGTGGCTTGCGGACAGTGGAGGGGCGTGCTCCTGACCCTGCCTGCCCCTCCCAGATGTGAACGAATGTGCTGAGGAGGGGTACTGCAGCCAGGGCTGCACCAACAGCGAGGGGGCCTTCCAGTGCTGGTGCAAAGCGGGCTATGAGCTGCGTCCTGACCAGCGCAGCTGCAAGGGTCTGGGTAAGAGCGCTGGGTAAAGGGTGCCGTGTAAGGGCGCTGGATGAGGGATGCGGGGCAGAGGGCACTGGGTAGAGGGCACTGAGTGAGGGGCGCTGGCGTTTGGCCAGGCGGGTACAGGGCTGGGCCTGGACGGGCCCAAGAAGCTGACCGAGCGCCTGAGCGACATCCATCTCAGTGTGGCGCAGAGGGAGCTGCCTTCCTGGCAAGACAGCCCTGCATGGGTGAGGGGCATCATCGGGGTCCCTCTCTCCCACTACTCCTGGAGAGCACCTGCAGCCCGCTTGGTGGCCCGCCCCCCCCTGCCAGCTGGGGGGGGGGGGCGTGCCGAAGTGCCCCAGGGCGGCTCTGGAGCCCAGGCCCATTTCTGTGCTGCACCGCAGGGCTGGAGCCAGTGCTGCTGTTCACCAACCGCATCGACATCCGGCAGGTGCTGCCGCACCGCCCCGAGTACACGCTGCTGCTCAACAACCTGGAGAACGCCATCGCCCTGGACTTCCACCACCGGCGTGAGCTCGTCTTCTGGTCGGACATCACCCTGGACCGGATCCTGCAGGCCAGCCTCAACGGCAGCAGCGTGGAGGAAGTCGTGTCCACGGGGCTGGAGAGCCCAGGTGGGGTGGGCCCTGGGGATGGGACGGGGGCACTCAGAGCTCACAGAGCGGCCGCGGAAGAGGCCAAGGGGCAGTTGGCCAGTCGCGGGCAGCAGAACCTGTTTTTTCTTCCAGTGAAATCTTAGATGGACTACAACATAGGAAATACTGGTCAGCACGGACTCCCTTTGTAGGTCCAGAGCTGGACGCACAGCCCACGCCTACATCTGCCCGTCACTGAGCTCAGTCCATAAGCTCAGGAAGGCTTTTGATGAGTACAGTGATTTGAAATCAGAAGATCTGTGTGTGATGGTTACAATTTCCTATCAGGCTTAGCATCCAGTTTGTTCCCGAATTTCTTTTGCTAGGTCAGTTTTGAGAACATTCTGGCTGACCCAGATAATTGTATCTCAGTGTTCATGGAAGAAAGGACATTGGCACTCACCTTGCAGCCTCAGGCTGTCGTACGCGTGGGTGAAGGGTGTCACCTTTGGTGCAGCTTCTGCAGTGCCTCTGCAGGACCTGAGGCCACAAATTGCAAACCCCTGAGAGAGAGCAGGGCAGACCCGAGCCCGGGTGCAGCATGGTCGGCAGGGACGTGCGAAGGCATGGCCTTGGTTGGCTGCTTGACTTCTCTGCCCCCATTTCCTCCTCTTCATGGGAATTAGAGTCCCCACCTCACAGGGTTGCAGTAAGAATGAAATGAGTTAGTATATGCAGAATGGCTACAGCGTACCTGGCCTCCTGTGGGCATTTGCTCTTGTTAGAGTAGCACGGGGGCCCAGGCTGAGCGGCTAACTGTGCCCCTGCCTCTCACAGGGGGCTTGGCTGTAGACTGGGTCCACGACAAACTCTACTGGACTGACTTGGGGACGTCAAGGATTGAGGTGGCCATCCTGGACGGAGCCCACTGGAAGGTGCTGCTGTGGCAGAACCTCGAGAAGCTCCGGGCCCTCGCCTTGCACCCCATGGAAGGGTGAGTTGGGCAGTCAAGCTCCTGAGTCCCTCCTGCGACTTCTAGGGCATTCCCCAGGCCCACGGGCTCCCCCAGGGTGCCTTGGCGATGGGGACCCTGAACCGGACAGAGCTGGGTTGGGTCTTGGGTCTGCAGTGACCAGCTGTGTGACCCTGGGCTCATTGACCGCTGTTTGCCTCAGTTTACTTATTTCTTAATTGATGCTAAAAGCATGTACCTGCCTCATAGTTGTATGACGATGAAATGAGATGATGTATTTGAAAAGGTTCATAATGCCCAGTAGGTAAGTTTTAGGTGTTCAGTATTTTACCATCAACTTACTTAAGGCTCCCCAGCTTAGGACAGTGTCCTCCCGTGCCTGGTACTCGGGAATTTTTTTTTGATAAATGAGTGAATGTCCTGTCTAAAGACCCCTGAATTCAAGCTTTTGGAAAGCACCCTGTGGGTGAATGAGAAGAGTCTCCCAGCTGCTGGGATCTGGTGTCTTTGTCATCTGGCTGCCGAGCCACTACCCTTGGGTGGCCTCTCGACTCTCCCACCCAGGACCATCTACTGGACATACTGGGGCAACACACCACACATCGAGGCCTCCAGCATGGACGGCTCTGCGTGCCATGTCATCGCTGACACCCATCTCTTCTGGCCCAATGGCCTCACCAGCGACTGCGCTGGCCACTGCATGTACTAGGTGGACGCCAAGCACCATGTCATCGAGAGGGCCAATCTGGACGGGAGTCACCACAAGGCTGTCATCAGCCAGGGTAGGCCTGCCCCACCACAGCCGCCCATCCCAGCTACCCCTGCCTGCCCGCCAGCCACCCAGCCTCTGGCTGCACGCCCCCCCACCTTCCCACCACCCCTCTGGCCTGCCCACCCACCCAACCCCGGCCTGCCCACCCCTCCGTGGCACACTGAGATCCGGCACATCTCGCTGAGGTCTCACTGGGCCTCCCCAGGCCTGCCACACCCCTTCGCCATCACAGTGTTTGAGGACAGCCTGTACTGGACAGACTGGCACACCAAGAGCATCAACAGTGCCAACAAGTTCACGGGCAAGAATCAGGAAATCATTTGCAACAAGCTCCACTTCCCCATGGACATCCATACCTTACACCCCCAGTGCCAGCCTCCAGGTAAAAACACAAAGCGCCGCCCAAGGGGTGAGCCAGTGAAGCCCAGGGAGAGACGGGGTCTCTGGTGCCCGAGAACCTCCCTTGCACCAGTCCCGGCTGCCTTTGCCTCTGCTGATCACTGAGGGTGGGACGTGGGCCACGCCCCCTCTGCTGGGCATGCGGGGCGGTGCAGCATAGAGACTCATGAGACTGTTGACTCACCCTGCATCACTGCCCCACCTAATTCCTGAAAACATTTGTAGGACAACTCCTGGGTGCCAGGGACTCCCTGTGCTAGCAGCTGGGGCAGGTTGAAAAAATAATAAGACCTGATTCCTGCCTTCTAGCAGTGCATAGTGTGGCTAAACTCCTGCTTCCTAGCCCTGGCTCCATCTCACAAAACTTGGTCTCACTCAGTGCTCTTGCTCTGGGCTCTTTGAGCAGGAAAAAACCACTGTGGAGACAACAATGGAGGCTGCATCCACCTCTGTCTACCCAGCAGGCAGAACTACACCTGCACCTGCCCCACTGGCTTCTGCAAGATCAGCAGCCATGCCTGTGCCCAAAGTGAGTGGGTCTGGGCGCTGGCCTCAGTGTGGGGCCTGGGAGGGTGGGTGGAGGAACAAAGGACGGGGCCTTGAGGGATTGCCCGGTGTGGGAGGAGCCAGCCTCCTACCTAACACCTGGAGAGGAGGCATCTGAGGGGTGGGCTCTCCTAGGGCAAGGCTGAGACAGAGGCCCCAGCATCACTGAGGCCTCAAGCCTGGCTTGTCTGTCATTTCACCAGGTAGAATCTAGAAGCAGCAAGAAGGTACCAGGCCTTCCTAAACCAGGGAGCCAAAATCAGCATCTCCCATGATGCGTAGTATACATAGGTCTGGATAAATCCATGCCCAGTGAAAGACAGTGGACCTCCCTGCCTCCTGCGCCAGCTCCCTGGTCCTGCCCAGAGTTGCTGCTCTGACTTGCTTTGGGCTCCTGCAGGGTTGCTGCTCTGAGGGGTGGCCTGGTGTAATTCAGAGCCATGCAGGTGAGTTTTCCTAGGACTGTCCTAACCCAGAGAGGTGTGATTCAGCTTGTTGCACGACCAGAGAGGGGTCTGGGTACTTCCTCACACATCAGCAGCTGCTGTTGTTCTACTTTGTACCCCACTGACCCTCTCATCTTGGGTTAAAATAATATTCTCTTGGGATCTGGGTCCTTTCCAAAGAGCAAGATTAGGGAAAAATTCCAGAGGAACCGGACAATATTGTTTCAACACACATGGATTGAGAACCTGGTGTCCTGCTCTGAGGTTTTCCCTTGTGTTCTTTTGTGCCCGGCTCATCTCATGCTGTCTTAGTGAGACATAAGAGATTGTCCCAGGAGCTTCCCCTTAAGGGTTTCCCAGAGCTTGAGAGAAGAGGATTGATATTACTAGGCAGAAATTACCTTTCCAGACAGAAGTCTTCGCTGGGAGCCCACTCAGAACAGAGGAGAGGCAGAGGGTAGGGAAGAGCAAGGGGGAAAAGTTTCAGGGGGAGTGGCCAAAGCTCTGTCGCTGGAGCCAGACAGACTGGATTCAAGTCCCAGCTCTGGGGCTTTGTGGCCATGTCGTGCTGGGCCTGTTCGCCTTCTCTAGAAAGTAGGAACAAGAATAGTACGTCTCCCAAAGTGTTGGTGTGAGGGAAGGAGACCAGACAAGTCAAGCAGCAAGCACAGGGCATGACAGAGAGTGTGTGCCCAGGAAATAGTCACTCTTGGCTAAAGCTGTAGAGAGAAAAGCAGGGAGAAGGGCTCTAGCTGATGGAGTAGAATGGCAGAAACTCAAAGCAGATACCAAGGCCAGAGAAGTGGTGGGGGGGTGGGCAGTGAGCCGGCCAGTGCACTAGAGGAGATGGGAGAAAACAACTAGGAGAGAGAAATGGAGAGGAGAACCACCAGACATGCTTCGGGGCCCTGGGCAGAACCTGTTTCCCTTTGATCCGAAGTGCTGACTCTGCCGCGTGGGCTGCCCGTGTCCTGAGGGGCCTGCAGTGTGCCGAGCAGGGGACCAGAGGGGCCGGCGGTGTGATTGAACCGATGTCACACAGGCCAGCACCTGTGTCTGCCACTGTTACTGGATTTAGAGCATTAAAAGGAGACCCCTTTTGGCCTTTGAACAGGTCTTGAGAAGTTCTTGCTTTTTGCCCAAAGGATGGACATCCATCGGATCAGCTTTGACACAGAGGACCTGTCTGATGATGTCATCCCACTGGCCGACATGTGCAGTGCTGTGGCCCTTGACTGGGACTCCGGGGATGACTACGTGTACTGGACGGATGTCAGCACTGACACCGTTAGCAGGGCCAAGTGGAATGGGATGGGCCAGGAGGTTAGGGCTCCACAGGGCGGCCCGCGAGGGCGGGTGACCATGGGGATGGCAGCCGCCCTCCAGGACGAGGGCTCCCCTGCCTTCTCCAGACCTGGGGCCAGGCTGAGTGTGTGCCCAGAGATGGAGCGAAAGTACAGGTGGTGACAGAGCTTTGCTTCCTGCCCAGGTGGTAGTGGACACCAGTTTGGGGAGCCCTGCAGGCCTGGCCATTGACTGGGTCACCAACAAGCTGTACTGGATGGATGCAGGTGTGTGCAGGGCGGCACTGCCGGCTGTGGGTGCCCGCCGCTTTGGGAGTCCTCTTATTTAAGATGCTGGCCTCGGGCTGAATGGACCCCGTGCCCATCCCGACCGCACTTCTCGGCCTGAGTCCCTGGTGGGTCAGGAACGACTGGGCTGCTACAGAGCTGCAATCAAAGCTCAGTCCTGGAGTTGTGGCATTTGCCAGTCAAACGGCAGCTGCTTCTCCTGTGCAGATGGTGAAGGGGGCGAGAGTGTTTTAAAGCATTTCAGAGGAGGAATCTAGGGCCCTGTGGGTTTTCTGTCCCTCGCTGTCTGGGTAAAACAGGTATTTGTTTTCTCGCCTGGTAGGCATGGCAGGCAGGGAGACACCTCAAACCACGGCTATTCCAAGGGTGATCCCTGGCTCAGGAACACCGGCAGCACCCAGGAACTTGTTAGAAATGCAAAATTTGGTGTCCCACCCTAGACGTACTGAATCATTATCTTGAGATTCTGAGCCCAGAGTCTTTGGGTTCTTATGCACACACGAGTTTGGGTGTCATCGCCTTAAGTGAGAAAGCAGGACCAGTTGCTGGAGCTGGGGAAGCCTTGCGTTTCTAAGAAAAGGACTGGTCAGCTCCCTGAATTTCCTCTTGCAACTGGATTCCCTAGCTAGCCGGGCCATCTGTGAAAGCACACTTCTGCGCATCGCCTGCACGGCAGGTGGGAGGTGAGTGAGGGGCGGGACTGAGGTCACTGCCTTTGCTTCCCCAGGTACGGACCGCATTGAGGTGGCCAACACCGATGGCAGCATGCGCACCGTGCTAGTCTGGGAGAACCTCGACCACCCCCGGGACATAGTGGTGGAGCCCGTGGATGGGTGAGCACCTGCCCCGCCACCCCCCGTGGCCCGGGGATGAGGGAGGGCGCCCCGAGGCTGCGAGGGTTGTGGCGGCAGCCACAATGCTAGTGGCAGCCCTGTCTCCTCTGCAACAAGGAAACCCTTGACATTTCTTCAGCTTTTGGGGGGAAGGGGAAGGGACGTTGGCTCCCAAAAGTAACTCATTGTAAAAAAAATAATGTTAAACCTGTAGAAAGTGAAAATTCCCTATAATCTCATTCTCCAGCAATAACCATTGTTAATCATTTAGGGTATTTTTCCCAGCTTTTTTTCTAAGTGTACATGTACATTTGGTGGTGGTGGTCTGGGTCTTACAACTTTTTCACTTTTCTGTGTCTTGGTTATCTTTCCATTTGATCATATTGGTGTGCCTTGTTCTTTTTAACGATGGCTTATATAGTGTTCTGTTAAATCCCTGCGTTGTCATTATTTAACAGATCCAGTCGAGAAAATATTTCTTCCTCCCCATTTTCACCTCTCCTCTTTCTTTATTCTGAAAAAGGCCTTATTTGCTGACCACTCCCTGAGCAGTGGGTGCTGCCTTTCTAAAACCCTGGGTGCCTTTGGGGAGTGGCAGAGGGTGTGAGGGTGGCAAGGGGTGCCTGAGCCAGGGCTGGGCTGGGAGCAGAGCCGGGAGCGGGGGCAGCTGTGGTGGCAGAAGCCCTGCAGCCCTGACTCCCCACCAGGTCCTGACACGAAGGTGCATAAGGCCTCCCTTACCTGTGCCCAGGTACATGTACTGGACTGACTGGGGGACGAGCCCCAAGATTGAAAGAGCTGGCATGGATGCATCTGGCCGCCAGGTCATTGTCGCATCTAATCTGACCTGGCCTAATGGACTGGCCATTGAATACGGGTCTCAGCGGCTGTACTGGGTAGATGCCGGCATGAAGACAATTGAGTTCTCTGGGCTGGATGGCAGCCAGAGGAAGGTAAGGCTGGCACAAGCAGCCTCCGGGGCCCTGGTGGACTGCAGAGCAGCCCCCACTGGCTAGCAATGATGGCAGCGGGGGGACACAGGTCCTAGTGTGGGTAGGTGTTGCTTCCTTGGGGTGCTGGCTGCCCGGTGGGTGCCGTTGGCTGCTGGCGAAAGGAAACGGGGGATATGTCTGGATTGTGGGCGGGAGACCACTGCACAGACCCTTCTAATGACCACCATAACCAACACTAATTAATCACCAACTGCATATTGGGCCCAGGATCTCAGTCTCTCTCCACCCCCCCTTTTATTTTTGTTTATATTACTGTGTGTCTTGGTATAATTTCAAAGTTACAGAAATGTTGTAAGATGAGTAAAAAAAAACCAATAACTAACATTTTGCCATACCAGCTTTACCATTCTCTCTCTTTCCCTGCCTTCCCTTTTCTCTCTCTGTCTCTCTCTATATATGTATATAATTTTTTTTCTGAACCATCTGAGATTAAGTTGGAGACATCTTCCCCTTGATCCTAAATATTTCAACACATATTTCCTACGTGCATAGATTGTTTTACATCACCACAGTACAATTTTTAAAATCAGGGAATTTAGCATTGATATGACTCTAACCCATACTCCACATTTGAATTCACCACCAATTGTTCCAATGTCCCTTAGAGCTTTGCTTCCCTTTCTTTCTGTCTTCCTTGGTCCAGGATCCAGTCCAGAGTCACCCACTGTTTAGTGGCCGTCTCTTTTTAATCTCTAATCGGGGACACTTCCTCAGCCTTTCTGTTATGTCTTTCTTGACCTTTGCATTTTTAAAGAGTAAAATCCAGTTCTTTTGTAGAATATCCTTCAATTTAGATTTGTCTTATCCCGATTAGATTTAGATGATGCCTTTTTGGCAGCAGTGAGTGAAGTTGTGTCCTGACGTCTCAGCCTCCTCATAGGTGCATGATGCTGGTTTGTCCCATTGTTGGTGATTTTATCTTTGATTGCTGGATTAAGATGGTATCCACTGGAAAGTTGCTCTTTTTCCTTTTAGAATTAGTAATGTGGAGAGCTTCTATGCTGTAAACTGCATACAGTCTCTTTCCGTCCACCCCACCCCCACCCCCACCCCCTATCCTTGGTGCCGGCCTCTACCAGTTAAGTGGCAGGTTTATCTCCAGCGCCTGCTGAAGGCTGCCCTGTGGGATCAGGGCAGAGCCGCCTTTGCCTCTGCCCCGGACCCTCCTGGGGTCACCCTGTCCTGGGCCTGCAGGTGCTGATCGGGAGCCAGCTCCCCCACCCATTCGGGCTGACCCTTCATGGGGAGCGCATCTACTGGACCGACTGGCAGACCAAGAGCATTGAGAGCGCCGACCGGCGGACGGGCCGGGGACAGGAGACCCTGCAGGAGAACTTGGACAGCCTCATGGACATCCACGTCTTCCACTGCCGCTGGCCCCAAGGTGGGCAGCCCCCGGCCCACTCTGGCTTTGAACCCAGCTTCTCTTCACTGACCGCCCTCTTCTCTCCTACCCAGTGTCCACACCATGTGCGCTGGAGAATGGCGGCTGTAGCCACCTCTGTCTTCGGTCCCCGAATCCCCCTGGCTTTAGTTGCACCTGCCCCACAGGCATCAACTTGCTGCCAGATGGCAAGACCTGTTCGCCAGGTGAGTCAGAGCATCACACACCTGCAGAGAGCCTTCTGGGGGGTGCGGCTCTCTTTCCTTGCAGATGGGCTCTAGGTGGTCTGAGAAGCCCTGTGGTTCCTGGAACTTCTAGAGGCTTAGGGGAGAGACTGGGGGGGTGCGTTTAGAAAGGGGGAGATGCCCAGAGGAGCAGGTGCACTGGACTGGAGGCAGGGGTCCAACTGGCCCAGGTGGTGATCTTGTGCCTGTTAGGAAAAGGTGCTCCTTCCTTAAGACGTTTTCCTTTTATCTGTTGAAAAAATGTCATAATATAATGACTTGATTAAAAGAAGACATTTTACTTTCACCTGCCCCAAAATGGTCATAGTAAACATAAAATGCACCTTGTGTGCAATGAAAGTGGCACCCTGCCCCCTTGGATGTGGCCCCTTTGTGGTCATGCAATAAGCACAGCTTAATGGCAGCCTCTGCATGGCAGCATTTGGAACCTGACATGCTGGGGAATTTGGAGTAAGAAAGGAGCTGTGCGTCGTGCCTCTCAGGCTGTGCAGAAAGTCTTCTGGGGTCTTTCCTCCATTTCTGAAGCTCTGTAGCAGAGGGTCCTTCCTCTAGACCTGCTCCCATGACGTTAGTAAACAGCGGCCATCTTCTGAGCCCTTCTGTGCCAGCGCCGGGGCTAGGCACTTCCTGCACGTGAATTCTTTCAGTCCTCAGAGCCACCCTGTTCTAGTCTCCATTTGAATAGCTCTCCCTGGATCGCAGACCGTTGGCTGGCCTGAGCCCAGCTCCTCTCCATGGCCACAGTCAGGGGCATGCCCCCTCCTTCTGTCCACCATGCAGGCATGAGCAGCTTCCTCATCTTCTCCAGGACAGTAGATGTCCGCGGGGTCTCCTTGGACATCCCTTATTTTGCCGACGTGGTGGTGCCCGTCAACATTACCATGAAGAACGCCATCGCCATCAGGGTGGACCCCCAGGAGGGTCTGTGTGGGCCCCTCCCGCCCCCACCCCACAGCTGCCACGGCCCTCTGCCTCCCGTGCCCCTGGCCCCACCCTCCCCTGCCCCGCGGGTCTCCCTGCCCATCTCCGCCTGCAGCCACCCCACTAGCCGTCCCACTCCGGCATTTCTGCACCTCCCTCGGTTTCCCTGCCTGAGCTGAGCCTCCTCCACAGGCAAGGTGTACTGGGCCGACAGCACACTGCACCGGATCAGCTGCGCCAGCCTGGACGGCTCATGGCACGAGGACATCGTCACCACAGATGGGGCCTCCTCACAGCCCGGCCCCACCCGCCGAGCCCCGCAGTGCCCTGCAGTGCCCACCCATCAGAAGTGGGAACTAGTGTGCGCTCTTGACTCCCCACAGGGCTGCAGACCACAGATGGGCTCGTGGTGGACGCCATTGGCAGGAAGGTGTACTGGCCGGACACAGGAACCAACCGGATCAAAGCGGGCAGCCTGGACGGGCCCATGCAGAAGGTGCTGGTGTGGCAGGACCTCGACAGCCCGTGGGCCATTGCACTGTTCCACGAGATGGGGTGAGGCGGGGCCAGGGAGGGGCGCACCATGGGCCGTGGGGGGCAGGCCTGTTCCTGGAAAGCCCTGGATGGACCTCCCTGGGCTGTTTGTTCCCTGTGACTTCTGTTTGGGTGGCAGTGGAAAGTACAGGGGTCAAAAGCGTGGGCCTTGGAGTCAGGAAACCAGAGTTCAAATTCCTTCTCTGTTTCTTAGCCGCATCCCCTTGGGCCCACCATGTAACCTCTTGCTGGCCAGCTTCCGTGCCTGCGAAACAGGTGCTGGTGAAAGTGCCTCGTGTGCAGGAGCTGCAGAAGAGTCAGGGAGGCGACCATGTAAAGCACTATGTGCAGCATCTCAGGCACTCCCCATGCTCCAGGGAAAGGGTGGCCATGCATGTCACCAGCTGCTTTCCTTCCTCGCCCAGGCTCATGTACTGGACAGACTGGGGGAAGAACGTCAAGCTCGAGCAGTCTGGCATGGATGGTTCAGACCACACTGTGCTCATCAGCAACAACCTGGGGTGGCCCAACGGGCTGACTGTGGACAAGGCCAGCTCCCAGCTGCTCTGGGCCAATGGCCACACTGAGGTGAGAGCCCTGCCGGCCATGACTGGGGCCTGGGAGCCAGGCTGAGGCAGGCATTCTGATGGCCACCCCTGTCCTCCCCTTCCTCTCCAGCGAATCGAGACGACTGACCTGAATGGGGACAACCGGCATACGCTGGTGTCCCCCGTGCAGCAACCCTATGGCCTCACCCTGCTCGGCTCCTACATCTACTGGACAGACTGGCAGACCCGCAGCATCCAGTGGGCCGACAAGCGCATGGGCAGCAACGTCATCCTGGTCAGGTCCAACCTGCCGGGCCTCATGGACATCCAGGCCATGGACCACGCCCAGCCGCTGGGTGAGCAGACCCCATGGGATAGGCCGGAGTCTTGGAGCATTCTAGGGGCAGCGCGATGTCACAGATGTCCCAGAGCACAGGGGCTCCTTCACCACCAAAGGCAGAGCCCCTCAGCCCCTCCCGGGGTCTGTGCTCCACCTTGGTGCGGCTGCAGTTACACCTGCCTTCCAATGACCCGCAGAGACACCTCTGCTTCTTCTGCCTCATCTCTACCAAGCACAACACCCTGCCTCCTAGACAAGCAGAGAATCAGCTGCATGAAATCAGGGCCTTTTTAAAGATGCAGCCAGTCTTCCAGGTTGGGTGTGAAAACTTGTGCCTCTTGCTCTCATAACCAGGTTTCAACAAGTGCAGCTCCAGAAATGGTGGCTGCTCCCACCTCTTCCTGTCTCGGCCTTCTGACTTCTTCTGTACCTGCCCCATGGGCATCCAGCTGAAGGGAGATGGTAGAACGTGTGACCCCACTCCTGAGACCTACTTGCTCTTCTCCAGCCGTGGCACCATCTGGCGCATCTCGCTGGACACCAGTGACCATACGGATGTGCACGTCCCTGTCCCTGAGCTCAACAACGTGATCTCCCTGGACTACGACAGCATGGACAAGAAGGTCTACTACACAGATGTGTTCCTCGATGTCATCAGGTAGGAGGGGTCTCCGAGGCCCCCAGGGGCGCAGACCTGCCTCCAATCTCTGATGGGGAGGCTGTGTTTTACGCTGACCTCTAAATGCACTGAAATGGTTTAGCAATTTGGACTGTGAGTCCTACTCCTGATTTAGCTCGCTTTGTAGTGTCGTCACTTAGAGAAGAGTCTCAAACTGGTGGACTTGCATAAAATTTATGTGAAAGTCCAGTGTGTTAAAAAATAAAGTCAGGCTGGGGCCATGGAGCTTTCCACCCCTACCACCGAGCTCGAGGGAGCACCAAGGATCCTCTAGGACTCACTGATGGGTGAGCCTTGTAGCTGAACCAGCGTCTGTGTGGTAGTGTAGGAGCCTGTGGTGTGGACAGGGATTTTGTTTTATCTTTCAGTTTTAGTATTCTCAAAATATTTGGCCCAGACTAGGTGAGGACTAGGCCATCCTGCCCCCATAGGGTGTTTGCCATGGCAGGGGTTGTGACGTGGAAGGACGGTGGCTTCTCCTTTGCTGTCCTTGAGGGGTGCAGCAGAACCCCATGCTGGGGGGGCGAGGGGTACATGTTACCTAGAGAAGTCCCCCAAGTGACTGCGGCACCCCCCTGACCCTGAGGTGGGAACTCCTGGTGTAGGACCACCGTGAAAACGCACAGGTAGCTTTTGAAATATCTCCCTTTCTGATGGTCACCCGCTCGCAGGCCTCGCCTCTTGCCTAAGGTGTGTGGGGCCTGGTTAACCTGCCTTCTGGCAAGACACCGCCCAGTCCCTCCATCTGGCCTGCAGGAAGTGCCCCGCCCAGCTCCTCCATCCAGTTGGCAGGAAGTGCCCTGCCCCCTTCATCCGGCTGGCAGGAGGTGCCCCGCCCAGCTCCTCTATCCGGTTGGCAGGAAATGCCCTGACCCCTCCCTTTCATCCAGTTGGCAGGAGGTGCCCCGCCCAGCTCCCCATCCATCCTGTCGGTAGGAAATGCCCCGCCCAGTCCCCCCTTCATCCGGCCAGCAGGAAGTGCCCCGCCCAGCGCCCCCCATCCATCCGGCCAGCAGGAAGTGCCCCGCCTCTAGGCATTCACTCGTCAGCTCTGCAGACATTTGACTGAGTCCTTAGTGAGCTCAGAGCCAAGGATGATGCTGATGGGGATTTGGTCTCTGCCATACGGAGCTTACAGTCTGGCGGAGCCCAGTTTGAGAGCATGGACTTGCGGGTTTCCATCTGTGCTGGTCAGTCTGCTCACTCTTCCTGCCGTGGGATGTTCCCAAGGTGAACAGATCTGAATGGCAGCAACATGGAGACAGTGATCAGGCATGGGCTGAAGACCACCGATGGGCTGGCAGTGGACTGGGTGGCCAGGAACCTGTACTGGACAGACATGGGCTGGAACACCATTGAAGATTCATGGTTGGATGGTTCCTGCTGCAGAGTGGTGGTCAACCACAGCCTGGGCGAGCCCCGGGCCATCGCTGTCTTCCCCAGGAAGGGATACGTCTGTGGCCAGCACGAGGGATGCTAGGGAGGAAGTTCCTGGAACAGGGGCCCTTGGGGCTTTCTCTGTGTGATGGTGTGGGTGGTTTCCCATGTCCTTGGGGCGCCGGCATCCTGTGCCGCTGTGATGGTGGCATGTTGTGTCTCAGGTACCTCTTCTGGGCGGACTGGGGTCACATCACCAAAATTGAGTGGGCACACCTGGACGGCTCTGAGCACAAAGTCCTCATCAACACAGCCCTGGAGCTGGCCCAATGGCCTCACCCTGGACTATGATGCCCACAGGTGGGCCTCTGTCCCAGACAACCTCCTGCAAGATGGACGGGTAGAGAGGGGGTTGAGGTGGAAGTAGAAAGATAGTGAACTCCTTGGCAGGTAAGGAAAAGGAAGCAATGAGAAGGAAGAAGGAGCTTGGGTTCTTCAAGTTTGGGTTGCTGAATCCAACCCTCAGTCTTTGCCTGGGCGTGTTTGGCTGGTTTTTGGGGTGTTCGGTGTGAGTGCCTTTAGCAGGCACATCCTGGCCTGGCCACAGGCCTCACTATCCCCTGTCTACTTCAGGGCTGACCTTTGTCTTTATTACTATTCTGGGCCCTTAGGCGTGAGAATTTACAGCTCCTGCCCAAGGTGAAGGGAGCCGGAGGGCAAGAGAAGAGGGTAAAAGGGGCTTTGAAGCAAACCTGTTCCCTTCCCTCCTCCAGAAGGGAAAAGCACCAAAGCCACCTGAAGAGTGGCAGGTTTGTCCCCTTCCTTTAGCCTCAGTGGGGTCCTGTAGGCTTTCGCATCTTCTTAAGGCTTTCTAAGGAATACGGGCTTAGATTCTGAGGTAGGCAGTGAAGGGTCATCAAGCTGCTGAAGGTGAGGCTGGGCAGTGGCTGCCCTGCGGTCCTGAACTTCTGCCCCTGCCCAGAACAGCTGTGGCCCCCACCACTTACAAATCACCAGCTACCCTTTTCTTCTTTGGGATTTGCAGCACCTCTCATCAGGGACTTCCTGACTGCGCCAGCCTGTTGGGCTCAGGAGGGGCTGACGGCGCTCTGGGGGATGGGGCGGGAGAATGTCTGGGCTCCCCACAAGCCTTTTGGCAGCCCATGCTGCTCTCCTTGTCTTTGTAGGATCTACTGGGTGGACACACACCTGGACCAGATAGAGAGCGCGGACCTCAATGGGAGGCTGTGGCAGGTGGTGGTCAGCCACGTGGCCTTTGCCCTCACCCAGGTGCCGGCTTAGGAGGAATACTGTGCCCCTCCTCGGCTGGGGGTTCCTTGGGGTTTGGGTCGGCATCCTCAGCCCCAGGGCTGCTCCCACCCCCCCACGCCCATGTTCTAGGACTCGGACATTAGTGGATGGAATCTGTGGAGCTTGTTGCCAGGAAGGTGCCTGGCTCTGTGCAAGTGGCCATGGAGGAACTGCTCTGTGAGGCCTTGGCCCAGGAATGTGCATCTTAAGTGCCCCAAGTGACCTCAGGTGCTCCTGAGTCAGAGCTGAGGCAGTGCAGTAGTGGCAGTGGGGTTAGGGTTAGAGCTTGCTCAGAGCTTGCTCAGAGCTTGAGCCGCCACCCCGTGTTTGTTGAGTCTCTTCAGCGTGCCAGGTACCTGGGTTCGAGTTCTGTGTGTGTCGTTAAATAACCATGAAACTTCCCATGAGACACTGATCCTCTCTGAGCTGCAGTGACCCTTAAAGAAGATGAGTTTAATCATAGTTCCCTCCCCAAACACACTCCAGGTATCAGCATGGTACCTCGCACATGGTAAGCCACTCATGCGGGGTGTCTCTAACCAATTTCATTATTATTAGCTGTCATTTTGGGGACTTGTAATCCTGTGTGATGATTTGGGGAAGGAAGAAGGTGATGTACTGAGCCTGGGGCCAAAACAGGGACTCACAACCATTTCAAAATCTTTGTCCCTTTTTGATAATCATCGTCTGCCCCATCTATATATACTGTGTGTGACACCCTAGCAGCCAAGACAATTTTCTTTGGCTTTTTTCTTTTTCATGCCCCAAATGTAAAGCTACAGGGTAATGCTGAATATGCTTTTTCAATTTGCAAGTTCTCCTTGGAGTTTCTGACCTGTATGCCCCTGGGCCTGGGGGAGAAGCACCCCAGTTACCAACACCCCCAGCCACAATAGGGATCCCAGGATTGCTGCATTGGAAGGCAGCTACTTGGAACTAAGCAGGGGAAATGAGCCGGGCTCCAAGGGTGGGCCTGGGGAACTGGGACCTGGCAGGACCTCCTTGTTATTCCAGTCTGCTAGGTATGGGAATGCATTTAGGCACTGAGCCACTCTTTTGTGGGTTTCCTATTGAGTAGCAGGACAGGTGGATCTACTGGACAGACTGGCAGACCAAGTTGATCCAGCGTGTAGACAAGTATTCTGGCCAGAACAAGGAGACGGTCCTAGCCAATGTGGAAGGGCTCATGGATATCACCGTGGTCTCTCCTCAGCACCAGACAGGTGGGCCCCTGGGTGCCCCACCCTTCGGCAGGGCCACTTCCCCCGGAACTGCTAATGATCCAGATGGCCAGCATCCAAGGACAGTCTCTTGAGTCCTACTTCACACTCCTACAGCTTGTTTTCAGCCTCCTGTGGTTGCTCCTCTCCTGTGCCACTGTCCCTGGGAGTGGGCTAGCCCTGGCTCTCCCACTTGAGAAGTGTTCAGCTTGGAGGCCTGATTCTACCCAGCTCGGGCATGCGTGCCCTCTGCCCTCAGGGACCAATGCCTGCGGCATGAACAATGGCGGCTGCACCCACCTCTGCTTTGCCAGAGCTTCAGACGTGGTGTGTGCCTGTCCCGACAAACCTGACAGCTGGCCCTGCTCCCTTAGTGAGTTGGGACATGTGGCTCCTGGGTGGCAGAGCCCCTGGAAGGCAGTGAGGCAGCCCTGTCCTTCTGGGGGGAGCCCCCTGCAGAGGGTCTGGTAGATGAAGATATGAGGCATGGTGGCCACAGGGCCCCTATTGAGAGTATCTGGGATTAGAGCAGCTAAAAGATGGCTTCCTCTGGTCCTCTAGATTCTGTTCTTGGACCACGTGTGGATGTTTTGACCTTGAGTGACACACTCCTGTCCTCTTTTCTCTGCAGTTCCTGGCCACGTTTCCCCAGCTTCCAGGGCTACCAGCACGAGTGGAAAGAGCCCAGTGCTTCCCAACACACAACCCACCACCATGCACCCTTCTTCCACCCGGACCCACACACCCCCGGAGGAGGCAGCAGGAAGGTCAGTAGGTTCACACAGGTGGAGGCTCCTTTGAATCAAAGCACCAGCCCGACCAGTAGAAGACCAGCAGCCCCAGCTCAGTAATTCCGGCAGGTGGGAGGCTGAGTGCATCACTGGCCACCAGGCCCTGCTGTGGGGGACAGGGAGCATGTTTAGACCAGTAAATGGTTGCACGTAATTTTTAGCTCTGAGGGCAACACGCTGTAAGAAAGGCTGTAGAGAGAAATCACTCAGGGTTTTCCTCCATGGTATTCTTCCTCCTCCCTTTCCTGTGACATCTGTGTTCACGTTACGGGTTGAATATATGATCTTGTCCTGCCGTTCACTCAGAGGCCACCAAGTCACAGAGGCCTTTATGACTTGGAACAAAAACGTTCCCCAGGGATGTGATGGACTTAGCTTTAGCTTAAAGTGATTTCGAAGCCAGCATTCAAACACACACACACACATACACCATTATTAAAGAACTAGGCATAACATAAACGGGTCTCAAATCAAGTATAAGATGTTGTGTTTTATTTTCATTACATTGTATCAATTGTAAGATGCATCTTGATTTGAGTGATTAAACTGAAAAATGACCAGTGCAATGGTGGGATGCTATTGAATGTAAGACGCATTTCTATTTCAGAGATATTAGAATCTGGGGGAAAAAATCTTGAAATTGATGAAATATGATACAATATTCAATTTAGAGCAATTCTTATAATCTGGATTTTTTTGCACATTTCAGGAAAAAAATCGCTTAATACAGATAGGAATAAAGAAGAAATGAGTACCCATATATCCATACATAATCACTCTTGATATTCTGATGTATCTTTCCAGACACTTTCTACTAGAACAGTTTTTTACTGTTCTGTGTACTGGCCCCTTTATTTTTAAAATCAAGTTTTTTTTAAAGATAACAAACATTTGATTTCCATTCCAATATCTAAAACATATTAGTAATCCCCAGTAGGAATTCTAGACTCACAGTCCTAAAATTATAAGATTTGCACATGATCAAATTCATATGCTGTGTGCCCCATTCTCTCTTTTTAGAACAGTTTGTAAAGAAAAGAAAATACCTAAATATGATCATGTATCTTTCTCACTAACTTTTTTTAACATATATTTTTAAATTTTTATTAATAAAATCAATCAACATACAACACTAACATTCTTAACATATGAACATTCCATACTTGGTGTGCGATCAGTGGCTCGCAATATCATCACATAGTTCTGTATTCATCACTATGATAATTTCTCGTTTACTTCACTCCAGAAAAACAAATAAAAAGGAAAAACTCATTATCCCATACCCCTCACCCCTTCCTCTCCTTGACCACTAATATTTCCCTCTACCCAAATTAACATTTTGTTCTCCCTATTATTTACTTATTTTTAATCCACCTGAGCATTCTGACTGAAGATTCATGCATCTTGGTTTCTAAGGCTCTTGCAAGTAGTTTTTCTCTAGCCTCCTAGGAGATGCCCTTAATTGCCTGAGCATAACATACTGCAAAGAAGCTGCCTTCTTCATGCTCCGAGTTCTTCATCTGATCCCTCCCTGTGGATGTCTTGCTTATTCCCTTGTGAAGGAATGAAAAGAAGAAAAACATTTCTTTTTCCTTGAGTTCTAGCTAAACCTCATGATGGTCTTTTTCCACCCAGAGGTTTGCTTGGCTGGTAGCTTCTTTCACCTCATCTGGTAGTCTAATTAAGGCTAATATGGATTTCCTTAACATTCTTTCAGCAGACCTCCAGCTCCCTCACAAACCTGCTTCTCATTTTTTTATTAATTAAAAAAGAATTAACAAAACAATTAGAAATCATTCCATTCTACATGTACAATCAGTAATTCTTAATAACATCACATAGTTGCATATTCATTTCTTAGTACATTTGCATCGATTTAGAAAAAGAAATAAAAAGACAACACAATAAGAATTAAAACATTAATAGAAAGAAAAAAAAAACAAAAAACCTATACCTCACATGCAGCTTCATTCAGTGTTTTAACATAATTGCATTACACTTGGGTAGTATTGTGCTGTCCATTTCTGAGTTTTTATATCCAGTCCCGTTGTACAGTCTGCATCCCTTCAGCTCTAATTACCCCTTCTCTTTTTTTTTTAATTAACGGAAAAAAAGAAATTAACCCAACATTTAGAAATCATACCATTCTACATATGCAATCAGTAATTCTTAACATCATCACATAGATGCATGATCATCATTTCTTAGTATATTTGCATCGGTTTAGAAAAACTAGCAACATAACCGAAAAAGATATAGAATGTTAATATAGAGACAAAAATAAAAGTAATAATAGTAAAGTCAAAACAAAACAAAACAAAACAAAACAAAAACCTGTAGCTCAGATGCAGCTTCATTCAGTGTTTTAACAAGATTACTTTGCAATTAGGTATTATTGTGTTGTCCATTTTTGAGTTTTGTATCTAGTCCTGTTGCACAGTCTGTATCCCTTCAGCTCCAATTACCCATTATCTTACCCTGTTTCTAACTCCTGCTGGACTCTGTTACCAATTACATATTCCAAATTTATTCTTGAATGTCTGTTCACATCAGTGGGACCATACAGTATTTGTCCTTTAGTTTTTGGCTAGACTCACTCAGCATAATGTTCTCTAGGTCCATCCATGTTATTACATGCTTCATAAGTTTATCCTGTCTTAAAGCTGCATAGTATTCCATCGTATGTATATACCACAGTTTGTTTAGCCACTCTTCTGTTGATGGAGATTTTGGCTGTTTCCATCTCTTTGCAATTGTAAATAACGCTGCTATAAACATTGGTGTGCAAATGTCCGTTTGTGTCTTTGCCCTTAAGTCCTTTGAGTATATTCCCAGCAATGGTATTTCTGGGTCGTATGGCAATTCTATATTCAGCTTTTTGAGGAACCACCACACTGCCTTCCACAGTGATTGCACCATTTGACATTCCCACCAACAGTGGATAAGTGTGCCTCTTTCTCCACATCCTCTCCAGCACTTGTCATTTTCTGTTTTGTTGATAATGGCCATTCTGGTGGGTGTGAGATGATATCTCATTGTGGTTTTGATTTGCATTTCTCTAATGGCCAGGGACATTGAGCATCTCTTCATGTGCCTTTTGGCCATTTGTATTTCCTCTTCTGATAGGTGTCTGTTCAAGTCTTTTTCCCATTTTGTAATTGGGTTGGCTGTCTTTTTGTTGTTGAGATGAACAATCTCTATAAATTCTGGATACTAGACCTTTATCTGATATATCATTTCCAAATATTGTCTCCCATTGTGTAGGCTGTCTTTCTACTTTCTTGATGAAGTTCTTTGATGCACAAAAGTGTTTAATTTTGAGGAGCTCCCATTTATTGATTTCCTTCTTCAGTGTTCTTGCTTTGGTTTAAAGTCCATAAAACTGCCTCCAGTTGTAAGATCCATAAGATATCTCCCAACATTTTCCTCTAACTGTTTTATGGTCTTAGACCTAATGTTTAGATCTTTGATCCATTTTGAGTTAACTTTTGTATAAGGTGTGAAAGATGGGTCTTCTTTCATTCTTTTGCATATGGATATCCAGTTCTCTAGGCACCATTTATTGAAGAGACTGTTCTGTCCCAGGTGAGTTGGCTTGACTGCCTTATCAAAGATCAAATGTCCATAGATGAGAGGGTCTATATCTGAGCACTCTATTCGATTCCATTGGTCGATATATCTATCTTTATGCCAATACCATGCTGTTTTGACCACTGTGGCTTCCTAATATGCCTTAAAGTCTGGCATCGCTAGACCTCCAGCTTCGTTTTTTTTCCTCAAGATGTTTTTAGCAATTCAGGGCACCCTGCCCTTCCAGATAAATTTGCTTATTGGTTTTTCTATTTCTGAAAAATAAGTTGTAGGGATTTTGATTGGTATTGCATTGAATCTGTAAATCAATTTAGGTAGGATTGAAATCTTAACTATATTTAGTATTCCAATCCATGAACACGGTATGCCCTTTCATCTATTTAGATCTTCTGTGATTTCTTTTAGCAGTTTTTTGTAGTTTTCTTTATATAGGTTTTTTGTCTCTTTAGTTAAATTTATTCCTAGGTATTTTATTCTTTTAGTTGCAGTTGTAAATGGGATTTGTTTCTTGATTTCCCCCTCCACTTGTTCATTGCTAGTGTATAGAAATGCTACAGATTTTTGCATGTTGATCTTGTAACCTGCTACTTTGCTGTACTCATTTATTAGCTCTAGTAGTTTTGTTGTGGATTTTTCTGGGTTTTTGACATATAGTATCATATCTGCAAACAGTGATAGTTTTACTTCTTCCTTTCCAATTTTGATGCCTTGTATTTCTTTTTCTTGTCTAATTGCTCTGGCTAGAACCTCCAACACAATGTTGAATAATAGTGGTGATAGTGGACATCCTTGTCTTGTTCCTGATCTTAGGGGGAAAGTTTTCAATTTTTCCCCATTGAGGATGATATTAGCTGTGGGTTTTTCATATATTCCCTCTATCATTTTAAGGAAGTTCCCTTGTATTCCTATCCTTTGAAGTGTTTTCAACAGGAAAGGATGTTGAATCTTGTCGAATGCCTTCTCTGCATCAATTGAGATGATCATGTGATTTTTCTGCTTTGATTTGTTGATATGGTGTATTACATTAATTGATTTTCTTATGTTGAACCATCCTTGCATACCTGGGATGAATCCTACTTGGTCATGATGTATAATTCTTTTAATGTGTTGTTGGATACGATTTGCTAGAATTTTATTGAGAATTTTTGCATCTGTATTCATTAGAGAGATTGGTCTGTAGTTTTCTTTTTTTGTAATATCTTTGCCTGGTTTTGGTATGAGGGTGATGTTGGCTTCATAGAATGAATTAGGTAGTTTTCCCTCCACTTCGATTTTTTTAAAGAGTTTGAGGAGAATTGGTACTAATTCTTTCTGGAACGTTTGGTAGAATTCACATGTGAAGCCATCTGGTCCTGGACTTTTCTTTTTAGGAAGCTTTTGAATGACTAAATCAATTTCTTTACTTGTGATTGGTTTGTTGAGGTCATCTATTTCTTCTTGAGTCAAAGTTGGTTGTTCATGTCTTTCCAGGAACCCGTCCATTTCATCTAAATTGTTGTATTTATTAGCGTAAAGTTGTTCATAGTATCCTGTTATTACCTCCTTTATCTCTGTGAGGTCAGTAGTTATGTCTCCTCTTCCATTTCTGATCTTATTTATTT
Organism: Tamandua tetradactyla; assembly: GCF_023851605.1. NCBI lineage: Eukaryota > Metazoa > Chordata > Mammalia > Pilosa > Myrmecophagidae > Tamandua > Tamandua tetradactyla. The sequence goes on along the minus strand of NC_135337.1, from coordinate 102,428,717 downwards.
GCATCCTCTCTCTTCTTTTTGTCAATCTTGATAAGGGCCCATCAATCTTATTGATTTTCTAATAGAACCAACTTCTGGTCTTATTGATTTTCTCTATTGTTTTCATGTTTTCAATTTCATTTATTTCTGTTCTGATCTTTGTTATTTCTTTCCTTTTGCTTGCTTTGGGATTAGTTTGCTGTTCTTTCTCCAGTTCTTCCAAGTGAACAGTTAATTCCTGCACTTTTGCCTTTTCTTCTTTTCTGATATAGGCATTTAGGGCAATAAATTTCCCTCTTAGCACTGCCTTTGCTGCATCCCATAAGTTTTGATATGTTGTGTTTTCATTTTCATTTGCCTCGAGGTATTTACTAATTTCTCTTGCAATTTCTTCTTTGACCCACTCGTTGTTTAAGAGTGTGTTGTTGAGCCTCCACATATTTGTGAATTTTCTGGCATTCCGCCTATTATTGATTTCCAACTTCATTCCTTTATGATCCGAGAAAGTGTTGTGTATGATTTCAATCTTTTTAAATTTGTTAAGACTTGCTTTGTGACCCAGCATATGGTCTATCTTTGAGAATGATCCATGAGCACTTGAGAAAAAGGTGTATCCTGCTGTTGTGGGATGTAATGTCCTATAAATGTCTGTTAAGTCTAGCTCATTTATTGTAATGTTCAGATTCTGTATTTCTTTATTGATGCTCTGTCTAGATGTTCTGTCCATTGATGAGAGTGGTGAATTGAAGTCTCCATCTATTATGGTATTTGTGTCTATTTCCTTTTTCAGTGTTTGCAGTGTATTCCTCACGTATTTTGGGGCATTCTGGTTCGGTGCGTAAATATTTATGATTGTTATGTCTTCTTGTTTAATTGTTCCTTTTATTAGTAGATAGTGTCCTTCCTTGTCTCTTTTAACTGTTTTACATTTGAAGTCTAACTTGTTGGATATTAGTATAGCCACTCCTGCTATTTTCTGGTTGTTATTTGCATGAAATATCTTTTCCCAACCTTTCACTTTCAACCTATGTTTATCTTTGCGTCTAAGATGTGTTTCCTGTAGACAGCATATAGAAGGATCCTGTTTTTTAATCCATTCTGCCATTCTATGTCTTTTGATTGGGGAATTCAGTCCATTAACATTTAGTGTTATTATTGTTTGGATAATATTTTCCTCTACCATTTTGCCTTTTGTATTATATATATCATATCTGATTTTCCTTCTTTCTACACTTTTCTCCATACCTCTCTCTTCTGTCTTTTTGGTTCTGGCTCTAGTGCTCCCTTTAGTATTTCTTGCAGAGCTGGTCTCTTGGTCACAAATTCTCTCAGTGACTTTTTGTCTATAAATGTTTTAATTTCTCCCTCATTTTTGAAGGACAATTTTGCTGGATATAGGAGTCTTGGTTGGCAGTTTTTCTCTTTTAGTAATTTAAATATATCATCCCACTGTCTTCTAGCCTCCATGGTTTCTGCTGAGAAATCTACACATAGTCTTATTGGGTTTCCCTTGTATGTGATGGGTTGTTTTTCTCTTGCTGCTTTCAAGATCCTCTCTTTCTCTTTGACCTCTGACATTCTAACTAGTAAGTGTCTTGGAGAACACCTATTTGGGTCTAATCTCTTTGGGGTGCGCTGCACTTCTTGGATCTGTAATTTTAGGTCTTTCATAAGAGTTGGGAAATTTTCAGTGAAAATTTCTTCCATTAGTTTTTCTCCTCCTTTTCCCTTCTCTTCTCCTTCTGGGACACCCACAACACGTATATTTGTGCGGTTCATATTGTCCTTGAGTTCCCTGATACCCTGTTCAAATTTTTCCATTCTTTTCCTGATAGTTTCTGTTTGCTTTTGGAATTCAGATGTTCCATCCTCCAAATCACTAATTCTATCTTCTGTCTCTTTGAATCTATCATTGTAGGAATCCATTGTTTTTTCTATCTTTTCTACTATGTCCTTCACTTCCATAAGTTCTGTGATTTGTTTTTTCAGTTTTTCCATTTCTTCTTTATGTACAGCCCATGTCTTCTTCATGTCCTCCCTCAATTTATCAATTTCGTTTTTGAAGAGGTTTTCCATTTCCGTTCGTATATTCAGCATTAGTTGTCTCAGCTCCTGTATCTCATTTGAACTATTGGTTTGTTCCTTTGACTGGGCCATATTTTCAATTATTTGAGCATGATCTGTTATCTTCTGTTGGCGTCTGCGCATTTAGACAGATTTCCCTGGGTATTGGATCCAAAAGTTGGAAGATTTTTCTGTGAAATCTCTGGGTTCTGTTTTTCTTATCCTGCCCAGTAGGTGGCGCTCGTGGCACACGTTTGTCTGCGGGTCCCACCAGTAAAAGGTGCTGTGGGACCATTAACTTTGGAAAACTCTCGCCGTCCGGGAGGTTCGCTAGCCGAAGCGGCTTGGAAGAGTTCGAGCTGGCCTGGGGTCCGAATGCAGGGAGGGTTGCTGGCCGCTGCAGCCCGGCAAAGCGCCCGTCCGAATTTCCTAGTCATCCGGGCGACAAGCGTGGCAGGAGGGCGCCAGCGGCAGCGGCCCGCCTGGGAGAGTGCACGTTCCCGGGGAGTCACGGGTTTGGAAGGGGCCTCCCCCACCCGTCACCGTTCTCCGTGGCCTGGGGATTTCCGATCCAATTCTCTCAATTGGTCCGGGGGGCCGCACGTGGTGTGGGCGCCTGCCGCCACGGTTTCAGGGGACCGCCTCTCCAATTCTCCCAGCCGGCCCGGGAAGGGGGAAGGGAGTGACTCCGGCCGCTTGCCGTCCCGCCCGGTGAAGCCCGCGTGCCTCGGCGATCTCACCCGAGCGGCTTCTCTCAGCCAGCCAGCCGTTCCAGGATGGGGTACGCTGTCTTTTTTATCTCTGTTGTGGCTTTGGGCGCTGTTCTGTATCGTTTCTACTCCCGTAGTAGCTGTCCTGGAGAAGAAACTAAGATCCGCGCATCTTACTAAGCCGCCATCTTCTCCGGAAGTCTCTCCTGCTTCTCATTTTTAAAAGAATCTCTTAAAAAGGTACATACTGTAAAACAGACTTAAGTGTGGTATAGCTATTAGAAGACAGTGGCTCATACTGGTTGCTCTACATTTCCTGGCCTTGACCTCTCCATGCCCCTGACCACTCACCTGGGGTCTGAAAACCCCACTCCCAGGTTTGGCCTGTCCTGGAGGAAGGTGAGGTCATGACTGGGCTTCACATTGGGTTTTCTTATGCCCCACAGATGCTCTGAGAAGGATGCATGGCTGGGCCTCTGTGCACGCTCCGATGAGGCCATACCTGCCACTCCAGATGAGCCCTAGGCCCCAACAGGTGAAGAAAAGAAAATGCAGGGAATCTAAGTCTCCACTGATACCCTTTAATGTGCATGGGGTCTCTGGGGTTGATGGATCCTTTTCATGAACTAAATCTGTAGAAACATTAATCATAATAGCCACCATGTCACCGCTTAAGGCATGCTTTCCATATGCAGGCATTTGCACACATGCACACATACACTCATTTAATCTCTGCGAGGCATAGGAGATATTTATTCACATTTCACTGATGAGCAGACATAGGCTTAGAAGTTATGTCATTTGCCTTAAGTCAAGCAAGTAGCTAGGCAGTGAGCGGACTTGGGTTGGAAATGGACAGGTTTCTTCCAGCTGCCACCCTCACTCCAGGGGCCTCTCTGAGAAGGGGCCCTGCCTCCTGAGATGGAGTGGGACCCTGCCCCCCGCCCTGCCCAAGCACCAGCTGGAAGGCTGCTGCTGGCTGCTGCCTAGTGTCTCTCTGTCCGTCCTAGCGGAAGGCCTTCCCACCAGCTACGCCATCAGAGGGCTCCTGGGCATCCTGCTGATTTTGCTGGCGATGGCGGCGTTCATGTTGTACAGGTAACGCGGGCTGCAGCGGCCACTGCCTTAGCACGGCGGGGACCTTCCCCGAGGCCACCACTTGCTGCTTCGGCCTCTGGCCAGTGTCATTCTGAGTCCTTGGTGAGAGCAGCAGGAGAGGCCCACACTTCCCCCAGCCAGAGCAGAGCACCTGTGTCTGCCATTTCATCACATGGCCACAGCTGCCCCAGGGACTTTCTTTACACACTGGGGTGCTGGGGGCACCGAGGGGGTGCCCAAGGCCATGGAGGAAGAGGCAGAGCTGGGACTGATGCCAGCATCCCTGCTTTACACCACCCCATGCTGCCTTAAAACATTGCAATTCAAAGTGATTTTCTATTCACACAAACACCACCCCTCCCTACAACGTGGGCCAATATATCCCTGATTGATGATTATCTTAGGAAGGAAGAAGGTGTCACTTTAAATTTAGGATTTTCTTTTTATGTCCTTCTTTCTCTATATTTTTTCCAAAATGCTTTATACACAGCTTGTAGCAAAAATGTCAGGATTTTGCTGCTGCTGCTTTTAATACTACTTACTAATATTGACAGCACCTGCCACTTAATGAATGTGTATCAACACCACCGCGTCCTTGCTATACAGATGTTATTTCCACCTACAGATGAGGATCTGAGGTTAGAAAGTTTAGATAGCCTCAAAAAGATGCCGGCTAGTAAACTAATAGATATGGGACTGAAACAAAGACCTGTCTTTAACTCCAGAGCTTGGTGTATTAGCAATCTATTGATGCATAACAAATTACCCCCCAAAACTTGCAGCCTAAAACAACAAATATTTAATACCTCTTAATTTCTGTGAGTCAGAAATCTATACTCAGCTTAGCTGGGAGCCTTTGTGTCCAGGTCTCTCGCTGGGCTGCAGTCCATTTTCAGCCAGGGCTATGGTCTCATCTGAACACTTGACTTGGGCAGGGTCCCCTTCAGCTCACCCACTAGCTGTTGGCAGGACCAGGTCCCTACAGGCCAGGGGCTGAGGGTCAAGACCCGTGTCCCTGCAGGCTGGTGGGCTGAGGGCCACATCCCTTCTGGTGGTTGGGTGGAGCCTCCCTTGTCACTTCTGTGCCATGTGGCCTTTTGCAGGGCAGCTGGCAACTCTGCAGCTGCTTCCCCCACTAGGGGCAAGAGAGCAAGTAAAGGAGGGCAACCCGAGAACCAGGCCACAGTTTTTTGTGCCTAATCTAGTATTGATTGTTTTTGCATATTCTTTGCATTAGTAGCCAGGCGGGGCGGTCCCACTGCTTTCCCCGGGAGTGGACTCAGGACAGGTACACCAGGGCAGCGGTCGTGGGTGGCTTCCTAGAGACCGCTACCACACTCGGGTGTTACCCCAAAATACCTCAACTAATTTATCATCACCTTGCCTCCTAAAGATACAAAAAATGCAAATTCACTGACTCTGGAATGGTAAACCTGACCTACAGCAACCCCTCCTACCGAACTTCCACACAGGAAGTGAAAATTGAAGCACTCCCCAAACCGGCCATGTACAATCAACTATGCTATCAGAAAGAGGTAAGAACTGAAATTTACACTCGAGGCGTTTGGTTTTACTTTGGTGGGGTTAGTTAGGCTCCTCCAGCACCTGACTTGATCAGTAAGGGATGCTTAGGAGTCTCAACTGCCGTTCTGGAAGTTGTGATCACCAGATGCACAGAAGGAACAAAGGGAACTTGGGTTTATGGAGAGGTGTCGAATCTTACTAGCATGAGGGACTCGAGTGAGAGCAAAGTTAGAAAGGCAAGCCCAGAAGGGGTAGGTCTGCAAGCAACTTAGTATGCATCTCCCTGCCAGGAGGTATTTTCCCAGGCTGATTGGTTCTTCCCTCCTGGGTTATCCATCTCCTGCAGCGAGGCTGTGCCCCACTGAAGTGAGGGGACTCTTATGGACAATGTCTAAAGCCCTACAGCTGCTGGGAATCCCTTTCCCCACCTCCAGGCCAAGCTAGGGTCACCTTTGGCTGGAATGGCTTATTTTTCTCCATCCTTCCTCTCATCATAATCTTAAGGGATTTCTCTAGAATTCTAGAAGGTTTTACATGCTTATTTTGTTTTTTGCTTTTTGCTTTTTTTCTCTCCTTTACTTCCTTTGTCATTTCAATGAAAAAAAATTTTTGCTGAATATTTGTGCATGAAAAATAGTCTCATTTTTTCTCAAGGGATCTCTTGGAGCTATTTCAGGTTTTTCTAGTCTATGACCCTTGACTTTTCTAAAATCCCATAACCTTTTATCAGAAGTTATCCCTTCATAGACCCTTATCTGCCTACTCCCTTGGCCTGTATAGCACTGTTAAAAACCTGCAGGGCTCCCAGGCATATGAATATGCTTTACCTGGCACATGCTTTCTGGAGCCATGAATCGCCATATTAAAATACCTTCCACCACAAGCCAGAAGCAGAACCTGCAGGGATATCTTGAGTCGCAGGGGTGGCAGATCCCCCCCCAGCCGACATCCCTGAAAGATTGACTGTTAGAGATTCATGGGTACCTGGAGCATCTAATGCCTAAGAAAAGAACCAGAGTATGGGTCAGAGGTTAGAAATGATAACATGTGACTTCTGTTTTATGCTTCTCCTCTGCACTCTTTCACCCCTTCTGAAGCCTTTCACCTTTTCTCTTCTGATTTCTTCTTGGTTTCAGGTACCGTTGATGTGTGTTTATAGAAGGAGTGGTGTCCCTTCAGATTGCTAGTGCTAAGTCCCCCATCTCTCCCTAACTTCCCCAGTGTGTCTCTGTGATGAAGACTTTGAGTGGCCTGCATCTTACCTGACTCTAATTCCAGCTTGGGGTGTGTGCTGGGTTGCTAGATGAGTGGATTTCTGTGTGTCTGTGTGCATGTGTGTATGTGCCTGCGTCTTTGCATGATGGAGGGAGCTGTCACTCTCAGAGGGCCGGGACCATGTCCTACTTCCATTTGTGTAATCATCAAAGCACCTAGTACAGTATCCTGGTTAATGTTGGAGCTCAATGATTATCTGTGGAATTGCACTGTGAGTAAATGAGAGAGCAGCTTCAGGGTTCTGGGCAGGTCACTGTCCCAGGGCCATGGCCCAGTTCCTCCTGTGAGTAGCAGCATGTTGGCTCATCTCCCCCAGGAAACAGGAATAAGGCTCCCTCTGAGGGATCCAGTCCATAAAGGGAGAAGCCCAAACAGAACTCAAGGCTGTCCTTGGAATAAACCCAGGTTGCTTGGAAATGACCCTGGGGTTCATAGGAGGCAAGTCAGAGTGGTCTCCTCCATAAGGTTACAGGTTGGGGGGCCCCACTGGATTGACACTTAGAACACAAGTCTTGCCACCCAGGTTTTCTCCTTAACAATATTAAAAAGAAGAGATCATTAAGAATGAAATAGCACATGTAGCTTAAAAACCCGAGTAAATGCATATTAAATTGCTTTTGTCAATTGTTTTTGATCATTTATGTCAGCATGATGATCCACTAATCCATAATAATAATGTAACAAGCTCACATGTTTCAGTGCATCAGGGTCAAGCACCCTTCTAATCGTATTTCATGTATCGCCTCATTTCACTCACAGCTGTGAGGTTTGGTTGCCTCTTCTCCCCACACTGCAAATGTGGAGATTGAGTTTTAGAAACCTTAAGTGATTTGTCCAAGGTGACCTAAACCGTGAGTGGTGGCTGTGGGCCAGAGTGGCCCTCCCTGCCCCTGCGTGGGAGTAGAACCAAGCATAGGAGCTGCCCGTCCTTTCAGGCTGGGCCTTGTGTATTTACTCTGACCTAGTTTCCCCATTTGTTTGTGGGATCTTTTGCTTTTATCACCATCCTTAACCCAGTTCACTGTGAGATCCTCAGTAGAAAGCCACCTGGCTGACCATGTCTCCCCTGTCTGCACCCTAGGATGGGCCTGAGCATAACTACACGAAGGAGAAGGTGAACGTGGTGGAGGGAATCTGCCTCTTGTCTGGGGACGATGCTGAGTGGGATGACCTCAAGCAGCTGCACAGCTCTCGTGGGGGTCTCCTCTGGGACCACATGTGCATGAGGGCGGACACAGTGTCCATCCAGGCCAGCTGTGGCTCCCTAGGTGATGTGGAGACTGAGCAGCTGTTGCAGGAGGAGCAGTCTGAGTGCAGCAGCGTCCACACTGCAGCCACTCCGGAGAGATGGGGCTCTCTGCCAGACACAGGCTGGAAGCATGAACGTGAGCTCTCCTCGGAGAGCCACATGTGAATGCCCATGTTTCCCTCCCTCCTTGCCCGGGTCGTCTCTGTGGACTCCCAGTCCATGGCTCATTATGCCACAGGTCCCCTTCCTCTCTCCTCCTCTTCCTCCTCCTCCTGCCCCATAACTGCTCACAAGCCCTCCATGGGAGCTCTTGCCGCCTGAGTCCATAACCACCTGTGCCCAGGAAACAGTGGTGCATCCCGGGAATTTAGATCTGGATTTTACCACCACCCTTACCTCTTGCACTCGGTCCTGGGTCCCCTGAAATTGAGCTCAGTAGCGACTCCTTGTCATTGCAGAGCTGTGTCTCTCCCTTCCTCTGGCACCCTGTGGCCTGCCCACAAAGTAAAGAGCCAGGCCTGCACTCTCCCCCATCAGAGCTGGCCCAACTGCCTCTCTGAGGGCACTTGCCCGCAGGCCTGGGGAAGGTCAAGGTGAAGAGGGGGTTAAAGGACAGAGGCTGAGAGAAGAAGGTAGGAAGAACCAGCCCAGCTGGTTTGGGCATCTGGGACACCTCCAGCCTTAAGTGTGTTGGTGATGGGAAAAAGGCTTTGGGGGCTGTCGAGCCTGGCTGTCCAGTGCTGGCAGTGGACGTTCTTCTTGCCCTGAGAGGTGCTGATTTTTCAGCTGCAGAGATGCTGGTAAGCCACGTGTGTGATTCACGTGGGCCGTTCTGTTGCCTGTCTGGGGCCTCTTCTACCTTCAGGTGGCCGGGGTCCCATCACACGGCTCCTGGCTAATGCAAACTCCCTTCCAGTGCCGCTGCTCACCAGTGTCTTTCCTAAGCCTTTTACTCTCATTAACCAGGTTGGGGACCAGTGGTTTGAGGGAATGTTTGTGGTTCAGGGCTAGTCTCTGCCACTGCCTAAGAAGCTGTGCCTAGACCAAGTATGGCCTGCCACCTAAGTCTGGTGCTCTTCCACACTCCCCTCGCTCTCTGGGATGCACAGGGAAGAGATTCTGAAACAGCCTTTCAGCAGAGGGCCAGAAGTTTCCATCCATGTACAGTGAGTTTGGGTCAGGACTTGAGGCATCTAATAATGGAAGTGTTATCCACGAAGCTGAGCCTCCTCTATTCTCTCTCAAATGCTCGGGGCTCTAACGTAGTGGGCAGAGGGCCTGTGGCTATGGGGTGGTGATGTTTCTATTCCAAGTTTCTATTCTAAGTTGCTCTTCTCCACTAAGTGACTTCCTTTCTGTGATGAGACGCCATCGCCTGGTCCGTGCTCACCCATGCAAAAGGCCTACATCTCGGGCTAGAGTCAAGCAGAGTTGAGACCTTTTGTCTTGAAACTCTACCTAGCCCTTCTTCACTTTGTGCTTGGTTTTCTGTTTCTGACCTTGTCTTGTAGGACTAGCAGTCCCCGAAGTCCTGTGGTGAGGAGGGCTAAACAGAGATTCCAAGGGGTGGGCGAGAAGTAGGCCCAGGAGGAAGTCTGTCCACCCAGGAGCAGACCCGGGCCTCTTCCACTCAGGAACTGGGAAGACAGGAGGGATTTGAGGGGATGTTTCCTGAGTTCAGACTTGCCCCGTGGTTATCAGTATGAAGCAAACAGCTGCCAAATGAGAGTGATAAAGGAGGACAAGAGCAAATTTCTTTTGGTCAGTTCTGAGGAAAGACAGAGGCCAAATCCTGTCCTCAGCACTCAGCCCCAGGTCTGGGCTTCCACACCGCAGCCAGGCCGGGCTTTTCCAGTACAAGCAGTGGCAAACTTGAGGGGTCACTTCTGGAAGGAAAGGGGGACATTTCATACTTGATGAGACAGGAAACAAAGGAGCACTTTGCAATGTCAAGCTCACAGTTAAGGAGGAGGAGAAAGTAGAAAAATGGCCTTTTTTTTTAACTGAAAAGGGGGAAGGATCTTATTGCACTTGGGCTGTTCAGAATGTAGAAAGGACATATTTGAGGAATTATCTATTTGAGCACTGATTGATTTACTATGTAAAAAGCAAAACCTCTCTGTCCTAAGCTAATGGAAGTGATTCTCCCACACTCACGTGTACTGGTCTTAACGTTACTTACTGGGGAGATTGGACTTTCTTGAATTATTTAACCACTATGTTCAGCATTTTAGAACTTTATGATAATTTAATATAAATTTAGCTTTTCTTAATCACCTCGCCTGGCTTGGAGTGATGAGTCACGCTGTGCCTGCCCCACCCGGACCCTGCTGGGCCCTGCCTCTGAGCCTCCGGGCCGGCGCAATGGGGGGTGACAAGGCCATGGGTTTCTGGCTGGAGGCTCCGCTCACCTTGAGAAGACGAGTCAAAACCAGAATTCACTGGCCTGTGACGTCCTGGCTTCCTCCCGAGGCAGGGGAGGGATGGCAGCCTCCCTCTTGTGCCAGCTCTGGTGGCGGGCGCCTGAGGCCCTGCCTGGACGCACAGGGGATGGGCCGTGCCCACGGGGATGTCGTCCTGAGGCTACGGCCTGATGGCGGGGGTGCCACGCTGACCCCCCGCCGCCTCTCTCAGGCCTTCAGCATCATACCACCCGACCTTGCCTTGCGCACTGGCAAAACCACTTGATGCAGTCAGAAAACTGCTGGGAGGGGGGCAAAGGGGCCAGCTCCATCCTCAGCTTTGCTCTGGGTTCTGGTTGACATCGGTCACGTGTCACAGTGACTCCGAGATAAGGGCAAATGAATGCTAAGGTTGCTTTCGTTCTTAGAAAGCTGTCTTCTCGCCCCCACGTGTCTGCGCTGCAGCAGGGACCTGGGGAGCCCCCTCGGAGCCAGCACCAGGCCTGCCGCGGCACACTGGGAATTGTGGGAGCCTTGATGCCAGGTGTTGGATTGGGTGTGAGGCTCAGTGGTGGGTTTTCTAAACCAGAGCCCACTTACAGAGTAATGTTCCCATTCATTCATTCAGCTCTTCCTATGGGCTGGGCAATGCCCAAGACTGAACAAGAAAGATATAATCTCACCACAGGACTTAAGAGTCTACCAATACCCACCCCAGTTCCCAACCCCCCAAAATAGGAAAGAAAAGAAAGACTGAAGCATCTTGCATTTAGGAACAAAAGATCTGAGTGTAAAACTACAGCCCACATTCTTCCAACTTCATTAAGGTGTACGGGTACAAAGACAAAAGTAAGTGAAATAGCTCAAGGACAGACAACTCTCACCTCCACCCCAACATTTTCTTTTGGGAAAACAAAAAGCAAAACCCAGAAAAGGAGAACTCTTGAAGCTGTATAATCCAGCCCCAAACACAAGCCTGTGTGGCTGCAGGGAGCACCTCTCCCAAAGCCTTAGGTTAGAGGCCAGGCCTCAGGAAGAGCTTTTCAAATAGGAAGGGAAAATGAACACATCAAACACAAAACATTTGCTTGGAAAGCCAAAGATGTTTGCAGAACGAAGTTGGGTGAATGTATTTTGCCACCTTATGACCACGACAGCCAGCTAATCAGGCATTCAGCACTGCCTGAGGCTTAGGGTTCCCCACAGCTGTCACTTCAGCAGGAGACGGGAAGAGAACAGGCTGGGCCTGCTGGCCCAGGTTTGACGGGAACTTGGCTGGTGACCAGTGAGACTTTCCTAACAGTGGAAAGGACTAGCACTCTGTTTTCAGGTTATAGAGCTGAACTAGCTATTGGTTTCCTCATCAGCAAAATGAAAAGGTTGAAACACACAATTGCTAAGGTCATGTCTAGCCTGAAATTTGAATTTGTGTTTCTTCCAGGAAATCCTGGTGATGCCCCAAGGGTGAAGAATTCTTTGGTTTTCTGCATGCAAAACCTGAAACTGATAAGCAGGGAGGAGGTGGGTCAAGTTATAAGAAACTGGAAATATTTTTGCAAATTGATTATGCTCAAATATAGTCACTGGGTTCAGTGGAAGAATGTTCACCCTTCATGTGGGAGACTGGGTTCGATGCCTGGACCATGCACCCCCCCACCCCACCCCCCAAAAATATATATATAGTCACTGTCTTTCTTTGCACCTTGAAAAAACTGTGAAACCTAAGGTAGAAGGATCTCTGAGGCATGAATAGTGATGCTTTCATCCAATCTGGGCCTGAAGAAGACAGAAAGTAAGTGCTGCATAGGAACTTAGAAAAAGGATCTACAAGACGAGATTCTACGTGCAATTCACCTCATTCAAGAGTCAAATAAACTTTAATTCTCTAATCGCTGTTCAATGACATGATAAAAGAAATGTGGTTGCGTCTGTCTCATGGCAAAGAAACAGTCTATATATATGTTTTTTCTTTCATGTGTGAACATGGCCCCACTGACTTATTTAGTAGGATGTAAGATTGGGATGTTTCAATCTTTGCTTTGAAACATTCCCTCACTCGCATAGTTATTTTCCTTACAGACTGCTTCCCCATTAAACAGCTGACAGGGGCAGGGAGAGCTCAGCACAGGGAACAGAGAGACTTTTCTCTCCAGCCAAGGCTCCAGCTCACAACTTTGGACTCCTTGAAACGGTATTAAAACAGACTCAGATGGTCTAACTCAGGGTCTGAGTGTAAACCTAAGGCCCCAAGCCACACAATCTGCTTATTCCATTTAACAGGGCATAAAGCGCCAGGTACTCTCACTTATCCTGCCCTCAGTGGTTTTCCTTCCCGCCTGTAAAGGCCTGTTGACAGCCTGCTGCCAAGGTCCCTATCTCTCCCTTTCACCACCTTCCTTTTTGGGAGGCTGAGGCTTCTGTGGCCACAGTTGTTGGTCATCCTGCATCCTTGGAGCTGCAGATAGGGAAGCTCCAAAAGGAGAAGGTATTCATTCCTGAATTCAACCACGCTTGTTAAATGCAACCAGATGTAAGCTCGTGTAAGCCTTTCATTCTCGGAGGCGAGTCGAGGTAGGAAATCCCAGTCACTTGAAATCTGCACTCATGTCAGCACTGCTATCTCCAGGCCATAATTCAGGAGATGCCTGAACTGAAATTTGAAAGGGAGATTTCCATTGAGGTTACTCCTCTCTGGGCTGGAAAGGCAGGTTCCTGTCCCAAGGCAGCAATGCCTTGACCAGAATACCACTTCTGATGAAGATGGACTGAGCACTGTCACAGTCCTAGCAGGTTTTATAAAAATGTCCAGCATGGTTGGTTATTCCACAGTCACAATGTCTGGCATTTGCTTCATGCTTCTGGTTGCGATAATATAAAGTATTCCCTTTGCTCTCTAACGTGCACAAGGGTTTCACTGTCCTCTGAATATTCTCCTTTGGGAGACCCCTAGAACAAAGAAGGCAGGCATAACTCTAATAGATACATTGGTAAATGCTATTTGATGATTATCCTAGACTGCAAAAGATCACTGGTCAGGCAATCTCTGAACACCTAGTATGGGTAAGGCCCCACATGCTCTACCAGCCCCCTCCCACTTTATCTGTCAGATCCATCTCCTGATGCAGACTGCCCACTGCTCCGCTGCGGCTCCAGTGGCCTCACTCTTCTCCACCCTGCTGGCATGTTCCCACCGTGGGGCCTCTGGAGAGCTGTTCCCTCTGGCTGGCACTTTCTTCCCCAGATGCAGTCGTGGCTGAAAGTCTTTGCTGATAGGTATCCTCAGTGAAACCTGCTCTGACCACCCTTTTTAAAAATTAGTCTTCCCTACCTCCACTTCCTGATTCCTTTCTGCCTGCTTTATTCTTTTTTTTTCTTTTCCCATTGCACAGATAATCTTCTAACATACTATATCACTTATTTGTTTGTTGACTGTCTGCTTCCCCACTTGAGTGTGTGCTCCACAAGGGGAGGGTGGTTTATCGTTCAGGTTCGGTTTGATTTGGCTGGTTTGCTGTTCAAGGGCCTAGAACATTTCCTGCACACATGAGGTACTCAATAAATATTTGTCAAATGAATAAACCAATGAATGAAGTCGAATCGAATGCATACCTCCTACAAGAGCTACTACACCTAGCCCATCCGAGACAAAAATGGATTATGGCATTGTGATGTAAAACTCTCCAGGACCTGGCCTCCACACATCCTGTATCAATCGAAATTCCAGGTTCCCCTCACCCTCTCTTTAAGCATACTCTTCAGGTTAGTTCTGGTAAACATGTCAATGGCCAATGACTAAACAAGACTCTATGTATTCACAACCTGAAGATTACTGGGACCTTTTTATTCGAACTGGTTTCTGTCTCCTTACCCACATGTGAATCTGTTCTCAACTCCCATAATTTCACTCCCTCTACTCTTCACCTGTGGTCTCATCCACTACCACAATTTCAGCCTTTCATTCTATGGAGGTGATTTTCAAATCTCTATTGCTTGAGTCCTAATGTCTTTTGCCTGCTCCCATTCTGTATTTTTCAGGCCTACTTAGATAACTCCATTTGAACGTGTCATTGGTACCTAAAAGTAAACATTGCTAAAACTAGACTCCTTGCCTTCCCTGACAAATCGGTATCTCCTGACTTCCCACTTTCATTTAGGAAATCACTGCCCTCCAAGTCTCTACACTCAAAGCCTGGCACTCTTTTTGACTCATCTACCAAAACTACTTTCACCTTTGTACCTAATCAAGACAATTGCCAAATCCTCTACCATCTCTTTAATCTGTTTTCATTGCCACTGCTATTAGTTCATGTGTCTCCTAATCAGCCTCCCACTTTCCAGCTCTAACTCATTTTAGACAATCAAGCTAATTAATTTTTAAAGTAGGGTTTGGATTTTGTTACTTCTGCTCAGAAACCTTCAATAGCTCCCCATTGCCTACTAAAAACAGCAATACATTCCTTACTCTGGCATTACACGATCCGTTCTTAATCTCTACTTCCCAACATGAATGCAGTTCTAAAATCAAACCCACATGTTCATTCCCTTACATACAATACACTTTCTTGTCTCTGCTCTTGCTTGCATTTTTCCTATAACTAGACATGTTCTTCCTCCCCATTCTAATAAGAAAAAGTAACATGTCAATGATAAAACAAAAACAAACAAACAAAAACTCAGTCCCTCTCCTTTTAAGTTTCTTGTAATTCCAGGAATGTTCTAATCATTTTGGACATGTGCGCAAATGCACATACATTTATAACTATACATAAATCATCCCATATATACTTTTCTGCAATGTACCTTTTTTCAATTAATAAAATTTGTGTATTTTTCTATATCAGCATGTATAGATTAGCTATATATATTCTTTAGTGCTGTATGGCTGGGTCACATTTCATTCCTTTTCCGTGTGAGTATCCTGTTATTGTAGCACCATTTGTTGTTGGTTTCTTTTGGGAAGTTCGTGGGTGGGGAATCACTGGGTCTCCCTCATGGCAGGGGAGAATTCTACCACTGAACCACCCTCGCACACCCACCACATTCTTTTCAACAGTTGCTTAGTGTTCCATTGAATGAAAAAAACTATAATTTATGTAGGCAACAAGTTCTCTGTTGATGGATATGTAGTTTCCTATCACAAGCAGTACTGCACTGTGCATTTTTCTTTGCCTATTTTCTTTAACCTGTGGGATAAAATCTTAACAGTGGTATTACTGGGTCAAAGATTACATACATTTTACATCTTAATATCTGCCAATTGTCCTCCTAAACATTTCTACCAATTATACTCCCATCATCAGTGAGTTTGAGTGTCTATTTCTCCAAATGGTGGTCAACCCAAGGTTGTTTTCATCTATTTCAACTTGACAGATGTTCTAGTTTGCTAGCTGCCAGAATGCAACACACCAGAGACGGATTGACTTTTAATAAAAGGGGATTTATTTTGTTGGTTCTTCAGAGGAAAGGCAGCTAACTTTCCACTGAGGTTCTTTCTTACATGGAAGGCACAGGATGGTCTCTGCTGGTCTTCTCTCCAGGCCCCTGGCTTCCAACAACTTTCCCTGGGGTGATTTCTTTCTCCATCTCCAAGGGCCCGGGCTGAGCTGCAAGTGCTGAGATGAGGAATGCCAAGCTGCTAGCAGTGCTACGTTGCAATCTCTCATTTAAGCACCAGTCAATTAAGTCAAACATCACTCATTGCAGCAGACACGCCTCCTAGCTGACTGCAGATGTAATTGGCAACAGATGAGGTTCACGTACGGTTGGCTTATGTCCGCAGCAACAAGACTAGGTATGCTCACCTGGCCAAGTTGACAACTGAATCTAACTAACACAACAGATTTAAAAAAAAAGTTTTAATTTGCTTTTATCCATCTCTCCAGCTTTCAGCCTGTTGGTAATCTACATATTCTTCAAATCCCAGGTTAAAAATACATCCCCTTTATAGATGCTTCATCAAAAAATGTCTTGCTTCATTAAACAGCTACAGCTCTTCATTCAGATGGTTTCAAATTGCTTTCCTTAAATTATCTAAGCTTCTTATTTTAAAAACAGGAATAGTAAGCATTCGCGGAATGTTTAAGAGTTTATTCAAGGCCTTTCCCAGTTATTTTCAATTATCTATATTAAATCCTCACCCTAAATTTGCGAGGAAAGCTGCGTTGTCCCATTTTCCAGATGAGGAAAATGAGCTTCAGAAAGATTTGCTTGGTTGTCATCCCAGACAAGAAGGCGAGTCCGGGCACCGCGCCCTCCTGCCCTGCCACACCCCAGTTGCCCGTTTCCCTCGCAGCACTTCGCTGCACAATCAGCATTGTGGTTAATGAAATGACTGGAAAAAATGTCAGGCGTAAACAGCAGTTTAAACACGTGAGATTAAAGCCTCGGCCAGGGATGCACAGCTCCACCCGCCCCCTTCGCCCTTCCTCCCGGGACCACGGGCCGCCAGCGTCGGGTCCCCAGGGAAACCCGAAGGCTAGCGGCCCCTTTAAGGCTGCAGGCAGCGCGTGCCCACAGCTCTTTCAAACGGACCAATAGCAGGGTACGGGGGGCCCTACAAGGGCCTATAAGTGGCGAGAGCAGTGCGGGGTGTGCGGCGGCCCAAGCAGTTTTGAGCGGCTTCCAGCAGGCCCCAGGGTGCTGGCCCGGCGGAGGTGAGCGGGCGGTGGGTTTCACCCACCCGTCTAGGCTCCGGGGCCTGAGTGCAGCGCGCGCGGAGGGCCCCGAGACACGGGCGCGCGCCTCCCCTGCCCCGCCACCCTGGCGCTGCTGAAGCGGCGAGGCGGGGCGGAGGCCCGGGCGCCCGCGGCTGGGAGGGTGGGGGGCACGAGCCACCGAGGCTGAGGCTGGGGTCCGCCGCCCCAACGCACGGCGGCGGGGCCCGGGGGCGGCGGCTGGGGGCCGCCGGCGAGTCTGGGACACGCCCCGCCGCCGAGGGGTTCCGGGGTCGGGCGAGGGGGCCCGTGGCCCGCCCTGCTGTAACGCCCCTCACGTAGCTGTCAGATGAATGAATAAGTGAGCGAAAGCCGGTGCGGGCTGTGAGCGGCCCGGTGGCCTCGGGGCGTGACAAGGGCGGCCGTGCTGGGGCCTGGCGCGCACCTGGGCGCCAGGTGTGCTGCGATTTTAATGACTCGGTCGGTCACCACCCCGCTGGCGCGCCGGGCCTTCTGCACCGCGAGGCATCCTGTTGTGGAAGGCGTGGGTAGAGTTCAGGTGGCTGTTCAGCTTTGAGGTTTGGGGGCCCCATATAGTAGCCAGAGATGTAGGCTAAGCAGGCCTTGCGATTCAAGGTGGGGGTTCGGGAAACCAGGCTTTTATCTTTTTAGCCCTTAGCACTGTTGAGTTAGTTACCCTGCTGTAGTGGTCATTGTGGAATTTAAATGCACCCCGTTTTGTTTGTGGGGTAGAAAGTGACACTGCCAGAGTGTCTACTGTGTGTTAGAAAACATAGTCGTGTTGGTGAATCTTAATGAGTTCTCTCATTCATCAGCAACAGAGGGTGAGTGGCTTTTGCAGAAGTTGCTCCCAATTTATGCATGGCTCTAATTTAATCTCTTAGGAACCAAGGCATCAAATCTTGGCCCAGAAATGTTGCCTGTCTTATTTTTTATACATAATTATAACAATTGAAACTCATTTTTAGAAAAGTTGAGCTCCTCTTTTCTCCATTTTCATCTCCCTGGAAAGTGCTTCTTTGACCCAAAGAGTAATTACCAATAATTAAGCTAACAAGCTTTTGAAATTTAAGAAGTCATAAAAGATCTGGGCTTTTCTTAAGTGACCAAACAAAATGTAATGTTGCTTTTTTGAAACTTAATATAGAAAACATGAAATCAATTTATGTTGCCAGCATAAATTAAACCTAGTAGGTAAAGTATTGAGAGAAAAATTAACACAGGTTTTTGAAGTCTTTTTACTTAGGCAGTGGTAAGCAAAGACAGTTCTTAATAATAAATAGCATGTTATACTTTCTCTTTTAAGATTTGAATCCTCAACTTTGGATTATGAACAGTGGTTTGATAATTCCATCACAGAGATAACCTACAGCTGTCAGCTCAATTTTTGAAGTAAAAGTTTTAATTGTAGTAAATTTAAGTACCCTTAATATTAGAAATAGCATTCTAGGTTTGGGGGAAGCTCTTAGAAATAATAAACATCTTTAACAATGCCTTTGGGTGTTGTTTTAAATCTTGGAGTTGTTTATTCTTTTTTTTCTTTCAATTTAATGGGGTCTCCTTTATTCATTCAGTCAGTCAACAGATATTAATGTGTCTACTGCACATCAAACATTGTTCTAGGTTCTAGAAATACCTGGGTGAACCAGAAAAGGACAAATCTCCAGACCTAAAAGAATTTCACAATTTAATCTCTCCAACAGTATACTGTAGCAAATTTTAGTTTTTATGATTCCTGTAGCCCACCTCTGGGTTTTGAACAAAATAAATGCTGAAATACTTTAACTGGCAGTAGCTAACATTTATTGAATGCTGAATGGGTGCCATATTTATCTTTTTTTAATCCATGTAACGATATTTTACAGATAAGGAAATTTAGACTTAGAAAGGCTATGCTACTTGCTAAGATCATATCACCAATTTGAATCCAAGTTAGTCTGTCTCCAGGGCCTTTGCTGTTAATCTGTGCTTATACTACATGAAGTAACAGGGTCTGTTAGGGAGAATTCAGGAATAATTTCTGGGTAGAATCTCCCCCCCCCCTTGTTTTTAAACTTCTATCATACATATGATGAAATATGAATGAATGACAAGGCATGGTAGTTTTTCGAGGGAAGATGCAAGCAGTTCAAGATAACACTGTTCACAATATGAGAGATGGACAGCTGTGAGAGTGGGGGAGCTGAATATAAAGAATGTGAAATTGAGGTTTTGATTTAATTATGATTCATTGACTCCTGGTGGCCAGTGTTGAAGAGGTTTGAGGTTCTTAAGGGATTTTAGTATTCTTCCCTCTGGAGTGCAGAATATGTTACTTGCCTTCGCATTTGCTGTTTTCAGCCTGGAACTTACACTGGACCCCTATCTAAGTCTGTCTTTAAGTTATAGGCTCCACTCAGCTCTCAACTTATATGTCATCTCTTTAAAGAGGCATTTTCTAATCTCCCAATTAGAGAAGCCCTCTTAGTCACTCTTCTTCATTTTCCTTTTCCATTATTTCATAGCATTTATTGTTTGCTTATATACTGTGTGATTTCCTCACAGAACGTAAGTACTATGAAAGCAGAGTACAGGTTTTTCTATCTTGTGATCACAATGCCTTAAACAATGCCTGGAAGAAAACGCTCAAAAAATATTTGTTGAGCAAAACTTTTCAAAACTGGTATAGTGTTCTTTGTAGTGAAAGGACAGTATATAACTAACCAGTTGGCTGTGTTACTGTGTCTTTGGATTTAAAGCAGCATCAGCAGACTAATTTGGAAAATCTTTTAGAAAACATAGTTTTGTATTTGTGTCAACTGGGTGAGGGGAGATCTGGTTCCCCACCCCCACCTTTTTAAACCATTTTTTATTTGTGAAATGTAGCAGTATACAAAAACAATAAGTTTCAAAGTACATTGTAACAAGTAGTTATCGAACAGATTTTAGAGTTTGTTATGGGTTACAGTTCTACAATTTTAGGTTTTTTCGTTTTAGCTGCTCTCAGATATTGGAGACTAAAAGAAATATCAAGATAATGATTCAGCAGTCGTGCTCATTTGTTAAGTCCTATCTTCTCTGTTATAACTCCTCCTTCTCCTTTGATCCCTCTCAATCTTTAGGAGTATTTGGGCTATGCCATTTTAACTTCTTCATATTGGAAAGGGATGTCGATAATATGGGATGGGGGAAAGAACTAGGTGATGTTCTTTGAGAGGCAGGCTCCTCTGGGGTTCAGGACTTAGCTGACCTAGGAACCATCTGGCTGTTGTAGGTTTCTGTAAAGTAATCTTATTGTATTAAGCTTTTGTACAATCTCAGATAGAGCCTTGGGTGTTCTTTAGGGTTAACAGGAATGGTTTTGCTTGGGCTTTGGCAGCTGGTAATTAGCAGTATCTAGCTGAAGATTTCGTAAAAGTAGCCTCCAGAATAGTCTCTCAACTCCATTTGATCCCTCTTAGCCACTGATTGCTTATTTTGTTATAGTCCTTTTCTCCCTTTTGGTCAGGAAGGTATTGTTGATCCCATGGTGTCAGGGCCAATCTCATCTCTGGAAGTCATGTTCCACGTTTACCCATCACCATGTCATGTCCTAGGTAGAGGGGAGGGCAATGATTTCACTTACAGAGTTGGGCTTAGAGGCCACATGTGAGCAACAATAGAGGTTCTCTGGCAGTAACTCTTAGGCGTTATTATAGGTAGCTTATCTTCTCTGCTATAGATGTTATTCTCTTAAGAACAAGCCTCAAGATCAAGGGCTTGGCCTATTGAAGTCTGAAGTCTCTTTTGGTTTCTTTAATGGTTGTTGTATGTAGCAATGCTGACTTTCAGAGCTGTGGAACTCCATCCCTGAGTCTTAGGCGACACACAGGTAGTCAAAGTTCCGGGGAAATACCAGGTTATACATATTTAGCACAGCATTTCAAAATATAGAAATAACATTTACAGCTCCGAAGTAAATGCAACTGCTATAAGAGCTTACAATCTAGGCCCCAGTTTTTTTAAATAAGTATTTGCTAAAAGAGACAATACAATATTTGTTCTTTTGTTTCTGGCTTATTTTGTACCACATATCGACCCCAAGATTCATTCACCTCATTGCCTGCTTCACGACTTCTTTCTTTTGTGTAGCTGTACAATATTACATCACATGTATATACCACAGTTCGACATCCTCCTCAGTCAATATATCCTTGAGCCACCTGCATCCGTTGGGCATCATGGATAATGTCCAAAGTAAACATTCCACATCTCACATTATTCTCACTTAGTTGTACAATCATCAGCACTCTCAATTTTATGCAATTTTCATTACTCTAGAGAGAAAGATAATAGGTAAACACACCCTCACCAAATATAAAATCCAAACCTCCCATTAACTTTTGTCCCCTGCACCCCACCCCAATTATTTACCCCTGGTATTGCTGTGGTACTGTTGATGTCTTTCTCTTAAATATAGGCCATAGCATGCAATACTAGTGTTCCCCCTGTACCCCTTTATTATTGACTCTTTGTATAAGATTCATACCTTTGAAGTAGTTCATGCAAGAACTTAATATCTACAGTATTAATTCATGGGATACATGGCTCTATACAACCTATTTCAATCATGTTCACCTTCAGTATGGCACTATTACTTATAAACCCTCTAATGAACTGCCTTTACTTCTATCCATTCACTTACACTTAAGTTCAACCTCATTAGCTAACCATTCACCTGTCTCAAGCTTCAGTGTGTTTCTAGGTCCCCTATATTCTACATTTTAAGCCTCTGAGTTTACCTTTTCCAAAGTCATAATAGCAAAACCATGTAGTATCTATCATTTTGTGTCTGGCCTATTTCACTCAGCATTATGTTCTCAAGGTTCATCCATGTTGTGATATGCTTTGGGACCTCATTTCATATTACTGCTGCATAATATTCCATAGTATGTATATACCACATCTTGTTATCCCCTCTTTTATTGCTGGGCACTTGGATTGTTTCCATCTTTTGGCAGTTGTGAATAATGCTGCTATGAACATTGGTATACAAATGCCTGTCTGTGTCACTGCTTTCAGCTCTTAGGGTATATACTGAGGGGTGGTGTTGCCAGGTTACAGGGCAGTTCTATGTTTAGTTTTCTAAGAAACCACCAAGCTGTCTTCCACAGCGGCTATACCATTATACATTCCCACCAGCAATGAATAAGTGTTGTAATTTCTCCATATCCTCTCCAGCATTTGTAGTTTCCTCTTTAGTAGCAGCCATTTTTATAGTTGTGAGTTGAAATCTTGTTGTAGTCTTGATTTGCATTTTCCCTTATAGCTAATGAAAATGTTCATGTGCTTTTTAGTAATCTGTATTTGCTCTTAGGAAAAATATCTATTCATATCTTTAGCCCATTTTATAATTGGGTTGTTTGTTCTTTGGTTGTTGAGTTGTACAATGTCTTTATATGTACACTATGCCAAACCTTTATCTGAAATATGGTTTCCAAATATTTTCTCCCATTGAATTGGTTGCCTCTTCACCTTTTTCACAAAGTCCTTTAAGATACAGAAGCAACTGAATTTATGGAGTTCCCATTTATCTATCTTCTTTTGTTTCTTGTGATTTGGTTGTGAAGTTTGAGGTTAACTCCTATTACTAGGTGAAGATGTTTCCCTATATTTCATTCTAGGATTTTATGGTACCGGTTCTTATATTTAGGTCTTTGATCCACTTTGAGTTACTTTTTGTATGAGGTGTAAGGTAAGGGTTGTCTTGGATTTTGTTGTTGTTGTTATTAACGAATCTTCACACACATGCAGTCTATATGTGGTGTACAATCAGTGCCTCACAGTATCATCATGTAGTTGTATATTCATCACCATGATATTTTTTAGATTTGCATCACTCCAGAAAAATAAATAAAAAGAAAAAAGAAAAAAATTCATATATCTCATGCCCCTTACCCTTCCCTCTCATTGTCCTCTTAGTATTTATTTACCCAGTTTATTTTACCCCTTATCCCTCCTATTATTTTTATCCATTTTTTTACTTATGTATACATACCCTGGATAAAAGAAGCATCAGACACAAGGTTTTCACAATCACACAGTCACATTGTAAAAGTTATATCTTTATACAGCTGTCTTCAAGAATCAAGGCTACTGAACAGATCAACATTTTTGGTATTTCGGTAAGGATCATCTTTCATTCTTTTGGCTACTGATATCCAGTTCTCCTGTGTTGATTTATTGAGAAGATTATTTTGTCCCAGATCAGTGGATTTGGGGGCTTTGCCAAAGATAGGTTGACCATAGATTTGGTCTTCTATTTTCACACTCTTGATTTGCTTCCACTGGTCAATATTTCTTTGTGCTAATACCATGCTGTTTTGATCACTGTGCCTTTATAATACATTTTAAAATCAGGAAGTGTTCATCATCCCGTTCCTCTTCTTTTTTAGGATATCTGTAGCTATTTGAGGTCTCTTTCCCTTCCAAATGAATTAGATAAGTAGCTTTTCCAAGTCTTCAAAGTAGATTGTTGGGATTTTGGTTGGTGTTGTGTTGAATCTATAGAAAATTTGGGCAGAATTGACATCTTAACTACATTTAACCTTCCTATCCATGAGCACAGAATGTCTTTCCACCTATTTAGATCTTTTTTGATTTCTTGTAGCTATGTTTTGTATTTTTCTGTGTATGGGGCCTTTATATCCCTGGTTTCATTTATTTCTAGGTACTTGATCTTTCAGTTGCTATTTTGAATGGACATTTTTCCATAATTGTCTCCTCAGGTCATTGCTTGTGTATAAAAACATTACTGATTTTTGCACATTAATCTTCTATCCCGCCACTTTGCTGAATTTGTTTATTAACTCATGAAGCTTTGTTATAGATTTCTCAGAATATTTCAAGTATAGTATCATGTCATCTGCAAATAATGAAAGTTTTACTTCTTCCTTTGCAATTTGGATGCCTTTTCTTTTTCCTCCTTGGATGCTGTACTTAGAAGTTCTAGTATAATGTGGAATAATAGTGGGGACAGAGGGCATCTTTGTCTCACTCTCCATCTTACAAGAAGACTTTCAGTCTCTTAATGTTGAGTACCATGCTGGCTTTGGGTTTTTCATATGTGTCCTTTATGATATTTAGGAAGTTTCCTTCGATTCCTACTTTTTGAAGTATTTTTACCAGGAAAGGATGCTTAATTTTTTCAAATGCTTTTTCAGCATCAATTGAGATGATCATGTGATTTTTTGCTTTCGATTCATTAATGTACTGTATTACATTGATTGATTCTTCTGTTGAACCACTTTTACAATCCTAGTATAAACCCCACTTGGTTGTGGTGTATAATTCTTTTAATTGTTATTGAATTCAATTTATTAGTCTTTTGTTGAGAATTTTTGCATCTGTGTTCAATAGGGAGATTGGTCTGTAGTTTTCTTGTAGCATTTTTATGTGATTTTGTTATTAGAGTGATGTTAACTTCATAAAATGTTAGGTAGTGTTCTTTTTTCTTCAGTTTTTTGAAGAGTTTGAGCAGGATTGTTGTTAATTCTTTTGGGAATGTTTGATAAAATTCCCCTTTGATGCCATCTGGCCCTGGGCTTTTCTTGGTGAGAAGATTTTTGTTGACTAATTGAATCCCTTTACTTTTGATTGGTTTGTTGAGATCTTCTATTTCTGAAGTCATTGTAGGTTGTGCATTTCTAGGAATTTGTCCATTTCATCAGATTTCTCTAGTTTGTTGGTATATAGTTGTTCATAGTATCATATGATTTTTTTTTTATTCAGGGTCCAGGTAACGACCCTCCTCTCATTTCTGATTTAGTTTGTTTATATCTTCTCTCTTTTTCTTTGTTAGTGTAGCTAGTCTAGAGGTCCATCAATTTTAATGATTTTTCTCAATGAACCAACTTTTGCTTTTGTTGATTCACTCTTTTTTTTCTTGTTGTTCTCCAGTTCGTTTATTTCTACTTTGATCTTTATTTCTCTTCTTTTATTTGCTTTGGGGTTACTTTGCTGTTCTTTCTCTAGTTCCTCTGGGAGAGCAGTTAAATCCTTGATTTTTGCTCTTCTTTTTAAGATGGACATTTAGGGCAATAAATTTCTCTCTCAGCACTGCCTTTGCTGCATCCCATATGTTCTGATATGTTGTATTCTCATTTTCATTCATCTCCAGGTATTTACCAATTTCTCTAGTAGTTTTTTCTTTGACCCCCTGATTAAGAGTGTTAGTTAATCTCCATATATTTGTGAAAGTTATGTTCTTTTGTGGTTATTGATTTCCAGCTTCATTCCATTGTGATCAGAGAAAGTTCTTTGAATAATTTCAGTCTTTTAAAATTTGTACAGACCTGTTTTGTGTCCCAGCGTATGATCCATCCTGGAGAATGTTGCATGAGCACTAGAGAAGAATGTAGATCCAGGTGTTTTGGGTTATGGCGTTTTATATATGTCTGTTAGGTCTAATTCATTTATCAAATTGTTTATGTTCTCTATTTTTTGTTTGTCCTCTGTTCTATCTATAGAAGAGAGTGGTGTTGAAATGTCTGTTGTTCCCTTCAGTTTTGCCAGTGTTTGCCTCATGTACCATTGAGCTTCTTGACTGGGTACATAAATCTTTATGATTGTTATTTCGTGTTGGTGAATTGTCCCTTTTATTAATGCACAGTGTCTTTCCTTGTCTGTTATGACATCTTTACATTTAAAGTGCATCTTGCCTGATACTAGTATAGTACTCCTGCTTTCTTTTGGTTACAGCTTGTATGGAACATCTTTTTCCATCATTTCAGTTTCAATCTATTTGTATCCTTTGATCTAAGATGAGTCTCTTCTGAGGAGTATTAGACAGATCATATTTCTTAATCCTTTGTGCCAATCTCTGTCTTAATTGGTGAGTTTACTGAAATCTATTCTGCAACTAATTGTTGTGCTGTGATTTTAAATTTATTACTTTTTTCACAAAAGAAAAAAAGTCTATTGTAGTGATTAAAAAAAATTGTGCCTTCAAGCCTCCTATGTTCTAGAGCAGCTAGAAGGAAAAATCTGAAATGATGGAATGGTAACTCATGACACACTCTGGGACCTGTCCTGTAACTACTTGTTGAAAAGTGCTTTGAAAACTATTGCCTTCTTCTTTCTTTGCTCTCTCTATATATTATATTACACAACAAAAAAAGTTTTAAAAAAATTGGGGAATTTAGTCCTTTAACATTCAAAGTTATTATGGTAGAGGCAGTTCTTATATCTGCCATCTTATCCTTTTAGTTTTAGTTAGATCTGTATATTCTTTTTGTTCTTTCTTTTTATCTTTTAAATTACCTGTACTGGTACCTTCAGTTCTGTGTCCTCCTCCAGACCTCCTCCTTCTTTTTTTTTCATATTATTTTTGGCCAACAGAGCTCCCTTTAATGCTTCTTGTAGGGCAGGTCTCTTGGTGAACAAATTCTCTCAGTCTTTGTGAAACTTTAATCTGACTCTCACCTTTTTAATTTTTATTTATTTTATTTTTTTTGCATGGGCAGGCACTGGGAATCAAAATCAGGTCAGCCTGCCCCCTCTTCCTCACTTTTGAAGGACAACTTAGCTGGATAAAGATTTTTTATATATAAAAAGAGGATTTATTTGTCACAAGCAGATTAGGGGAATGTGCAATGCTAAGGCAGAAGTTTCCTCTTTCTCCTGAGAAAGAGGCAAGTTATATGGAAAATAGAATGATGTTACACAAGAAAAAATATGATTAGTAAAGAAAGAAAAAAAAGTGGACCTCACAAGGGGATGGAATGGATGGAATGCTAACAATTTACTGATGAAACTTACTTGTCCCTACCCCCAACCTCATGCCCCCAGCTTTAGTCTCAGAGAAAGTCATTTCAGGCTGTGGTTTAAGGAATGTTGT
Source organism: Tamandua tetradactyla (assembly GCF_023851605.1). Taxonomy (NCBI): domain Eukaryota; kingdom Metazoa; phylum Chordata; class Mammalia; order Pilosa; family Myrmecophagidae; genus Tamandua; species Tamandua tetradactyla. The sequence continues at coordinate 102,401,886 of NC_135337.1, read as the reverse complement.
AATGTCCTAACAGTTGTACAAGGTAGTAGAGTACCAGAAAACTTGTCTTAGACATTTATGGTGATGTCTACATGTACAGGCAAGTTTGCTTTTACTTTGATCATTGTAGTTAAATTGGCCTCTTCTTTATATTGTACAAACAAGTTCATTACAGGCCCGTTTCAATTTATTTAACAATTCTCCCAACTGATCATTCTCCTTCCCACAGAGTTGGATTATCACACATCAGTCTTCAGGTACTCTTAGTCTATTGGAGATTCTTAGTATTTATGTTTTTCTTTTGTAGTGAATTCTGTCAGGAGTGCAGTATTTGTCCTTTTATGCCTGGCTTACTTCATTCAACATGATTCTTCAAAGCTCATCCATGTTGTCACATATATCAGAATATCATTCCTTTTTAAGGCAAACCACAGTTTGTTTATACATTCATCTGTTGATGGATACTTAGGTTGCTACCATCTTTTGGCAACTATGAATAATGCTGCTATGAATACTGATGTACAAATACTATTTGAGTCCCTGCCTTCAATTTTCTTGTGTATACCTAGAAGTGGGATTGCAAAGAAATATAATTAGTTACCTAACTTCCTGAGGAACTGCCAAACCGTTTTCTATGACATTTTACATTCCCACCAAGAATAAACAAGTGTTTTATGTCTTTACTCTCTAACGCTTATTTCCAATTTTTTAAAAAAGTGGCTGTTCCACTCGGTGTGAAATATCTCATGCTGGCTTTGATTTGCATTTTCTTAATGGATAATGATGCTGAGCATCTTCCCATGTGTGTCTTGGTCATGTGTATATCTTGGAGAAATATCTTTCAAGTCTTTCCCCCGTTTTTTAATTGGGTGGTTTGTCTTTGTGTAGTTGAGTTGTAGGACTTCTTTATATATTCTGGATGTAGAATCCTTTTGGTGATTTCCTAAAGTTTCTTCTATTCTATAGGTTGTCTTTTTTTAACTTTTTAAAAATTTTAATGCAATTTTGTTGATATATATTACATATTCACATACCATGTAATCATCCAAAGTGTACACTCAGTGTTTCAGTGTCATCATAGAGCTGTGCATTTATCATCACAATCGATTTGTGTGTGTGTGTGTGTGTGAGAAAAGTAACATATATACAAAATAGCAATAATTTTTTTATTAATTAATGAAAAAAAGAAATTAACACAACATTTAGAAATCATTCCATTCTACATATGCAATCAGTAATTCTTAACATCATCACATAGATGCATGATCATCATTTCCTACTACATTTGCATCAATTTAGGAAAAGAACTAGCAAAACAACAGAAAATGATATAGAATGTTAATATAGAGAAAAAATTAAAATAATAATAATAGTAAAAAAAAGAAAAGGAAAAAGAAAAAAAAGACAAACAAACAGACAGACAAAAAAAAACCTATAGCTAGATGCAGCTTCATTCAGTGCTTTAACTTGATTACTTTACAATTAGGTATTATTGTGCTGTCCATTTTTGAGTTTTTGTATCTAGTCCTGTTGCACAGTCTGTATCCTTCAGCTCCAGTTACCCATTATCTTACCCTGTTTCTAACTCCTGCTGGACTCTGTTACCAATGACATATTCCAAGTTTATTCTCAAATGTTGGTTCACATCAGTGGGACCATACAGTATTTTTCCTTTAGTTTTTGGCTAGACTCACTCAGCATAATGTTCTCTAGGTCCATCCATGTTATTACATGCTTCATAAGTTTATTCTGTCTTAAAGCTGCATAATATTCCATCGTATGTATATACCACAGTTTGTTTAGCCACTCGTCTGTTGATGGACATTTTGGCTGTTTCCATCTCTTCGCAATTGTAAATAACACTGCTATAAACATTGGTGTGCAAATTTCCATTCGTGTCTTTGCCCTTAAATCCTTTGAGTAGATACCTAGCAATGGTATTGCTGGATCGTATGGCAATTCTATATTCAGCTTTTTGAGGAACCACCAAACTGCCTTCCACAGTGGTTGCACCCTTTGACATTCCCACCAACAGTGGATAAGTGTGCCTCTTTCTCCACATCCTCTCCAGCACTTGTCATTTTTTGTTTTGTTGATAATGGCCATTCTGGTGGGTGTGAGATGATATCTCATTGTGGTTTTGATTTGCATTTCTCTAATGGCCAGGGACATTGACCATCTCTTCATGTGCCTTTTGGCCATTTGTATTTCCTCTTCTGAGAGGTGTCTGTTCAAGTCTTTTTCCCATTTTGTAATTGGGTTGGCTGTCTTTTTGTTGTTGAGTTGGACAATCTCTTTATAAATTCTGGATACTAGACTTTTATCTGATATGTCATTTCCAAATATTGTCTCCCATTGTGTAGGCTGTCTTTCTACTTTCTTGATGAAGTTCTTTGATGCAGAAAAGTGTTTAATTTTGAGGAGCTCCCATTTATTTATTTCCTTCTTCAGTGCTCTTGCTTTAGGTTTAAGGTCCATAAAACTGCCTCCAATTGTAAGTTTCATAAGATATCTCCCTACATTTTCCTCTAACTGTTTTATGGTCTTAGACCTAATGTTTAGATCTCTGATCCATTTTGAGTTAACTTTTGTATAGGGTGTGAGATACAGATCTTCTTTCATTCTTTTGCATATGGATATCCAGTTCTCTAGGCACCATTTATTGAAGAGACTGTTCTGTCCCAGGTGAGTTGGCTTGACTGCCTTATCAAAGATCAAATGTCCATAGATGAGAGGGTCTATATCTGAGCACTCGATTCGATTCCATTGGTCGATATATCTATCTTTTTGCCAATACCATACTGTTTTTACCACTGTGGCTTCATAATATGTCTTAAAGTCAGGCAGTGTGAGACCTCCAGCTTCATTTTTTTTCCTCAAGATGTTTTTAGCAATTCGGGGCACCCTGCCCTTCCAGATAAATTTGCTTATTGGTTTTTCTATTTCTGAAAAATAAGTTGTTGGGATTTTGATTGGTATTGCATTGAATCTGTAAATCAATTTAGGTAGGATTGGCATCTTAACTATATTTAGCCTTCCAATCCATGAACACAGTATGCCCTTCCATCTATTTAGGTCTTCTTTGATTTCTTTTAACAGTTTTTTGTAGTTTTCTTTATATAGGTTTTTTGTCTCTTTAGTTAAATTTATTCCTAGGTATTTTATTCTTTTAGTTGCAGTTGTAAATGGGATTCGTTTCTTGATTTCCCCCCGCTTGTTCATTACTAGTGTATAGAAATGCTACAGATTTTTGAATGTTGATCTTGTAACCTGCTACTTTGCTGTACTCATTTAATAACTCTAGTAGTTTTGTTGTGGATTTTCCGGGTTTTCGACCTATAGTATCATATCGTCTGCAAACAGTGATAGTTTTACTTCTTCCTTTCCAATTTTGATGCCTTGTATTTCTTTTTCTTGTCTAATTGCTCTGGCTAGAACCTCCAACACAATGTTGAGTAATAGTGGTGATAATGGACATCCTTGTCTTGTTCCTAGCAATAAATTTTAAAGCACATTGCAGCAATTAGTTGTAGAACAGATTTCACAGTTTGGTATGGGTTACAATTTCACAATTTTAGGTTTTTACTCTTAGCTGTACCAAGACACTGGAGACTAAAAGAAATATCAATATAATGATTCAACAGTCAAACTCATTTGTTAAACTGTACCTTCTCTGTATAACTCCACCATCTCCTTTGATCTTCCTCCCACTCATTAGGGTATTTGGACTATGCCCATCCTAACTTTCATGTTGGAAGGCGCTGTTGATAATGTGCAATGGGGGATGGAGCTAGTTGGTGCTCTGGAGTGGCTGGCCTCTCTGGGTTTCAGGACTTATCTAGCCTAGGATAGGTTGTCTTTTTACTTTCAGGATGATATCTTGTTTTTTTGCTTTTCTTGTGCTTTGAAAGGTATAAAGTCTAAGAAACCATTGCCTAACAAAAAGTCCTGAAGATGCTTCCTATGTTTTCTTCTAATCTTTAGGTCTTTGATGCATTTTGAGTTAAATTTTATATATGATGTGAGGTAGGAGTTCACCTTTATTCCTTTGCACATGGAAAATCTAGTTTTCCCAGGACCATTTGTTTGAAGAGACTATTCTTTCTCCATTCAGTAGACTTGGCACCCTCATAAAAAAGCAATTGGCTGTAGAAGTGAGGGTTTATCTTTGACTTCTAAGTTTAATTCCACTGATCTATATATGTCTCCTTTGTGATCTATATATCTCTCCTTTGCCAGTACCATGCTGTTGTGATTACTATAGCTTTGTAATAGGTTTTATAGTCATTAGTTGTGAGTCTATCTTTGTTTTTCTTTTTCAATATGATTTTGGCTATTTGGGGCCCCTTACCCTTCTGTATGATTTTGATGATTGGCTTTTTTTATTTTACATTTTTTATTGTGAAATATAACATGCATACAAAAAATATAACTTTCAAAATACATTCTAACGAACAGTTTTAGAATAAATTTCGAAGTATGGCTTATAGTTGTACCGTTTCCAGTGTTTCCTTGTAGTTGCCCTAAAATGCTGGCCACTAAAATATCAGTCAAATCATTTGTTAAGTCCTATATTCTCTATTACAACTCCTCCTTCTCATTTGATCCTTCTCCCACTCTTCAAGAACATTTGGCAATGACCATTCTAACTTCTTGTTGAAAAGGGATGTTGACCTTATAAAGTAGGGGGTTGCAACTGGTTGATGCTTTTGGAGAACCTGGTGCTTCTGGGTTTCAGGGCTTATCTCGCCTAGGAATCATCTGGAGGTTATAGGTCTCTAAAAAATAAATTAAGTGAGTGAAACTTTTATAGAGTTTCATATAGAGCCCTGGGTATTCTTTAGAGTTTACAGGAATACTGTTAGTTGGGGTTGATATACCATGGCAGTTTACAATATCTAGCTGAAGCTTACATAAGAGTTATCTTCAAAATACCCTCTCAATTCTATTTGAAATCTCTTAGTTACTTAACAAAATACCTTATATTTCTTACATTTTCTCCCCTTTTGGTCAGGTAGGCATTGTCGACCCCATAGAGCCAGGGCCAGACTCATCCCTGGGAGTCATATCTCAAGTTGCCAGGCAGACTTTCACCCCTGGGTGTCATGTTCCATGTATGGGGCAGGGTAATGACTTTTCTTGCAGAGTTGGGCTTAGAGAGAGGGATCACATCTGAGCAACAAAAGAGGTTCTCTGGAAATAATTTTTACACAGTATTATAGGTAGGCTTAGCTTTCCCATTACAAATATAAGTTTCTTAAGAGCAAACCTTAAGATCAGGGGCATGGCCTATTTTGACTTGGGAATCCCTAATATTTGAACGAGTATCAGATTTCCCATGCAGGAAAGTTAAAAAATTCCATGTTTTCTCAAAGGATAACATATTCTTGGTTGGAAGTCTTTCTCTTTCAGGACCTTAAATATATCCTACCACTGCCTTTTGCCTCCATGGTGCTTGTTCAGTAGTCTGAACTCACTCATATGTGGCGAGTCACTTTTCTCTTGTTGCTTTCAGGACTTACTGCTGCTCTTCAACATTTGACAGTTTGATTAGTATGTGTCTTAGAGTAGGCCTGTTTGAATGTATTCTATTTGAGGTTTGTTGGGTTTCTTTGATTTGCATATTTATGCCTTTTATAAGGGTTGGGAAGTTTTCCCCCGTATCTCCTCAACTAATCTTCCTAGCTTCTTTACTTTTCTCTTTTTCTTCTGAGATACCCATGAGTCTTCTATTGTGTGCTCTGTGTTGCCCATCATTTTCCTGAGATCAAATTCCAGTTTTCCCAACTTTTTTGCCATTTGCTCTTTTGTGCATTTGAATTCAATTGTCCTGTCCTCTAACTCATTTTTTCTTTCTTCTGCCTCTTCAAATCTGTTGTGTCTCTAATATATTTTTAATTTGGTCTTCAATATCTTTCATCTCTGTGAGATTTGCTATTTTTCTTTTCTTTCAAATTCCTCTTTTTTCCCTTCTAGTGTCTTCTTGATATCCTTTATGTCATTAGCCAACACACTGAGTTTATTTAGGGCAGTTTTATGAATACCTTTGATTAGTTCCAAATTCTATGTCTCCTCTGGTGTTCTAATTTGATCATTTATTTGGGCCATATCTACCTGCATCTCCATATGCTTTGTGACTTTCTGCTGGCTGCCAGGCATTTGATTATCTCGATAAGGTTATTTTGACCCTCAGTCATCTGAGGTTTTGTATGTGCTTAGGTTTGCATTGAAGGTGTCCTTTTGTTCTTGGTTTGTCAGTAATTCCATACCAAACCAAAGCCCGGACCTCATGTAGGGGGTGCAACTCTATTTGGGGATCTGTTTAAGGCTAAACAGATAGGCAGTTTGTCAGACTGCACTTTCAGTCTTTTCCCAGCAGGTGACTGTCTTTGGCCTCCTCTTACCCTCAGGTCTTCCTCTTCCTGACTGCAGCAGCTGGCTGAGCTCATCAAGCTCTGTCTCCATCAGAGACAGAGTGCAATTTCAGCCAGGTCCGCTGGCCCCAGTGCACAGGGAAAACTAGTGGTCCTGAAGGGTCTGATTGCCCCCTTGCTCCTGCTTAGAATGACCTTGGCTGTGGACTGGATATTTCAACTGCCTACACAGGGGTGCAGGCCACAGGGCATGTTGTGGCTTGTTTCCTTGTCCCTTCCTCCCCATTCATGCACTCCTGAGGGCTCTGGCCATCCATGTGGAAACAGGAGCGGTAGGCTGTGTGCACCAGCTGGATGGTTTCTGTGAACAAGGAAAGCAAGTTTGCTGGCTTCTGGGTTTCCCAAGGGTCTCCAGGCTGTGGACCACAGGGTTGATCTCCCAAACTAGCTGCAGGCACAGGCACTTTCTGGGAACGGCCTTTTGTCCCCCGTGGAGTCATGACTGAGAACACTCACTCCATTCTCTCCTTCCCAAATCCTCTGCTGCTTTTTATCCAGGACCTCCCTATATAGTATAAAAGACCTTCTCATATCACTTGCACTCTGTAACTTCTGTCCCAGTCGTTTTGCTGTCACTTCTCTAATTGTTCCATGGAGCAGTGTTGAGCTCAGCCTGTCCTATTCCACCATTTTCCTGGAAGTCCTCCCACCTATTTTTTTTAAATCAGTCTATAGAATAATTGAAAGCATAGTATCAAGAACACCCATATACTTTTTACTTAGATTTACCAATTTCAATATTTTGCCACATTTGCTTTCTCCCCACATATATGTGAAGATTGTGTGTATGTTCATATTTTTTTTTCTGAACTGTTTTGAAGTAGGTTGAAGATAGGACAGTTAATTCCTTCCATTCCTTAGCAGTCCTCTAAGAATAAGAACATTCTTCTAATTCCACCCTCTTTTTTTTTCCATCCAGGATCCAATCAAGGCTCACATATTATATTTGATCATGTCCTTAGTCTTCTATAATAGTTTTCCCATTAAAAAAAAAATTAATGGTCTTTATTTTTAAATTTTTTATTTTTGGCATGGTAGGCTCTGGGAATCAAAACCAAGTCTCTGGCATGGCAGGTGAGAATTCTGCCACCGAGCCACTATTGTACTGCCTGGTATTTATTTTTTTTAAAGATCAGTTTTAGATCCATGGAAAAATTGAGCAGATAGTGCAGAAAGTTCCCATATAGTCCCTTCCCCCTCCTCTAGTTTCCTGTTAGTAACATCTTACATTATTGGTATGATACATTTGTTACAGTTAATTAATCAATGTCAGTATATTATTATCTACAGTCTATTGGTTTTTCAGATATCCTTGGTCTTCACCTAATATCCTTTTTGTATTTAGGACCCTGTCCAGAGTACTGCATTACATTTAGTTGTTATATCCACTTAGGCTCCTCTGAGCTGTGACAATTTTTCATACTTTCCTTGTTTTCTCCATTGTACTCCTGTCATTGTATCCTTTGGCTCCCTCCCATCTATTGGGTATATGGATATTATCCAAAATAAACAAATCATGTTTTACAGTATCCTCGCTTCGCTATATAACCAGTAGCACTCACAATTTTAGGCAGTTTTCATTGGTCCGTAATGATTAAGAACTGGCAAATAAAACATCATCAACTATCAAATCTAAACTACCCCTTATCACTTGTTACTCCCCACCAATTAGTTGTCCCTGGTAGTGCTGTGGTACTGTTGATGTCTTCCTGTTAATTATTGGCCATAGCTTACATTTTTAGTTTCCCCCTAAATCCCTTCACTATTAACTCTTTGTCCATTATTGAACCATTGAAATAGTTCATGCAAGAACTTATTTATAATTGTAGATTTAAATAGTGGGATACATGGCACTATACATCCCCTTTCAATCATAGTCACCTTCAATTTGACAGTGTTACTTATATAAAAACCTGCCAATTTGTTACCATCACTTCTTCCGTTCCCTTGCATTTATATTCAACCTCTTTGGGTACTTTCCCTCCATCGCTAGTTTTGTGTACCTCTAAGTCTGCTATATTCTACAGTGTAACCTCTGAGATTACTTTTACCAGAGTTTTAAGAGTGAAATCATATGGTATCTGTTGTTCTGTGTCCGATTTAGTTCACTCCACAGTATGTCCTCAAGTTTCATTCATGTTGTCATATGCCTCAGGACCTCATTTAGTCTTACTGCTGCATAATATTCCAGTGTGTGTGTGTGTGTGTGTATAAAGATCACATTTTTCTCACAAGGGGAATGCTAATTTTCTATTTTGGCCTCTGTTACCTTGTCTGTTTTTGGGCACTTGGATTGTTTCCATCTTTTGGCAGTTGTGAATAATACTGCTGTGAACATCGGTGTACACATGTCTGTTCATATCACTGCCCTCAGCTGTTCTGGGTATATACTGAGTACTGGTATTGTTGGATCATAGGGCAACTCAGTGTTTAATTTTCTGAGGAATTGAATTGCCAAACTGTCTTCCACAGTGGCTGTACCATTATACATGCCCAGCAGCAGTGAATGAGTGTTCTAATTTCTCCACATCCTCTCCAGCATTTATAGTTTTCTGTTTAAAAGCAGCCATTTTAGCTCAAAATGAGCATCTCTTCACGTACTTTTTAGCCATCTGGTATTTGCTCTACAGAAAAGTATTTAGTCATATCCTCTGCCTGTTTTATAATCGAATTTTTTGTTGCTGTTGAGCTGTATAATTTCTGTATGTACACAGATATCAAGCCTTTATCTGATATGTGGTTTCTAAATATTTTCTCACATTGAGTTGACTGCCTCTTCACCTTTTTGACATAGTCCTTTGAGGCACAGAAGCTCTTGATCTTAAAGAGTGCCCATTTGTCTCATGCACCTTTGTAATCTAAATTTCTGTTTGAAACCCTGTTTGGGATCAAAGGTGTTAAGCTACTTACAAATGGTCTTTAGCCTCACCAAATTGATTTCCATAGGCTGTATGATTACTTCAAGCTTTAGTAAGGTCTGCTTATTTATGTAGATTAAATGGAGGAATACAGGCTTTATAAGCTATAAATCACTTTCCTGTCAGTATTATGAAGGCACAAAAAATGCAGCCAAACCTTGGAAGCTGAGACTGAAAATAAAATAAAAAACTCACTGACGGGGTCATGGTAGGCTCATTGACAGAGCTCTCGTGTGCCATGCTGGAGACCTGGGTTCAATTCTCGATGTCTGCCAGTGCAAAACAAAACAAACAAACAAAACTCACTGATAGCCGATTGTGTTGAATGCACAGCTATATGATGATATTGTGAACCATTGATTATATTACTTTGGATGATTATGTGGTATGTGATTATATAAATATCAATAAAACTGCATTAAAAAAAACCTTACTGATATCTTAAAAGAGTATCTCAGAGATCAAGACTTAAATTCCTGAGATGTTAATGCAGTTTCTACTAGACTTTTCTCAAGGACTCTTCATATTGAACTGGATGACTTGCATCAGAGTTGTATTTATTGCATCAAAGTTGTATTTGCATGCATAATTTCTTATCTACATAGGCTAGTAGTGAATTCTTGGCCAGTTTTTGAAAGATCACATTTTTGTCACAAAAACAGGAATGTTATTTTTCTGTTTTGGCCTCTGTTACCTTCCTACCCATTTTCTATCATTGCCTGGAATTTCTGTGCTCTGAAAGCGAATTGTAGAGAAGAGATGATTTATGAAAGGGTAAAGTGAAGCATTGCAGTTTGCTGGATATGTTTTCTGGCCTTTGAATTGGCATTTGAAAAACACACTCTAATTGCTTTGGTCTGAGAGAGCTTGATGGTATTAACCATTTACATAATAGATACCTATATAGATTTACCCTGATGCTTTGGCTGTTTCTTGAGTTGATTTCTCTTTTCTTCTAGAGGAGGGATTAGAAATGTGATAGTAGAATCTGGTCATCTCTTTTGTTTCTGGACCATTACTTGAGTTATCACCAAAAAGTTCATCCAGTGTGGTGGAATCTTCCTGGTTGCACTTTCACTTGTCTTCCCTTGGAAACCCTCTGTGCCAGCAGCAGCACAAAGAGTCCCCTTTAAGCCTGCAGCGTGTGCGGGGAGGGCCGGGTGGGGCGGGCCCTCTGACAGCTGTGCTGGGCCCCGCCCCGGAGGAGGCATTTCCCAGAGGCCTCGGCACCAATGCCCCCACCTGCCGGGGTTCCTGCTGATCCTGCTCGGACTTTAGGCCCCCCCACTTCTCCCTGCTTGGGAGTGTAAGTGTCAGACTGCGGGCTGGGGTCAAGCATCCCGCATCCCTGCCAGAAGTCCTAGTGGACATTACAAGGGACTTTTCTGGCCTATCAGAATCTAAGGTGGCCAAAAGAGCATAAACAATGCTGGCTGCAGTGAGCTAAAGCCTGGGGCATCTGCTCTGCTTCTGGGTGGTGACAGCGGCCCCAGGGTACTGGTTCGGATATGCAGTGCTTGAGTGGTGCTCACCACCTGGCTTTGCCCCAACCTGGTTCCTACTTGGGGGTGAGGAAAAAATTGCTTTTACCAGCTTATAACCAGCTGAGCTCCTGGATGGGTGGAGCTGGATCTAGTGCCCTAGGCCATCGGTACTTAGCCTAAGATTTGGAAATCTCTGGGTAGCTTCAGGATGAGAACCATTAGGTTTTCACCTGTCTTAGTACAATTAAGCAGTAACTCAAAGTTGACCCATTTCACAGTTGGGTTTAGCTTTCTGTCTCCACAGAGGGCTTATGTTGGTGTTGGGTCTCCCTTTTGGAGGCATTACCAATGATCATCTGTTAGAGAGTACAGTTAACCTTCTTTTCTACTCATGTGAGTAGCACAATGTGAAAGACAGCTCTCTAACCTTTCTCTCTGGAAGAACTTGTGGGAGGCCACTGTCCCAGTACTGGGAAAGCAAGCATATCCAAGCTTGTAGAGATAACCTTCTAGAGAAGCAGTTCAGATTTCTGGCCCCCTGATAATGCAGAATGCACCAGCAAGAGCCCAACTCTTGTCCTTGTTATGGGGAATGCCTGGAGGCAGTGAGCTTTTTTAAAATTAGAGAGATACTTGTACTTTAGTTACGAGCTGCTTAAAGATGGGATTTTGGCTGGCCTTGGCCAAATAAGAAAAATCTTAAATTTTCTGTGATAGTTATATAATTGTTACACTTCTTTAATCCTGTGTCCTTCCTAGATACAGTTTGAGTGAAGATTTCTGGGCATGTACCTGCATTCTGTTTTAGCCTTGTTTTGTAATTATTATCCCTTTTTGAATGAGCCAATCATCACACCTTGGTCATTCAGAGTGGTTGCTTTTTTAGTAGATGGAAAGTTTCTGCAAACTCATTCTGTGTTTCTATGATAGCATAGCCTTAGCCAAAAGTAAAAATCTAGGAATGTAATCAAATCTAGATCTGTTATATTGTGATAGGGAAGAGCTTTTGTAGGTTAAGAGTTTGGGAATATGCCATAAAAATAGTTACATTTCCCTAATAAAAGGCTAAACTAATCTGTTAAGTAGCTCTGTAACTTTTTCCTGTGGACTGTCAAAACAGAAATTTAAAATAGAAGGAAATCATACGTGGATCCTCAGGTAGGGGACTGAGAAAAAACATAGGTTCTAGGTTCAGCTCTCATATTACTTATTAATCTCACTGTATCTTACTGTTAGCTTGTTGAGGTATGAGAAAATGCATGGATCGCTGGGGTCTATAGTCTGTGATCATACATAAGGCATATTTAACGGGTAATTTCTTATTTGAATACTGAACTAAAAAATTAGACAGGCTGGAATTTATTCTATGTTCTGCTTTTATAAATAACCTTGGAAACATTTCTTAACATCTGGTCTAAAAATAAACAATTACATCTAAACCCTTTTCATCAACAATTGACCATTCAAGCTCTTTGGAAAACATCTTTAGATATATCAGTGGTTTAAGGTAATAATATTTCTGTAGAACAAATTTTTTTAGCTGACCTTGCTTTTGCCTGTTTTAGTCTATGATTTTACTCATGAAATCACTGAATAATTTGAAATTTCTAAGTATTGGTTGTAAGACTAGATTGAATGGACCATGGTAAGTATCATATATAGTTCAAATTAATTTGGTTTATGCTTCTCTTCAGTGCAATTTGATTCACCCTTAAAGGTATTGAACCCTGCCATGTAGCAGAAATTTGGTTTCCTGTATCTTTGTTTATGAAGTCAGAGTCCACTGGTCATCCTCAGTGCCACATTTGCAACCACTCAGAGATTTTATTTCTCAAGTCAGAAACCAAATTCCTCTGATTCCTCACCTCTCCTCCACTTCCTGAGAGCAGACAACCCAGAACATCCTTCTTACATTTTCCTGTCATTGGTATCTTTATTCTCCCAGCCACCTAGTTTGGAGATGCCTTGTCTTGTTGACTCCCGTGTTCTAAGTCTTAGTGATTCTCTCTCTCGGTAACGTAACTCCCATCAGTCTCCCTTGCCTATCTTTTCCAATTCTACTACCAAGACTCCTAGTTCCAGCACCTTAGTCTTGAGTACTACAGCATTTTCTGTATGAAGTCTCTACTTTCTCTCCCTTCCAATTCATTCTACACAGCTTTATCTTTGTAAGGTGTATATGATCATGTCATTTCCCCAGCTTCAATTCATTAGCACCCCTTGCTGGTTTGACTAATATTCAAGACTGTACATGATCTGATCCTAGTTTTCCTTTCTAGTCTTACAGCCCAATAAATATTGGATTCATTGTTCCTTGAACTTGCTCAGTACTTTCCTACCTCCAAAGCTTGGCCTTTCTTATTTCCTCAATCTGTAGTATCCCCCCTTTCAACCTTATCTTTGAAAAACCTCACCTACCATTGTTCAAACGATACTAGCAAATGACCATGCCTCACTTGCTGTTGGTCAATCCCATCTTTGAACTTCCATATCCCTTATATACCCCCTTGCTTATGGTAGTTTCCACCTATTGATGCATATCATGACTCTTTACATGCCTTGTTTGTAACTACTGTGAACTCCCTGAAATTTGCCCAAAGAGAAATTCAGTGAATGGAAACTTAAGGTAAAAATTGAAATGGGGTAATCCTTGTTATTGGATCTTGTTATTAAAGAGGACTCAACCTTTACAGCCAGTCCATGCATATGTAAGTGATTGATAACATTAATGAATTTTTATTTCCTAAGGGCTTTTGCTAAACTTTATTTTGTTTTCATTCTTTTTTTACAGCTTTATTGAGATATAATTCACATATCATATGTTCTAGTTTGCTAGCTGCTGGAATGCAATATACCAGAAACAGAATGGCTTTTTACAAGGGGAATTTAGTAAGTTGCTAGTTAATAGTTCTAAGGCCGAGAAGATGTCCCAATTAAAACAAGTCTATAGAAATGTCCAATCTAAGGCATCCAGGGAAAGATACTTTGGTTCAAGAAGGCTGATGAAGTTCAGAGTTTCTCTCCCAAGTAGAAGGGCACATGGTAAACACAGAGTTTCTCTCTGATCTGGAAAGGCACATGGTGTACACGGTCAGGGTTCCTCTCTCATGTGAGTAGGCACTTGGTGAACACGGCCTCATCTGCTAGCTTCTTCTCCTGGCTTCCTGTTTCATGAAGCTCCCAGGAGGCATTTTCGTTCTTCATCTTCGAAGGGCGCTGGCTGATGGACTCTACTTCTTTTGACTATGTCATTCTGCTCTGTTCTTTCTGAATTTCTTAGTCTCCAAAGTGTTCCCTCTTTTATAGGACTCCAGAAGTTAATCAAGACCCACCCAAATGAGTGGAGACATACCTCCCCTAATCCAGTTTAACAACCACTCTTGATTGGGATACATCTCCAGAGAGATGATCTAATTACAGATTTAAGCATACAGTATTGAATAGGGACTATTCTGCCATTATAAAATGGGATTTTGATTAAAACATGCCTTTTCTAGGGGGCATACATCCTTTCAAACCAGTGCACCATACAATTCACTCAGCACATTCTGTTTAACCATCACCACAATCAATTTTTTTTGTTCAGGTTTTTTGTGATTTAAAATATTATTGTAAATACAAATACATAACATAAAATTTGCCACTGTACCATTTTTAAATATACAACTCAAGGTCATTAATTGCTTTTACAATGTTGTGCTGCCATCACCACTATTCATTACCAAAACTTTTTCATCACGCCAAACTGAAACTCTGTACCCAGTATACAAAAACTTCCCATTTCCCTTCCCGCAGCCCCTGGAAACCTCTAATCTCCTTTCAAGTCTCTGAATTTGGTTATTCTAGATATTTTAGATAAGTAGAATCATATAGTATTTGTCTTTTTGTGTCTGGCTTATTTCATTTAGGTAATGTTATGGTTCATCCATGTTGTAGAATGTATCAGAACTTCATTCCTGTCTTGGATGAATAATATTTCATTGTATGGATATACCACATTTTGTTTATCCATCCATCTGCTGATGGGCATTTGGGTTGCTTCCACCTTTGGCTATTGCAAATAATGCTTTTGTGAATGTTGGTGTACAAATATGAGTCCCTGCTTTCAGTTTTTTTTTGGTATAAACCTAGAAATGAGTTTGTCAAGTCATCTGGTAATTCTATGTTAAATTTTTTGAGGAATCACTAAACTGCTTTCCATAGCGGTTGTACCATTTTGTAGCTCCACCAACATTGCCCAAAGGTTTCTGTTTCTCCACATCTTTACCAGCACTTGCTATTTTCTCCACATCTTTTCCAAACTTGCTGTTTCTGTGTGTTTGCTTTTCCATATCCATCTTTGTGGATGTGAAGCAGTTTTTCATCGTGGTTTTGATTTGTAAAACACAATTAAAACTATAGTTATTCTTCTGTTATCCAAGAAGCAGATCAGATAAACAGTGTTTTAAGGCCCAGTAGGGCAATTAGGCTTGATTATTAGGTAGCTGCTGACTAGATTTGCTTTCTCCTTCCCAATGAGTTATATTTTAAATTTCTCTAAATTACTACATCCTTTGGAACAAATAAGCTTGCTTTTCACATATAATTTCATTTTCTTTTCACAGCATTTCAATGACTTAAGTAATCACCAAAATCTTATTTGTAAAGTATGAATCTTTTTATATAGATATAGGTAATTTGTAGGAATCTCACCAACAAGGAATTAAGAAATCTCATCTAGTCCAGTTTTCCCTACTTAAGTGACCTTGAGCAAGACACTTAATAACCTCACTGAATCTCTATTTCTCCATACATAAAAGGGAAATAATGATACATGCTTTATCCCATTTCTGTCACCACCCACCCCCACCCCAAAACTTGTGATTATTCAGGGATGAATAAGACAAAGCATTTGCTCAAGAGAATCTTGTAGTCAGTAGGTAAAGGCTACCTAACCAGGAATAATACCAAAATAATAATAATAATAATAAGTAAATAAGAGAGAGAAAAAAACCAGAATGAGGTAGTATAACAATGTGGTAGTACGTCTATTCTGAAATACATAGAAGTGATTAAATGTGTTCTTCACTAAATCTCAAGTAAGAGAATGATTGTGAAAATACTTGTTTAAAATGTTAGTAAAATATGGGTTGGTATCATTGTTTTAAAAGGAGCTTTGGGAAAATTGTAAATAGCACTATAAAATCTTTGAAAGTAATTCATGTTATCACAGAATTTGGAAGGTAGATCAGAGGATTTAACTTGGAGTTAGAATTCAGAGCATCTGAACTTGAATGGGAAAATAATTACATTTTTATTTTCACTAATCTCAAACTAAAATATAGCTTTTTCTGCAGTTAAGGATGTAGGCAATAAACTACAATAATAATAGAAGAACTTGGGGCTTTGTCACCAGTAGGAATCATTTTTATATCATGTTATGAAATGTGATTATGAAAATGTATTATAAGATAAAAGTATTTTGGTTCATCATAACTTTAGAATTACCAGAAATATCTGCTAAGCATTATTATAAAAATATCTCCGACATCATGGTCTTGCTGAAGGGTCTTGGAGAATCTCAGGGGCCTACAGATAATTCTTGCTGATCTCCAAATGGTCTTGCTAACATCTTTCCCCATAGTCCTAGAAGCAGTCATTTTCTTCACAGCCTTCTCCCTCTTGTCTTTCTTTTCATTGTTAAATTCAGCAATTGAAAGATTTCTTCTTTTTTGTTGTCAAGTATGTCATGGTTTTAGATAATTAATATGTACACTCAAATTATGGGAGACTGGAATAGGTAAAAGGAGCTGAGGCCTTCTCATCAAACCTTTGGAAGAATCCCTCTTCCCTTTTGCTCACTGGACATGTTCAAGCCTTTCAGTGGACTGATGCCGAGTGGAAAGGAAGGTTCTCCCCTTGGCCTCCATTTAGACTCTCTTCACAGCCTTCTAACTGGTTTCCACACACACACACACACACACACACACACACACACAGAAATTTGTCATGTTAAACCCCCCCTTTTGTTGTTGTATGCTGTATGATGGGGTCACATTTCGTTATTTTTCCATGTAAATTTACCATTATTGCAGCCCCATTTGTTAAATTTGTTTGTTTTTTATATGTTTGTTTTGCTTGCTTTTGTTTCTTTTCGGGGGAGTACATGGACTGTGAGTCAAACCCGGTCTCCCACATGGCAGGTGAGAATTCTACCACTGAGCTACACGTGCACCGACCCCCCCCATGTTAACCCTTCTTTAATTGAATTAATTGGGTTTTTGTTGTTGTTTTTTGGCAAATAAATACTCCTCCTTCCCCCTCTCCTCATCCTGTGATAACCTCTAATTTACTTTATCTCTGGGAATTTATTTCTCATCATCTCTTATAAGTGATATCTTACAACATTTGCCCTTGCTTATTTCATTGAGTATATAGATTCTTCCATGTTGCAGCATGTTTCCTAACTTTCTTCTTTCTTATGGCTGAATAATGTTCCATTGAGTATATGCACCACATTTGTTTAACCATTCACTTTTTGGTGAATACGTGGGTTGTTTCCACCTTTTGGCTATTGTGAACAAAGCTGGTGTACAAGTATCTATTTGAGATCTTATTTTCACACTCTGTGGGTATATACCTAAAAGTGGAATTGCAAGGTCTTATGGTAATTCTATATTTACCTTTTTAAGTAATCTCCCTATTTCTTTCCACAGTGGCTGTACCATTTTACCCACCACCAGTGCACTAGGGCTTCAATTTCTCTACATCCTCATTGACACATTATTTTCTGTTTTTGAAATAATAGTTGTGGGTATGAAGTGGTATCTCACTGTGGTTTTTGTTACCTATTGCAGTGCATTTATCATCACAATTGACTTTCTTTTTTGTGAAAAATAACATATATTCAAAAACAATAAATTTCAAAGCCCATTGCAATCACTGTGGTTTTAATTTGCATTTTCCTAAAGGCTAATGATGATGGGCATCTTTTCATGTGCTTATTGGCCATTTGTGTATCTTATTTTGTTTGCCCATTTCTAAAATGGGTTGTTATCTTTTTGGTGTTGCATTGTTAAAGTTCTTTCTATATTTTGGATTGTTAAGACCTTATCCATTATGTGATTGGCAACTATTTTCTCCCATTGCGTAGGATGCTTTTTCACTTTCTTGATTTCTTAAGGTCTTAATATTGATGAATCAAACTTATCTATTGTTTCTTTTGTTGTTCATGCTTTTGGTGTCATGTCTAAGAACCCATTGCTCAATCTCTGGTCATGAAGGTTTGTCCCTATGCTATCTTCTGTAGGAGCCAAGGGTTAAAACAAGACCTGCAGAATTTGTTGGGACCAGCTGGCGTTAAAGTGGCTGCAATAACTTGAGGAGACAGTTATTTGCTTAATGGAGAACAGTATGGGAGAGAGAGAATGTTGGTTTTGTCTTAAGCCCCAGGTGCTTTTTGGTCATCTTAAGTAAGCACTCTGTATTCTCACCAGGTGCATGCATACCCTTTGTCACGTGAACCCTGCAGTATATAAGCAGGAACCAGTTAAGAATAAAGTTGTCTGATGGCGCTGGTCTGTTATCGTTGAGCTTCAGACCACCTGAACCCATCTTTGTCTGTCTTTCATTCTGTCTTTCATTCTTTCTTTCTCATCATTCCTTAATATCCTTCAAGCTCCATTTCATAGGAAGCAACAATCTTGTAAGAGTTTTATAGCTCTTATATTTAAGGCTTGGATCCATTTTTTTTAATGTTCATAACTTTTTAAAATTGTGTAATATAACATATATACAAAGCAAAGAAAGAAAAAAGCTATAGTTTTCAAAGCACTCTTCAACAAGTAGTTATAGGGCAGATCCAAGAGTTTGTCACGGGCTACATAGGTGGCTAGAAGGAATATTTTTTTTATCATCACAATCGACTTTTCTCTTTTATAAAAAATAACATATATACAAAAAAGCAATTAATTTCAAAGCACAGCACAACAACTAGTTGTTGAACAGATTTCAGAGTTTGTTATGGGTTACAATTCCACAATTTTTGTCTTCACTTCTAGTTGCTCTAAGATACTGGAGACTAAAAGAAAAAACAATTTAATGATTCAGCATTCATATTCATTTGTTAAGTCCTATCTTCTCGTGTATAACTCCACCATCACCTTTGATCTTTCTATCCCATTCTTTAAGGGTATTTGGGCTACGGTTATTCTAACTTTTTTCATGTTGGAAGGGGCTGTGAATAATATGGGGTAGGGAGGTGGAACTTATGTTCTGGAGAAGCTGGGCCCTCTAGGTTTCAGGGTTTGTCTGGTTCAGGGACCCATCTGGAAGCTGTAGGTTTCTGGAAAGTTACCTTATTGCATGGAACCTTTGTAGAATCTTAAATACTGCCCTAGCTGTTCTTGAGGATTGGCTGGAATGGTTTTAGTTGGGGTTTGGCAAGTTATGATAGGTAGCAATGTCTAACTGCATCTTCCATAAGAGTGACCTCCAGAGGTCTTGGATCCATTTTGAGTTAATTTTTATATGGTGTGAGGTGGGGGGAGGGTCTAATATCATTCTTGCATGTAGATATCCAGTTTTTTTCAGCATCATGTGTTGGAAGAAACTATTTTTTCTGCACTGCATGTACTTAGCACCATTTGAAAAATCACTTTGCCATTGATGTGTGGGTCTATAGGTGGACCTTCAGTTCTGCTCCGTTGATCATTTTGTTTATCATTATGCCAGTACTACAGTTATCATTACTGTAGCTTTTATAGTACAATTTGAAATTGTCAAATTGTCAGTCCTCCAGTCTTCTTCCTTTTAAATATTGTTTTGACTGTTTGAGGCTCCCGTGCAATTCCATATAAACTTGAGGATCAGGTTTTCCATTCTTGCAAAAAAAAAAAGGCTGTTGGAATTTTGATAGAGATTGTGTTGAATTTGTACATTGTTTTGGGTAATTGCTGACTGACATTAACAATATTAACTTCCAACCCATGAACATGGGCTGTCCTGCCATTCATTTAGGACTTATTTAATTTCTTTCATCAATTTTTTTTAAATTTTCTTATTAATTAAAAAATTAACAACAAACAAAAATATTAACATCATTCCATTCTACATATACAATCAGCAAGTGTTTTTTTATTTACATTTTTATTGTGAAATATAGCATATGTACAAAAAAACCACAGTACATTGGGTTATAGTTCTATCATTTCAGTATTTCTTTCTAGCTACTATAAGACACTGAGACTAAAAAGAAATATCAGCATAATGATTCAGTAGTCATACTCACTTGTTAAATCTTGCCTTCTCTGATGCAGTTCCTCCTCCTCCTTTGATCCTTTTCCAACTCTTTAGGGATATTTGGGCAATGACCATTCTAACTTCATGTTAAAAAGGGGGATCCACATTATAGGATAGGGGCATGCTGCTGGTTGATGCCCTTATAGAGACTGGTAACTCTGGGTTCCAGGGCTTATCTGGCCTAAGACCCATTCAGCATGTTTTAAAGTTTTCAGTGTACAAGTCTTTTGTATCCTTGGTTAAATTTATTCCTAAGTATTTAATTTTTCACATGGTATTATAAATGGAATTGCTCCCTTTCCTCTTCAGATTGCTCTTTGCTGTATATAGGAACAACAGGGATTTTTTGTGTTAATCTTGAATTGTTTTTAACATTTTTAGTGTATGTTCAGTAGCATTAATGACATTTACAAGTTCAAATTACCATCCATTACTCAAAACTCTTTCATTACCACAAACAATTAGCCATTAAGCAGTAAATCCACATTTCCACCTCCCCCGGTCCGTCATAACCTCTAACCATATGTCTCTTGAATTTGCTTATGCTAGATATCTCAGATAAATGGAATCATATAATATTTGTCCTTTTGTGTCTGGCTTATTATACTTAGCAATGATTTTAAGGTCCATTTGCATTGTAACATGTATCAGAACTTCGTTTTTTGTGACTGAATAATATTCCATTGTATGACTATACCATATTTTATTTATCCATTGATCTCTGATGGACACTTGGATTGTGTCTACCTTTTGGCTATTGTGAATCAGGCTAATATCATTAGCTAGAACTGCGTCCTGTCTTCAGTTCTTTTGTATATATATATCTTGCAGTAGAATTGCCTGGTCATATGATAACTCTACATGTTGCTTTTTGAGGAGCCATCACACTATTTCTACAGCAGATGCATCATTTTAAATTCTCACTAGCAGTGTATAGGAATTCCAATTTCTCTGCATCCTTGCCAACACTTGTTTTCACTTTTTTCATAATATTCATTCTAATGGATATGAAGTGCAGTCTCATTGTGGTTTTGATTTGCAAAGAAATTCAAGGTTAATAGCATATGTAATTTTCCTACTAATGATCCTCCTAAGTCTCCTTTTTGCTTTTGATGTAAATTCCTAATTCCTTAATACTGCTTTATAAGGCTTTCCAGAGTCTGACTGTATTAGTTAGGGTTCTCTAGAGAAACAGAATCAACAGGGAACACTTGCAAATATAAAATTTATAAAACTGTCTCACGTGACCATGGGAACGCAGAGTCCAAAATTCACAGGGCAGACTGTGAAGCCGATGATTCTGATGGAAGGTCTGGATGAACTCCACAGGAGAGGCTCACCAGCCGAAGCAGGAAGAGAGCCTGTCTCTTCTGAATCCTCCTTAAAATGCTTCTGGTGATTAGATTAAGCATCACAGATTGCAGAAGATACTCCCCATTGGCTGATTACAAATGGAATCAGCTGTGGATACAGCTGACGTGATCATGATCTAGTTCTATGAAATGTCCTCATCGCAACAGACAGGCCAGCACTTGCCCAACCAGACAAACAAGTACCACAACTTGACCAAGTTGACACATGAACCTGACCATGACACTGACCTTGCTTATTCACTCTTTAGTCTCACTTTGCACTGAAAGTCTCACTCTCCTTGTGTTTTATACTTTAACCTTACTGAACTTTTTTCAGTCCTTCAATCTACCATAGTAAAAGAAGTTAGAATAGATACAATGAAAGTTTCTAAACAGTTGTCTCAATTTCTGTATTCATCTTATCTCTGAGTGATAGCAGTTTGTGAATCAGTACAAGTGTTCGGAGCATACTTTGAGATATACTTCACCACGTGGATAACATTTACAAACAAAATACTGAGTGAGAAAGGAAATTACAGAAGACTAAATGGTTTGTTAACAGGCACAGCTAATTTTGTTTAAGTATATGTGGATAAATGACTATGCCATAAAAGTAAAACTTCAGTAAGTTCTTTGGGAAGAAGGCTGGGATAGGAAAGACACAGATGCAGCGATGGTATTGGTAGTGTTTCAGTCTTAGATTGGGGTGGGGGGTTGATGTGTGGAATTTACTGTAATGCTTCATAGCTCATATATGTTGCATATATATTCTTACATATGTCACACATTTTATTTTAAAATTAAGATATGGGTAAAATTAGTAGAGATATCCTTTTCTTAATACATCCTGAAAGAAGGTAAACACAAAGAGCAAGAGCCCCAGTGTCACATACATACACAAACACTGCCTCGATTATTTCAGTGCCTGGGGGAGTTTTGGTATGAAGCAGTTGTTTCCTTTGGATAGAAAGAAACAAAATCAAGACAAATTTTTAAAACCCAGAGTATAAAGTTGAAGGTGTTATTTCTAAATTTTATGTAAGCATAGCCTTTTTCTTCATGTTTGTAAAAGAAAAATAAAACCAACAGGTAAAAAAGAAAAAGTATTCTAGTGGACTCCAGGAAACCAACAGTCAGATATTATTGTTCACATACTCTTGCTTGAAGAATGTTTTCAGAGATATCATTGAGTGTTTCTTTTTGAAAACACAGAAAGGAAGGATTACTTTGTACTTCAAACTTTTTTTTAACTTTTTTATTAAAAAATAACTAACAAACAAAACATTAAGATATCATTCCATTCTACATATACAATCAGTAATTCTTAATATCATCACATAGTTGCATATTCATCATTTCTTAGAACATTTGCATTGATTTAGAACAATAAAAAGACAACAGAAAAAGAAATAAAATGATAATAGAGAAAAAAAGATTATACATACCATACATCTTACCCCTCACTTTCATTTACCACTAGCATTTCAAACTAAATTTATTTTAATATTTGTTCTCCCTATTATTTATTTTTATTCCATATGTTCTGTTCTTCTGTTGATATAGTAGCTAAAAGGAGCATCAGACACAAGGTTTTCACATTCACAGCGTCTCATTGTGAAAGCTATATCATTGTTCAATCATCATCAAGAAACATGGCTACTGGAACACAGCTCTACATTTTCAGGCAGTTCCCTCTAGCCTCTCCGTTACATCTTGAATAATGAGGTGATATCTACTTAATGCACAAGAATAACCTCCAGGATAACCTCTCAACCCTGTTTGGAATCTCTCAGCCATTGACACTTTGTCTCATTTCCCTCTTTCCCCTTTTGGTTGAGAAGGTTTTCTCAATCCCTTGATGCTAAGTCTCAGCTCATTCTAGGGCTTTTCTCAGTCCCTTGATGCTGAGTCTCAGCTCATTCTACACTCTGTCCCACGTTGCCAGAGGAGTCATGTCCCACACAGAGAGGGGGAGGGTGGTGAGACTGCTCATCATGTTGGCTGGAGAGAGGGGCCACATCTGAGCAACAAAAGAGGTTCTCTTGGGGGTGACTCTTAGGCCTAAATTTTAAGTAGACTTGACCTATCCTTTGTGGGGTTAAGTTTCATATGAACAAACCCCAAGACTGGGGGCTCAGCCTATAGCTTTGGTTGTCCACACTGCTTGTGAGAATATCAAGAATTCAACTTGGGGAAGTTGAATTTCTCCCCACTCTCACCATTCCCCAAAGGGGACTTGCAAATATTTTCCCAGTCACTTATCAAATCACTCTGGGATTCATCGGGGCATCACTCTGGACAAACCGACAAAATCTCATGTCCTACCTGAGATTCCAATGTACTTCAAACTTTAGATAAGAGTGTAACTTAGAGTTCTTTTACCCGTGCTGCACTTAAGAATTACCTGGGGAAACTTTTAAATTCACAGATCTAGAAACTAATTTTTATTATATTTATAAATATATCTATTTGTGCACAATGCATTGAAAATTTAAAGGACTAGTTTTTTAGTACTGAAAGTATGAGCACTGTTTTGTTCTTCATTTTCACAGCTGTATAATATTGAACCCCAGGTAATATTTATTCATTCTCTTTTTGATGAACTTGTAAATTGTTTCCAACTTTTGGCTATTGTGAACAATATTGCTATAAACTTCCTTGTATAAGTATTCTGGTGCAGTTAACTTGAAGAATGGAGTTGCTGGGTAATAGAGATGTACATCTTCACTCTAGATAATGTAATACTGTTTTCCAAACTGTTTTACTCTTAAATACAGCAATGGAGGGAGTTGAGTTCCTCTTGATTTTCTATTAAAGTTTGACTTTCACTCTGAAACATACTTCTGTTTTACAAGGGTCCTAGGGATTTTGGAGAGAAGTCTTAATCAAAGTTCTACAGATTCTAATAAATTTCTAGAATTCCATCTTTGTATTTGAATATATAACTTTCCCTGGGATAGCTTTTTCATTTTGATGGGAGGCAATAATATGTAATGTAAGAGTCATATAGACTTTAAAATCCTCATTTGGTTTTACTGCTTGTTTTTTCCATTGTTCTGGTAACTTTCTTAATTCTGGGAGCCTAGAGTATAAGTAGTGGAACTATCTATCTTTTGTCTAGTTGTTAGTACAAAATGAATTAACATGTTTAAAATGTACTTTGCAGAGTACCTGGTTCATAGTAGTTAATATATTTTCAATATATATTTGTTGAATAAATAATGTCAAGCTAGGACTTGGGAGGAGAAAAAAGATTTGTTCTGTGGGGGGTGGAGGGGGGCAGTTTATATGTTATTTATGAGATTGAGAAATTGGGGGGAAAAATTAAATGTCCAGTAGTAGGATTAGCAGTTATGGTACATTCATAAAATGAAGTGCTGTGCAGTCTTTAAGTATCATGTTCTCAAATGTAGGGAAATGTTTGGTGACTGTATAAGAAAAAGATTATAAACTAGGATTATCCCATATATTTTCATATAATTTATACACTACATGTGCATTGAAAAAAGTCTGAAATGACACACACTTGAGTTTTCATGATTCCCAGTGGATGACGAATTTGTGACTTAATACTGTGTATTTTCTGTGATTCCCAAATTTTTTGCAGTTATTTAATACTACATTTTTGGTTTTGTTTTTGCATGGGCAGGCACCAGGAGGCAAACCCAGGTCTCTGGCATGGCAGGCTAGAACTCTGCCTGCCGAGCCACCATGGCCTGCCCATTATATTAATTTTATAATCAGGAAAAAAAATTATCTAAATGAATGGCATAGAAAGGGATGTTAACAGTAAACTTTACTAAGAAATGGTTTAATATAAAGAATATATAGCAGCGTGCTGAAAATAGATGGTAATATTTCAAAATTTCAACTTATGTGTGAGACTAATACAAAAAATGTTTATTTGGTACAAAATTTATATTTTGACTAGTGCATTTCCTAATATAACTTATGTAGATAGCTTGATTGAACATAAGTACTTGGAATCTTGAGTAGAACATGAGATTTTGTTGGTTTGTCCAGAGTGATGCCCTGATGAAACCCAGAGTGAATTGATCAGTGAGTGGAAAAGTATTTGAAAAGTCCCCTTTGGGGAGTGGTGAGAACAGGGAGAAATTCAACTTCCCCAAGTTGAATTCTTGATATTCTCACAAGCAGTGTGGACAACCAAAGCTATAGGCTGACCCCCAGTCTTGGGGTTTGTTCATATGAAACTTAACCCCACAAAGGATAGGTCAAGTCTACTTAAAATTCAGGCCTAAGAATCACCCCCAAGAGAACCTCTTTTGTTGCTCAAATGTGGCCTCTCTCCAGCCAACCCAACATGCAAACTTACCACACTCCCCCTGTCTACATGGGACACGATTCCCAGGGGTGTGGACCTTCCTGGCAACAAGGGGCAGAAATCCTAGAATGAGCTGAGACTCGGCATCAAGGGATTGAGAAAAACCCTAGAATGAGCTGAGACTCAGCATCAAGGGATTAAGAAAGCCTTCTCGACCAAAAGGGGGAAGAGTGAAATGAGACAAAGTGTCAATGGCTGAGAGATTCCAAACAGAGTCCAGAGGTTATCCTGGAGGTTCTTCTTACACATTGAGTAGATATCACCTTGTTATTCAAAATGTAATGGGGACACAAAAACTCAAAAATGGACAGCACAATAATACCTAATTGTAAAGTAATCATGTTAAAACACTGAATGAAGCTGCATCTGAGCTATAGGTTTTTGTTTTGTTTTGTGTTGTTTTGTTTTGATTTTACTATTATTTTATTTTTTTCTCTATATTAACATTCTATATCTTTTTCGGTTATGTTGCTAGTTCTTCTAAACCAATGCAAATGTACTAAGAAATGATGATCATGCATCTATGTGATGATGTTAAGAATTAATGATTGCATGTGTAGAATGGTATGATCTCTAAATGTTGGGTTAATTTCTTTTTTTCCGTTAATTAAAAAAAAGAGAGAAGGGATAATTGGAGATGAAGGGATACAGACTGTACAACGGGACTGGATATAAAAACTCAGAAATGGACAGCACAATACTACCCAATTGTAATGCAATTATGTTAAAACACTGAATGAAGCTGCATGTGAGGTATAGGTTTTTTGTTTTTGTTTTTTTTGTTTTTTTTCTTTCTATTATTGTTTTAATTCTTATTCTGTTGTCTTTTTATTTCTTTTTCTAAATCGATGCAAATGTACTAAGAAATGATGAATATGCAACTATGTGATGCTATTAAGAATTACTGATTGTACATGTAGATTGGAATGATTTCTAATTGTTTTGTTAATTCTTTTTTTAATTAAGAAAAAAAAATGTAATGGGGAGGCTGGAGGGAACTGCCTGAAAATGTAGAGCTGTGTTCCAGTAGCCATGTTTTTTGAGGATGACTGTGTAATGATATAGCTTTCACAATGTGACTGTGTGATTATGAAAACCTTGTGTCTGATGCTCCTTTTATCTACCTTGTCAACAGGGAAGTAGAACATATGGAATAACAATAAATAACAGGTGGAACAAATGTTACAATTTAAAAAAAGAACATACAGGACTCATTCATCAATGAGTTCATTTTTTTTACTAGTTTATATAAGCATTTGACTAGGATCAAGTATACTAGGCTTAGGAAGAGAGCTGGGTAGCATTGAAATTCTCTATATTGATTATATCCTGTAAGGAATTTTAGATTAATTGAAAGCATAACTCTCTCTGAAGCTCTTTTCTTGACTTTTTAAAAAGCTAGGTGATACAACTCTTCAGTTTAATTCTAGTTCTGTCATATATCTAAAAAGTTCCCATTTTGGAAAAATATATAAGTACTTTTTTTGTTTGTTTGGTTTTAAGCAATTGTGTTCATCCTTTCTAGGTAGATTTAGATGGTTTTGTTTTGTTTTTTACTTTTTTTAATTATGAAATATAAATATAAAAAATGCAGTAAGTTTCCAAGTACATCTTAACAAGTAGTTATAGAAAAGATTTTAAAGTTTGGCATGGGATGCAGATGGACAATTCATTTTTTCTTCTATTGCTCCAAGACGCTAGAGACCAACAGAAATATCAATATAATGATTCAGCAGTCAAACTCATTTATTAAATTCTATCTTTTGTTATACTCCTCCTCTTTAAATAACATATACATAAAAGCAATAAATTTCAAATACATGGCAACAATTAGTTGTGGAACTAATTTCAGAGTTTGGTATAGGTTACAATTCCATGACTTTAGGTTTTTATTTCTAGCTGCTCTAAAAATATTGGACGCTAAAGGAAATATCAGTATAATGATTCAGCACTCATAATCATTTGTTAAACCCAAACTTCTCTGTATAACTCCACCATCATCTTTGATCTTTCTCCCGCTCTTTAGGGGTATTTGGACTATGCCCATTCTAACTTTTTCATGTTGGGAGGAGCTGTCAATAAAAAGGGATGGGGGATGGAACTAGTTAATGTTCTTGAAGGGCTGGCCCCTCTGCATTTCAGGACTTATCTGGTCCAGGTACCCATCTGGAGGTTGTAGGTTTTGGAGAATTACCCTAGTGCATGAAACCTTTGTAGAATCTTCTACATGGACCTAGGTATTCTTTAGGATTGGCAGGAATGGTTTTGGTTGGAGTTTGGCAGTTACAATAGGTAGCAATGTCTAACTGAAGCATGTGTAAGTGTGACCTCCAGTTTAGCCTCTTGACTGTTTTTGAACTCTCTCAGCCACTGATACCTTAATTGTTCTACTTCTCTCCCCCCTTTTTATTAGGATGGAATTGTTGATCCCATAGTGCCAGGGCCAGGCTTCTCCCTGGGAGTCATACCCCACCCTGCCAGGGAGACTTGCATCCCTGGATGTCATATCCTGTGCAGGGGGGAGGGCTGTGGTTTCACTTGCAGAGTTGGGCTTGGAAAGAGAGAGAGAGAGGCTACATCGGAACAGTAAAAGTGCCCCTCTGAAGGTGACTCTCGGGCACACCTACAGAGAGGCTTAACTTCTCCACTGCATACATAAACTTCCCAAGAGGCCAGCTTCAAGATCATAGGGCTTGGCCACTTCATTTGGGTGTCCCCAGTGTTTGGCATAGTATCCCGGTGTTTCTCCGGTGGTAAAATTTAATAGTTCCATATTTTTTCCCCCATTCCTCAAGGGGCTTCGCCAATACTTTTTAATTATCCAGGCATTATATGAGCTATACAGGATTAAGGGCTCTCATTCTTATTCTGGACTCTCTGTGTTTGGATTGTTTAAATGATCTATCCAGACAGGTTGAGTTAGATTTAGGTTTTTTGACTGACTTTTTAAAAATGTTCTATTAAAAGGATTAAAAGTGGTCCAACCAAAGAATGGGCATTTTACTCTTATTGTTACATGCATGATAAAATAAGAATCTTAGAAAAGTCATTTTGTCTTAAGAGACTTGTTTGATTACTAGAGTTAATAGGTATCTATTTTTATCTGGCCAGGAATTATTTGTAATTCTAAGGAGAAACTGGGAGCACAATGGGAGATGACAGTGAGTGGTTGAAACTGCCAGTTGATCAGAAATGTGAACACAAGGTAAGAATTTTCTGGAACTCAGATTTCGGTGTCATCAACTTGTTTTATCAGCAGTTATATTATTAACTTACTTAGGAGCATATGAAAACATTACTAGTTTCAGAATTGCTGATGCCTTTTTAAATATTTTATTTCATTGAAATGTGCTTTTCTAGCTCAATAAAGGTATTTTTTTGAATCTTTGGGAATAATTCAAAGCAGATACATGAGTAAAGTGAAAGCAGGTTGTACCTGTAAAGTGTTATTTGCTGACTAGTTTTTTTTTGAGTGACTAGTTATTTTAATCTCCTATTGCATATGTACAGTATGCTCAGAGTAGCTAAGTATTTAGTAATATTTCACTATCTAGAAACGTTCATTTGGAGTTGTGTTCTGAATTCTGCCATAGAACTCCAGCATTTTTTAGGTACTTTGATCTATATAATCTGTATTCCAATCTACCATCAGAAGCTTCCACTCTTTTTATTCTGGTTTATTTTATTTTATGCTAAGGAGAAAACTTATATTTATTTTATTGTCATTTAGTGGGTATTTTTTCAAATTATCTTGTTTTCTCCAACTGTACTCCTAAGTTCTTTCATTTTTCAATCATTCTTAAAACAACAAATAACTGTCATGTAGTAGATTATAGATCTTCATTTTCCTCCTCTTGTAAATTTACTTAAATTAATAAAGAGGGTTCTCAGACTAATCCTCTGAGGTTGTTGGCAGTTCTTTAAAGTTTGTTTTGAATCTCATTATTCAAGATTTGGGGTTGATGACTGCTAAAAATACATAATAGATGTATTAATCCACATGATTGTTTACATACAATTGTATATAGTAGAGAAGAAATTTGGAGACCAGGTCCTTACATCCTCCATAGAGCTACTTTTTACCCTCCATAATAAGTTACCTGAAGTCAAATATTGTATCAATTGTAAAAATCAGTTTATCTCTTCAGATAAAGCCAGATTAACTATGACCTGGTTCATTTTAATTTATTAAATATATTATGTAATTATATACTATATAATTTCAACTAAATAGATTTTGAGGGGGGAATTTTGGAATCTATGGTAGAATTATAGCTATTATAATGCTTTTTTTGTAGCTATTGTCTTTTTTCACAGTAAAGGGCAGACAAAATAGGTAAATTGCTTGAAGACTTTCCAATTTTTCATTGGTTAGTATGCACGAAGAGTTTTTTAATCCAATAAGAATTGGTGGATTTTTTTTCCAGTTGTGTCCCTGTTGTTGCCTGTATTATGTGTGTTGAAATTGAAAGGAAGGTTTTCACAATTACACAGTCACTTTAAAAAGCTATATTATTATGCAATGGTCTTCAAGAATCAAGACTACTGGAACACAGTCCAGCAGTCTCAGGAAATTCTCTCAGGGAAACCTTTTCCTGACTCAACCAGAATAGGCCTCCTATTATGCAATTTCATAGCACCAAGTCCCTTCTTCCTTGTGGCACTTACCACTGTTGATTTTGCATTTATTTATATGATTCTTAATGTCCTTTTTTACTGCTAGAATATAAGCTCCACAAGGGACAAGACTATGTTTTTATATATTAAAATCTGTTGAATAAATTAATGAAAACAGAATAGGTCAGTAAATGTGTCTGAAATTTACTAAAACAAATAAATTATTGATCAGAAAATTTCTCAATGTGGTATAAGGCTGCCTAATGATTACACCAATACAACTGAAAAACAATATACTTTGAAGGTTAGGCAGATTCAAAGGGTGAGTTCTCCATGTTTGAATTGTCATGTCTTTAATACCATATTATAAAGATGTAAGAACTAATCCTTGGATATAAAGTGAGATACTTTTTTTTTAATGAGTGGTATACTTTTATCAAGACCTGTTACGAATTTTAGATGGTCTTGGCAGAATGTTGCAAATGTTAAACTTATAAGAAAAGGTTTTTGGATAATAGTTTCTTTTAATTTATTTATTAATTAAAAAAATAAAATAAAACAATATACATAATCAGTAATTCACAATATCATCACTTAGTTGCATATTCATCATTTCTCAGAACATTTGCATTAATTCAGAAAAAGAAATAAAAAACAATAGAAAAAGAAATAAAACGAACACAGGAAAGAAAAAAAATAGATTACATCTACCATACCCCTTACCCCTTGCTTTCATTGATCACTAGCATTTAAACTAAATTTATTTTAGCATTTTTCCCCCTATTATTTATTTTTATTCTGTATGTTCTACTCCTTTGTTGACAAAGTAGATAAAAGAAGCATCAGACACAAGGTTTTCACAATCACACAGTCACATTGTGACAGCTGTATCATTATTCAATCATCCTCAAGAAATATTGCTACTGAAACACAGCTGTACATTTTCAGGCAATTCCCTCCAGCCTCTCCATTACATCTTGAGTAACAAGATATCTACTTGATGCATGGCTAATAGTTTTTGAAAACTGAATTTCCTGAACTTCCTTTTTGTTTCTAGTTATGGAATCTTTTGTTCAAATTACCCAATATGATAAAGATATTTTTTCTTCCCCTCCCCCCCAAAATTTAATAGATAATATTACATTGAAATGTAATTATATTTTGTTTTAAAAATTATTTTTCTTTTAGTTGTGGAAAGCAAGGTTAAGTGGTTATGAAGAAGCCCTGAAGATCTTCCAGAAAATAAAAGATGAAAAGAGCCCAGAATGGTCCAAATTTTTAAGACTGATCAAAAAATTTGTAACTGATTCCAACGCAGTGGTTCAGTTGAAAGGACTGGAAGCTTCACTTATTTATGTTGAAAAAGCCCATGTAGCAGGAAGGTACGTAGTTTCTTGCCAATTATTTTGATTAAAAACTCCTGTTACCAAACTTAATCCAGAGATTAAGATGAATTTAATGTATATTTATATATGACTGTTCTAGTTATTAGTACTTCTAAAATATATTAGTTTTCTTACTTTAATAGCTCTTGGATGCTTGTTTTTCATTCAGTACTTATCTGGTCTTACAAGGACATGAGCACTCTAAAGAGGTGAAGATCAGAAATCACATCTTGGGTTTTACCTCAAAGCTTAAAGAGCAAGTCATTTTCCTTTTCTGCCTTTTGTGTGGAAATTATTCTACACTAAAAGGGAAAGTCAGTCACTTTTAGAAGAAACTGAGGTTGTCAGCAAAGGAATTATCAGAATTTCACTCAAGGCATTTGGACATTACAAAACTTTTTCTATAAGGGTTTCCAGCT
The DNA here is from genome assembly GCF_023851605.1 of Tamandua tetradactyla. Taxonomy (NCBI): domain Eukaryota; kingdom Metazoa; phylum Chordata; class Mammalia; order Pilosa; family Myrmecophagidae; genus Tamandua; species Tamandua tetradactyla. The sequence goes on along the minus strand of NC_135337.1, from coordinate 102,369,674 downwards.
AGGTTATCCTAGAATTACATGTTTCTCCCTGTGGTCATTAAGAATTTTTGTCTCTTGAGATATAATATTGACCAGACAACCTTTGTGACTACCTGCTGTTTTTTGACAAATGCTTTATATAATCCCAGTCAACCAAGTCTTCTAATTCCTAATAGTTTAAGTTTTATTTAATTTAGAAGAGACTCAGAGAAGTAAAAGTACTGGTAAAATCTTGCCAAGAAGTCAAGGGTATCCATCTGTTTTTAAAGGTACAACATATTCATTCCCTCTGTAAAGAAATGCCCTTGTCCTAAGAAATACTTTCAGTGGCTTTTAAAAAAAGTGTTCAGAAAAGCAAGTACTCTGTAATCCTATTGTAAAATATATCTTCTCTTCATACATATATATATATATATATATATATAGAGAGAGAGAGAGAGAGAGAGACAGACAGACAGACAGACAGAGAGGAAGATATGAAAAGATAGAAAAAAAGGATAGACAAGCTTCCTCTTGGTGGGATTTTTGCTTTCTTGTTTCAATCTTCTGCATTTATAGGCAGATTTAAAAATAATATATAACTCTTTAAATCCCTGTTTGGTTCTATTTCTTTATCTAATATGACATGTCTTAAAAACCATGCAAACCATAAAAGTTTAAGAAATTTATGCTTGCATAAGTTTTAAAATTAGACATTCATTTCCTTTATTTTTCAGCGCTATTAAATTTCTTGTAATCCCCTCCTTCCTTGACTTTTCTTTTAGTAGTTCTTTCTACTAAAGTATACGTTGTTTTTGTTTTGTGGTGGTGGTGGTGGTGGTGGTGGTGGTGGTGGTGGTGGTGGTTTACAATCCATGTTACAGAACCACTGGAGAAGTTGTATCAGGCATTGTAAGCAAGGTATTCAACCAGCCTAAGGCCAAAGCCAAGGAGCTCGGCATAGATATCTGTCTCATGTACATAGAGATTGAGAAAGGAGAGGCTGTGCAAGAAGAGCTCCTGAAAGGCCTGGACAATAAGAACCCCAAGATCATAGTGGCCTGTACAGAGACCCTGAGGAAGGCCTTAAGGTAAGATTTTTTACTTTTGCTTTAGTTCTCTTAATAACTAGAACATTGCAATCTGAGTTTGGGTTCCTGGATTAAACAGAAAGGGAAACTGCTGGATTTGACTTGGTATGCCAGACCCTCCAGTAAACTGGCCTGAAAAAAACACTCAGGTGTGGCACATCTTGTGGAACACTTCACATGTGTTACATGGCTCTCTTATCTAAAACCCTTAGTAATGAAGATTAATAGGGAGTATTTTGACCCATTCTCAGATTAAAAATTGACCTTTTCTTGGAAAAGCACTCCTCGTATATTTAAACAGCTTTTTGTCTCTTGCTTCCCACAAGTATAGATTTCTGTATTTTGAAGTGTTGACTAAAGCAAACTTTGTTTAGGTGTCATTTTAATAAAGTAAAAGCAAAGGCTTTATATCTTTAAACAGAAGCAAAGCAGCTGCAAATAGAAAATAATTTACTCTTATATAATGTCTTTTTTAACTTTTTTTAATTGTATATATAGTATAACATATATACAAAGCAAAGAAAGAAAAAAGCAATAGTTTTCAAAGCACTCTTCAACAAGTAGTTACGGGACAGATCCCAGAGTTTGTCTTGGGCTACCATGTGATCCTCTCAGATTTTTCCTTCTAACTGCTCCAGAGTATAGGAGGCTAGTTGGAATAAATTTTTTCATCACAATCAACATGTTTTTTCTTTTTTTATGAAAAATAACATATATATAATAATCAGTTTCAAAGCACAGCACCACAATTAGTTGTAGAATAGGTTTCTGAGTTTTGTATGGTTTACAATTCCACAATTTTAGGTTTTTCTTCTAGCTGCTCTAAGAGATGAGAGACTGAAAGAAATATCAATGATTTAGCAATCATTTGTTAAATCCTACCTTCTCCGTATAACTCCACCATCACCTTTGATCTTTCTATCCCATTCTTTAGAGGTGTTTGGGCTATGCCCATTCTAAATTTTTCATGTTGGGAGCGGCTGTCAATAAAACGGGGTAGGGAGATGAAGAACTAGCTGATATTCTGGAGAGGTTGGGCCCTCCAAGTTTCAGGACTTATGTGGTCTGGGACCCATCTGGAGGTTGTAGGTTTCTGGAAGGCATTATGTGTTTTTATGAGTAGTGAATGGTATGTTCATTTTGTCATTTTAGAGACCTAGTTAATTGATTTGGTTATTAGCACTGTGCTTCTGTCAGTAGATCTGTTCTGTCTTTGATAATAATAGATCTCTTAATAAAATCTATAATGCTATAATCTTCTGCCTTTAAATGTGAAGTTTCTAATCTGGAATGCAGTAAACTCTGGTTATTTCATTTTCGAATTGGGAGAATAAGGAAAGGAAAAGAACAGGTTGGGTATGTCTTACTATGTTGTCCTTTCAGATACTGTTATTTAGTCCTATTCTTGTGTGTTTCTTTAGCTGTCCTAAAGCATCTCAGGATCTAAAATGGTTCTTTGGTAGCTCCTGGGGCCCTCAAGAACTTTGAGACCAAACTGCTCCTAGGTGCCAGAATCACTGTCTTTGTCAGAGATAGCATCAGGGGACCAGAAACACACTATTGCCCCTAAAACAGACTTCAGTTTTTCCATGGTAATATTTTTTCTTTCAGATTTTTATTAATTAAAAAAATTACAAACAAGAAACACAAACATTCTTGATAATCATCCCGTTCCACATATGTAATCAGTAATTCACAATATCATCACATAGTTGCATATTCATCATCATGATCCTTTCTTAGAACATATGTATCAAATCATAAAAAAATTAAAAAACAACAGAAAAAAAACGAAAACAGAAAAATAAAATTATACACACCATGCCCTTACCCCTCCCTTTCATTGATCACTAACATTTCAGACTACATTTATTTTAACATTTGTTCCCCCTATTATTTGTTTTTATTCCATATGTTCTACTCGTCTGTTGATAAAGTAGATAAAATGAGTGTCAGACACAAGGTTTTCACAATCACAGAGTGACACTGTGAAAGCTATATCATTACACAGTCATCACCAAGAAACATGACTACTGGAACACAGCTCTGCATTTTCAGGCAGTTCCCTCCAGCCTCTCTGTTACATCTTGGATAACAAGGTGATGTCTACTTAATGTGTAAGAATAACCTCCAGGATAATCTCTCGACTCTGTTTGAAATCGCTCAGTCATTGACACTTTGTCTCATTTCACTCTTCCCCCTTTTGGTCGAGAAGGCTTTCTTAATCCCTTGATGCTGAATCTCGGCTCCTTCTAGGGTTTTTCTCAATCCCTTGATGCTGAGTCTCAGCTCATTCTAGGATTTCTGTCCCATGTTGCCAGGAAGGTCCACACCCCTGGGAGTCATGTCCCACATAGATGGGGAGGGTGGTGAGTTTGCTTGTTGTGCTGGCTGGATAGAGAGGCCACATCTGAGCAACAAAAGAGGCTCTCTTGGGGGTGACTCTTAGGCCTAATTTTAAGGAGGCCTGATATATTCTTTGTGTGGTTAAGTTTCATATGAACAAACCCCAAGACTGGGGGCTCAGCCTATAGCTTTGGTTGTCCACACTGCTTGTGAGAATATCAAGAATTCAACTTGGGGAAGTTGAATTTCTCCCCATTCTCACCATTCCCCAAAGGGTACTTTGCAAATACTTTTCCACTCACTGATCAAATCATTTTGGGATTCATTGGGGCATCACTCTGGACAAAACAACAAAATCTCATGTCCTACCCAAGATTCCAAGTACTTATTGTGTTCAATCAAGCTATCTACATAAGTTATATTAGGAAATGCACTAGTCCAAATATAAATTTTGTGCCAAATAAACATTTTTTGCTTTAGTCTCACACATAAGGTGAAATTTTAAAATATTAATTACCATCTATTGTCAGCACCCTGCAGTAATGACATTTTTGTTCTTCCTCATGCAAAAACATTTTTAAATTTGTACATTTAGTCAGTATCGTTATACACTCCAAGGCATTCCTAGATTATACCATCTCAATCTTTATCATCTATCTTTCTTTGTGATTTCATTTATGCCCCCAGCCCTTCTCCCTCTTTCAGTCTCACATTCAGCTTCATTCAGTGTTCTAGCATAATTATATTACAGTTATGTAATATTGTGCTGTCCATTTCTGTGTTTTTATATTCAGTCCTGTTGCACAATCTGTATCCCTTCAGCTCCAGTTACCCAATATCTTACCCTGTTTCTATCACCTGATGGTCTCTGTTACCAACGAATTATTCCAAGTTTATTCGCTAATGCCAGTTCATATCAGTGAGACCATACAGTATTTGTCCTTTGGTTTTTGGCCAGTCTCAGCATAATGTCCTTAAGGTCCATCATGTTACATACTTCATAACTTTATTCTGTCTTACAGGTACATAATATTCCATCATATGTATATACCACTATTTGTTTAGCTATGCATCTGTTGATGGACATTTTGGCTGTTTCCATCTCTTGGTAATTGTAAATAATGCTGCTATAAACATTGGTGTGCAAGTGTCCGTTTGTGTCCTTGCCCTCATGTCCTTTGAGTATAGAGAGCATATAGATGGGTCCTGTTTTTTAACCCATTCTGCCAGTCTATATCTTTTAATTGGGGAGTTTAATGAATTACCATTTAGTGTTATTACTGTACAGGTAGTACTTTCTTTTACCATTTTACCTTTTGGATTTATATGTCATATCTAATTTTCCTTCTTTTTACCTTTACTCATAGTCTTCCCTTCTACTCTCTTCTCCACACCTCTCTCTTCTGTCTTTTCATATCTGTCTCTAGTGCTCCCTTTAATATTTCTTGCAGAGTTGGTCTCTTGGTCACAAATTCTCTCAGTGATTTTTCGTCTGAAAATGTTTTAATTTCTCCCTCATTTTTGAAGAACAGTTTTGCTGGATATAGAATTCTTGGTTGGCAGTTTTTCTCTTCTAATAATTTAAATATATCATCCCACTGTCTTCTCACCTCCATGTTTCCTGCTGTGAATCTATGCATAGTCTTATTGGGCTTCCCTTGTATGTGATGGATTGCTTGTCTCTTGTTGCTTTCAAGATTCTCTTTCTCTTTGACCTCTGACATCATGATTAGTAAATGTCTTGGAGTACGTCTATTTGGATCTATTCTCTTTGGTGTATGCTGCACTTCTTGGATCTGTAATTTTAAGTCTTTCATAAGAGTTGGGAAATTTTCAGTGATGATTTCCTCCATTAGTTTTTCTCCTCCTTTTCCCTTCTCTTCTCCTTCTGGGACACAATACGTATATTCGTGCACTTCAAATTGTCCTTCAATTCCCTGAGTCCCTGCTCATATTTTTCCATTTTTTCCCTGTATTTTCTTTTTCTTGTTGGATTTCAGATGTTCCATCCTCCAGTTCACTAATCCTATGTTCTGCCTCTTGAAATCTACCATTGTAGGTTTCCATTTTTTTTTCATCTCTTCTACCATGCCTTTCATTCCTGTATGTTCTGTGATTTGTTTTTTCAGACTTTCGATTTCTTCTTTTTGTTCATTCCTTGCCTTCTTTATATCCTCCCTCAATTCATTGATTTGGTTTTTGATGAGGTTTTCCATGTCTGTTCGTATATTCTGAATTCATTGTTTCAACTCCTGTATCTCATTTGAATTGTTGGTTTGTTCCTTTGACTGGGCCATATCTTCAGTTTTCCTAGTGTGATTTGTTATTTTTTGCTGGCGTCTAGGCATTTAATTCCCTTAATTACTTAATTCTGGAGATTGCTTTCACTTCTTTTACCTAGAGTTTTCTTACTGGATGAATTTATTGTCTCTGTGTTCTTTGACATTCAGTTCAGCTTTATCTGGACCTCTAGCTTAGGTTTTGTTTAACAGAGGAGAATTTTTCAGTTCTTTTTTTTTTCTTGTTTCTTGCCCTGCTTGTATGGTGCCTTTTCCCCCCCACCCTCAGGAGCATCTGTGTAGGTGTTATAGACTCCAGCCAGATTTTCCCAGACCAAACTGGCCTCCTATCAGGTGGAAAGAGTCACCTGCGTTGGTTTTCCCTGAGGGTGAGACCCAACAAATTGAAAGGCTTTCCTTTGAAGTCTCTGGGCTCTGTTTTTCTTATCCTGCCCAGTATGAGGCACTTGTCTGCCTGCAGGTCCCACCAGCATAAGGTGATGTGGTACCTTTAACTTTAGCAGACTCTCCCTGCTGGGGGTGGGGTGGAGACAGAGGAGAGGTTGTAGGCTGGTTTTAATGGCTTCAAATTGCCAAGTCCTGGGGTTTGAATTCCTTGAGGGAGGGATTCCACCTGAGTTGGGCTTCACCCCTCCCCTGGGGAAGGCACAGGCAGGAGACAGCCCTGAAAGCAGTCCGTTTCTGCCTTTGCGTGGGGCAGTTGCAGCCTGAAAATTCCTCCCACTGTATCCACAGGCAGTGAAGCCTGTGTAGAAAAACAGCCACAAAAACCTCTGTTTCTTTTCTTTTTTTTCTTTTTGCATCAGCCCTTCCCCTTTGGCACCAGGGCAAAAATGAACAACCTCGCTTTGACCAGGTTCGCCTGAGCTGGGGGCATATTTTTAGTAGTCAGATTTTGTTAATTAATTCCACAATTGGCATTTGGTTGGGCTCAGTCCCTGCTGCTTTTAAAGTTGCTTTCCTTTCCCCACTGGGAAGCAACATGTGGGGGATGGGTGCCAGCCGCTGTGGCTTGGGGAACTCACAGTTCTGGGGGGACTCGCAGCCATTCCAACTGGTCCAGACTGGGGTACACTGTGTCCAGTCACTGACATGGCCCCAGGAGCTGTTCTGTCTTGTTTCTGGTTATTTAGTAGTTGTTCTGGAGGACGAACTGAAAGGTGCTCATTGCTAAGCCGCCATCTTGATTCTTAGTCCTCTATGGTAATATGTTTAATATCAAAATTAGGTTTTGATTTGTTAAAGTGTATTTTCCATCTGTTTTTCTATCTTTCATAAGCGGTTCAGGAGGGAGAAATGAGGGGGGAAAATCAGATGAGGTAGTAGTTATGAGGTTCCAAATCTTAGGTTCTTAAGATACCATGTTAAGTATTTGTAAAGCAAAATGAGTTATCATAATGATGATTTCTTATTTCTCTTCTAGTTTTAGAGGTTAGCTGAGTTGTTAATATGTTCTTTTGTATTAAAATAAAGTTCATTTGAAAGAAAATCTTAGAGATCGTATAGTTTGTTTTCATGGTATGGTATCTGTGTAAACTATGTCACATCACCAGGTGTCTTGTTAAGAATCACTTTCTGGGGGAAGTATTTTCACAGTAGTTCTCCTTTTATTTGGAGTACATCAACAGCTATTACTAAAAAATTTGTTGCTTGCCTGCTGTGCATATGAAATAAATAATGTATGGGTCCTACTCATACAGATTTTCAGCATTCTTTCATTACTAAATTCCTCCTGCTCCAAATTTAGTTTATTCAGGAATGTTAACAGTGACATCAGAAAGCTAAAATTGACCAGTTGGGAACTTAAAAATATAATACATGGAAGATATGTAACAAACATTAAATGTGCTGTTTTTGTAAAAGAAGACAATACAATTGTTTTCCCCATGGAAAGCTGAAACAGATTTAGGTTGTCCAAGGTTGTATTGTGATAGCTGTGAAGTCAGGAATGAAACACATACTGTCAGAATTCTTGATCTTTCTATGAGTGAATCACTTTAATTTTAAAATTATTAAGGGTCTGTTAAAGGTAGGTTTCACTCATTTGAGTATCTTTATAAAATGATTCATTTAATTTTGTAAGCATATATATAGATATAAATATAGAGAGATATGCATTTAAGATAATTCACAATAGTTTGGCCTTTATGGATTTGAGCTTCAGTTATCTAGATTAGTTGCTAAATGGTAATACTATTTTTGGCCTTAGGCTATAATATTTGTGGAAGAATAGAATCTAAATATAGACATAGTATCAGTTCCTTCTTTTTGTTGCCTTAAAGAAACCTTAATCTGTGTAACCCTATTAATGTATAGTTTCAGGACTATGTTTGAATGAATTGTAAAATGGATATTATAAAGCTTAACAGTAGCTAATTTTTCCTGCTTAATTTAGCTATTACATATATTTTAGCTTCTGAATGATAGAAATATCCAGCAAAAGCATTTGTGTCATTCTATATTCACTGCTATGCATTTGGTGTGAGATAAGAATTGTAAAGAAAAGAGTTATGGGCCCCATAAGGCTAAGAAAAACAACCTGGAACTTCCCAGGGGCGGTTATCTGCTTCTTGCAACAATGTTTGTTATCTGCTTCTTGCAAAAGTGTTTGTTATCTGCTTCTTGCATGGAGCAGCACTCGTGACGCATGTTTGACCCTCACCCCCCTCCTCCTACCCTTTAAAAGCTTCCCCAAACCCAGGCTCGGGGCTCTCTGTTCCTGCGTGTTCAGTGAGCCCCACACATGTGTGGTAAATAAACCCCTTGCGTGTTGCATGAGAGAACATCTCTTGGAGTCCTCCTTTGCGTGGCAAAACTCTCGAATTCGTACATTTGGAGCTCCCACCGAGATCGGCTCTTCATAAGGGGAGGCTCCAACAGCTCTTTCTCTTGGGGTAAGTGAGGCCTTTTTCTCTGGGGTGCGATCGCTTAGTCTGTCAGACTGGCAGTGACTGTCGGAGAGTTGCGTGAGCACTCCCCAATCGCAACCGGCAGACGTGTCCAGGGGTTGCAGGTCACTCTCCCGAGGGATGCCTCGGGATTGGGGGACCTCCGGGGATGCCTGGAGGCTTCCTACAGGGCCGACTCTGATTCTGTTTCCCTTCTGATGGGGGGAGACTCGATCACAGTCATCAGGCCAGTCTGAGCTGTGTCTCTGAAATTGTATAAACGTGGTGTGCCGGGTCTGTGTGTGTCTGTCTGTATTTGTGTGTTAGGAATTGTTTTTGTTTTACCAAAGATGGGTCAGGGAACTTCGACTCCACTTTCTCTGACCTTAAGACACTGGTCTGAGGTCAGGGAAAGAGGTCAGAATCTATCTCTTATTGTAAAAAAGGCAAATGGCAGACCTTCTGCTGGGCCGAGTGACCCTCTTTAATGTGAAATGGCCTCATGAAGGAGCTTTTCATCTACCCTTGATTCGGGCCGTCAAGTCAGTCATCTTCCGCCCTGACCCATATGGCCACCCAGACCAGCAGCCCTACATCATGGTTTGGCAGGACCTGTGTGAAAACCCACCTCCATGAGTAAAGCCATTTCTTACTCCTCTTGGTCAACATGACTCTCCCTCTGTACTCCCAATCAAGGTGCTGGGTCCTTCTCAAGCTCCGAAACTCTATCCTTCCTTACCTCCTGCAGTCCTACCGGAATCCCAATCGGATCTACTCCTCTTCGGTGCAGGTCCTTCTTCCCCTCCTCCTTTACCCTTCAGCTCCAGTACAGGACCCCCCCCTTCCCTTAGCTCACCTTCTCCCTCCTCTAGTTCTCTCTCTCCGCCCTCTTCCATTCCCTCTCTGCAGGTTCACCAACAGATGATCCCAGATGAACCAGGACCAGCACATAGTACACGAAGCAGATGAGCACAAAGCTCATCTGATGTGGCGGTCACTCTCCCCCTCAGACCGTACGGGCCTCCAGTGGATGATGGACACAGGGGAGAAATGCCTACTCTACAATACTGGCCCTTTTCCTCCTCTGACTTATATAACTGGAAAAATAATAACCCTACTTTTTTCCAAGACTCCCACTAGGCTGACTGGATTGGTGGAGTCCCTTATGTTCTCTCACCAGCCCACTTGGGATGATTGTCAACAACTCCTGGGGACTCTCTTCACCATGGAGGAGCGAGATTGGATCCTCCTGGAAGTCAGGAAGCAAGTTCCCGGACAAGATGGGAGACCCACCCAACTCCAGCATGTCATCGACGATCGGTTCCTGCTGCACTGCCCTAATTGGGACCCGAATACCTCTAAAGGTAGGGAACATCTGTCCATCTATCGCCAGACTCTAGTAGCGGGTCTCTGAGCAGCTGCACGCCGGCCCACCAATCTGACCAAGGTAAAAGAAATTATTCAGGGAGCGGAGGAATCGCCCTCAGTCTTTAAAAAAAAAAAAACTAATGGAAGCATACCGTAGGTGTGTTCCCTTTGACCCTCAATCAGAGGATCAAAGAGCCTCAGTGGCCATGGCCTTTATCGGCCAATCAGCTCCAGACATTAGACGCAAGCTGCAGTGCTTAGTCGGGTTGCAGGACCTAGCCTTGCGAGATTTAGTCAAAGAAGCTAATTAAGGACCAAATTAATTCTGCCCTAAGCAAGGCCATTCAAGTGCATTATCACCGGCTTCATCTCGCTAACCAAGGTATGAAACCAAAATATCTGACTGCTACCCACCCTCTCGGGTAAGAATCCCCACTCCTACAGGAGCAGCATACAACTTGAAAATATGCTTCTAGCTTATGCTATGATTGGTACTGCTGGGCGCAAGGCAAAGCACTGCAAAGGAGGGCCAAAACAATTAAAGGCCATTTTCGAGCTCCTTGAGAAGTATGCCTCGTCTTGCATAGAGGTTCACTCTGCAAAAATTCCTCTCCCCAGAAAAACAGAGCCACAAACAACCTGGGGGATGAGGCCTCTACTTCCCCCAGCAAAGGTTAATGCCAAAAGGATGCTGGATCAGCATTCTTCCTCCATCCTTTTAAAAAACAAAGGGAGGAAATGTTGCAGACAATTAAAATAGCATGTATAAAATCCACCCTCAGCGATGCCGGAAACATGAAACATGGCCACCAGGGCTGAAACAAAGAACTAGCCATTGTCCACTGTGCTAGCCACCAAAGATGCTCAGACCCAGTAACCATGGGTAATAGGTGAGCAGATAAAGAAGCAAAAGCGGCAGCATTAAGGGACCCTATAAACTTGGTCCTAATAACCAAAGAAAACCAGCACCCCCCTGAGACACTATCTGAGGTTACACCCCAAGAAGAGTCGGAAGCCCTAGCTTACATACAGCAGGTCCACCAGCTCACTCACCTGGGGACAGGGAAACTACACCAGCTCCTGCAAGACCAGAGGGAATTGTACCCTCTGACAACCTCAAAAAAGAAAGAACTGGCAGATCGCATAGCCAGAGAATGTCAGGCATGTCAAATTATAAACGCCTACCCCACCAAAGCTCCTAATAGAAAAAGACTAAGGGGAACTCGACCTAGGTAGTTCTGGGAAGTCGACTTTACTGAAATCAAACCTGAAAAGTATGGACTTAAATACTTACTAGTTTTTATAGACACCTTTTCAGGATGGGTTGAAGCCTACCCAACTAAGAGAGAAATGGCCCAGGTCGTAGTCAAGAAGATTATGGAAGAAATTTTTCCCCGGTTCAGTCTACCAAAGGTAATAGGGTCAGATAACGGACCCGCATTTGTAGCCCAGGTAAGTCAGGGTGTGGCCAGGATATTGGGGATTGATTGGAAATTGCATTGTGCATACAGACCCCAAAGTTCAGGACAGGTAGAAAGAATGAACAGGACAATTAAAGAGACCTTAACCAAATTAGCTATAGAGACTGGCTTGAAAGATTGGACCATGCTCCTGCCTTATGCCCTGTTCAGGGCCAGGAATACCCCCTCTGCTCTCATGTGTAACCTAACCCCTTATGAAATCTTGTATGGAGTGCCACCTCCAGTCAAGGACATGTCCTCCATTCAAGAAGTTAGTAATTCCCTTCATACCCCCTTGCTTGACAGGCTGCGAGCCTTAGAAAAAGCCCAGCAGTTCCTGTGGTGGCAGCTCTCCACCTCCTACCAGCCAGGGGATGACAGAACTCCGCATCAATATCAGGTGGGAGACTTCGTCTACGTCCGCCGCCACCAGGTACAGACTCTTGAACCTCGCTGTAAAGGACCATATCAGGTACTCTTGACCACCCCCATGGCAGTCAAGGTTGATGGCATCGCATCCTGGATCCATGCATCTCACCTCAAACCTGCGCCTTCACCCTCTGAGTCCCAATGGAAACTGGAAAGGACTGACAATCCTCTCAAGCTGCGGGTTCATAGGGTTACTACTCCTTCTCCTCCTTCCCCCAGGGGAACCCAATTCCAACCCGCATAAGCCTTGGAAATGGACAATATCCAGATGGGAAAATGGGAAAACTATGGAAACTTGGGAGGGAGCAGGGGAACCTTCTTTTCTAGTAGCCCCTTGTAGTCTTACCGCTCTGGGGGACGAGCCCTGTTGCGACCTGACCCCCATTTACCTATGTCCCACATCCAATCCGGGTAAAAGTTATTGTAACAGCCCAGGATATTATTATTGTGCCTACTGGGGCTGTGAGACTTTAGCTTCAAAATGGACAACCTCGGGCGACCCCTTCCTCAAAATAGGATTCCAGAGAACCTGTTCTAATCCTGGAAGCTGTGGGTCTGATGGATGGCTCGGGGCCCACCACGGAGTGCTCCAGACCGGCAGTAGGCCTAGAACTAATTACTCACAAAACCCTTGTGCTAAAATTTGGCTTAATATCACTAACCCCTCAGATGATAGTTGGATAACTGGAAAAACCTGGGGAGCCAGATTATATGAAACCAGCTGAGACGGGGGCTAATACTAATTAAAAAGGAAGAAATTCCCCCAAAAGCTATCAGGATAGGCCCCAACCCTGTTCTAACTATGAAAAACCCGGGGCCTCATACAAAACCTACGCCCTCACAAAGGCCTAGCCATACCCCCCGTAACCCCATTAGTTCCCTAATTCCCACTTCTCCACCCCTTTCGACCCTCCACAATCCAGGAACTCTTGGTGACCGATTATACAACCTAATTCTGGGAGCCTTTTCTGCCCTCCATCACTCCCGAGCTAATCTCACCCAGTCATGCTGGCTCTGCCTGTCGGCTTTGCCACCCTATTATGAAGGAATAGCTATAAACAAATCATATACCATCCTCCCTTCTGGCACATCTTGTGACTGGGACAGCAACCATAAACTCACCTTTTCTGAAGTTATGGGAACTTGTATAGGTGACCCTCCTCCCTGCATTAAAATCTTATGTGCCACCATTAATCAAACCCAAGATAATGATAAATTCCTTCAACCTCCCCCACGCTTAAAGTGGGCATGTGACACTGGAATTACCCCTTGTGTATCTACAAAGGTTTTTAACAGCTCTGCCAACTATTGTGTGTTAGTTTCTATATACCCCCAAATTCTCTATCATTCAGGGACAGACTTAGAAACTACACTATTAAGCCAAACCAGATACAAAAGAGAACCAATCTCAATAACTCTAGCAGTCCTTATGGGGGTAACTGTCGCTGCCGGTATAGGCACAGGGACTGCTGCCATTGTACATAGCAATCAAGAAACCAGTCAGTTACAGGCCGTGATAGATCAAGACTTAAAAGAAATAGAAAGATCTGTCTCAGCCCTTCAGAATTCTCTAACCTCCCTTTCAGAAGTAGTTCTGCAGAATAGGCAGGGACTTGACTTACTTTTCCTTAAAGGGGGGGACTATGTGCAGCTTTAAAAGAACAGTGCTGTTTCTATGCGGATCACTCTGGTGTTGTTAAAGAGTCCACGACAAAACTCAGAGAGCGCCTTCATGAAAGACAAAAAGAACGAGAGGCACAACAGGGATGGTTTGAATCTTGGTTTACTAAGTCCCCCTGGTTGACGACGCTATTATCTGCTCTCGCTGGGCCTTTAATTGTGTTACTTTTAATAATAACTATAGGACCATGTATTCTAAATAGAATTATACAGTTTTTAAAAAGGCAGATTGGAAATGTCAAATTAATGCTCATCAGACAACAGTACTCGGTGTTAAATAACCCAGAAAATCTCTAAGATTAGAGATATATACAAAAAGGAGTGGGGAATGTAAAAAGGGATATTATAAAGCTTAACAGTAGCTAATTTTTCCTGCTTAATTTAGCTATTTACATATATTTTAGCTTCTGAATGATAGAAATATCCAGCAAAAGCATTTGTGTCAGTCTATATTCACTGCTATGCATTTGGTGTGAGATAAGAATTGTAAAGAAAAGAGTTATGGCCCCCATCAGGCTAAGAAAAACAACTCGGAACTTCCCAGGGGCGGTTATCTGCTTCTTGCAACAATGTTTGTTATCTGCTTCTTGCAAAAGTGTTTGTTATCTGCTTCTTGCATGAAGCAGCACTCGTGATGCATGTTCGACCCTCACCCCCCTCCTCCTACCCTTTAAAAGCTTCCCCAAACCCAGGCTCAGGGCTCTCTGTTCCTGCGTGTTCAGTGAGCCCCACACATGTGTGGTAAATAAACCCCTTGCGTGTTGCATGAGAGAATGTCTCTTGGAGTCCTCCTTTGCATGGCAAAACTCTCGAATTCTTACAGAATGAATTCTAACACTTAAGCGTATTGCCTATTGACAAATTTCTAAAATTCTAATTTTTTTCTTCTAGTGAATTTGGTTCAAAAATTATCTTGCTTAAGCCAATTATCAAAGTGTTGCCAAAACTCTTGGAATCTCGAGAAAAGGCTGTTCGAGATGAAGCCAAACTAATTGCTGTGGAGATTTACAGATGGATTCGGGATGCTCTGAGACCCCCGTTACAAAATATAAACTCTGTCCAGGTGAGGCATAAAGTTTTCTGTTTGTCTTTTCATAATGTTTACAAAGATATTTCCTTCCTGTGATTAACTGATATTCCTCTTGTACATATAATGATTTTTCATATTTAAATTTGAATTCATCTAGATATTCTCACAAGCAGTGTGGACAACCAAAACTATAGTCTGAGCCCCCAATCTTGGGGTTTGTTTATATGAAACTTAACCCCACAAAGGTTATATCAGGCCTCCTTAAAATTAGGCCTAAGAGTCACCCCCAAGAGAACCTCTTTTGTTGCTCAGATGTGGCCTCTCTCTCCAGCCAGCACAAAAAGCAAACTTACCACCCTGCCCCTGTCTACATGGGACATGACTCCCAGGGGTGTGGAACTTCCTGGAAACATGGGACAGAAATCCTAGAATGAGCTGAGACTCAGCATCAAGGGATTGAGAAAACCTTCTCAACCAAAAGGGGAAAGAGTGAAATGAGACAAAATAAAGTGTCAGTGACTAAGAGATTCCAAACAGAGTTGAGAGGTTATCCTGGAGGTTATTCTTATGCATTAAGTAGATATCACCTTGTTATCCAAGATGTAATGGAGAGGCTGGAGGGAACTGCCTGAAAATGCAGAGCTGTGTTCCAGTAGCCATGTTTCTTGGTGATGACTGTGTAATGATATAGCTTTTGCAATGTGACTGTGTGATTGTGAAAACCTTGGTCTGACTTCGTTTTATCTACTTTATCAACAGACAGGTAGAACATATAGAATAAAAATAAATAATAGGGGGAACAAATGTTAAAATAAATTTAGATTGAAATGCTAGTGATCAATGAAAGGAAGGGGTAAGGGGTATGGTATGCATGAATTTTTTTCTGAATAGATGCATGTGTTCAAGAAATGATCATGATGATGAATATGCAACTATGTGATGATATTGTGAATTACTGATTATATATGTAGAACAGAATGATCAAAAGTTAAGAAAAAATGATATTACTATTATGTATAGTCCATAGTTTGCAGTAGGTGCTTTCCCCCCTTATGCCACTCTTTTACTAACTCTTTGTACAAGAAAACACTACTTTCTAAATAGAAAATTTGTAGGTCAAATGCCTCTTTACAGTTCTTGAAAAATCAAAAAAAAAATTTTAATTCAGTTGATTTTTTTTCTGAGCATGGCTAAGTTTTTCTCCTATTACTTTGTCCTCTCAAGTTAAAATCATAAATTCAATGATTCCAATGTTAGTGTTGAATCTACATCAGCATAAAAGATTATTTTATAATGCTATTGTATGTCAGGATTTAATATAGATTGGAAAAATACATTCTCTATTGGCTTTTATTGTAATTGGTTTGGGAAATTGGTTTATGATACAGAAATAGCTGAACTCATGAACTAATAAAGGTATATTAACAGTGGATTTTATTCTTCTCTCTCAGCGCCTAGATATACATCCTTTAGTAAATGTTAAGTTGGTTTGACTTGGGATACAAAATATATACAATTTCAATTATGTTAAGTGCCCTCTTAGAGCCAAATAGATAAGAAATTGGGGGTTCAATTCTTATAGATGGAGATATGTTTCTAAAATATTTTGTCTGTGTCTCCCCCCACACAGTTGAAAGAATTAGAAGAAGAATGGGTCAAACTGCCAACAGGTGCTCCTAAACCAAGCCGATTTCTGCGTTCCCAACAAGAACTAGAAGCTAAATTAGAACAGCAGCAATCTGCTGGTGGAGATGCTGATGGAAGTTAGCCAAGTTTTTATAAAAACACTGGTTTTTATAGCAATTTGCAGAACTAGCACTTTTACAAGACCCCGTGTTTGCTAAGCAAATTTTGTAGGACTGTCATTTAATAAAATATAAGATGGATGTAGCGTTTATAACCTTTGCATACCTGATGAAATCTTAGTATGGAAGGGATTGATAACTGTTTGATAAGTAAAACAATAAAGCAATTCCATCTGTTTTAATAGTTTGTCTTATTTTTGTCTTTGAAGGTGGTGGCGATGGTGATGAAGTGCCACAAACAGATGCTTATGAGCTTTTGGAAGCGGTAGAAATTCTTTCCAAACTTCCAAAAGACTTTTATGACAAAATTGTAAGTAATGGTTAAACAATTTCTTATTTAGTTTAATTATATTTCTTTAGTTTTACCATACAGTGGGTTGGCTTAACGATGGGAATCTATTGGTCAGTTTCAGAGTTTAAGAGGCCTTCTTCCTCCCAGGTTATCTTCACTGGCCAGCAGTCTCTAGGCTTCCTTGCCTTTTCTTTCACATGACAGTGCACATGGCAGAAGCCTTTATATTCTGCATTTTGTTGCCTTCTAGCTTCTTACTTTTCTTGCTGTTTTTCTTCTCTATACGACCTCCAAGAATAGGATTCTGACCCATCCTGATTCAGTTGGTCTATGCCTTAGCTGAAGTAACCTCATCAAAAAGTCCTATTTATAATGGGTTCACACTCACAAAAATGGACTAAGATTGATAGCAAGTTTTTCTGGGATATATAACTCAAGCCCCAACAACTTATTTTATTTTAAAAATTACTTGAATAGAATTAAGAATACTCTGCTTAGCCCTTGTCTGATGCACTCCCTTCCACCCTTCACTCTTCCCTGGTAGAGTGAGTTAGTGGTGTCATTCTTCTTTGCTCCCGTAATACTTGGTGTCTGCCCCTCTGCATCATGTTTTTTAAATGTCTTGCCAAAAACCAGAGCATTATTCTTTTGTAAAAGAGGCTTTATTGAGATATATCTACATACAATACAATCCAACCAAAGTGTAAAATCAGTAGCTCACAGTATAAAATCAGAGCTGTTTATTCATCACTACAGTCAATTTTAGAAGATTTTCATTACTCCGAAAATAAGACCCATATCCCTTGTCTGCCCCTATTATTGACCCTTAGCATTGATGTTCTTTCTGCACATGTAGCAAATGTACCACATTAAAATAATATTGGTAACTATAGTCCATAATTCGCATTAAGTGCATTTTTCCATATGCCACTCAATTATTAACTCCTTGTAATAGTGACATACATTTGTTCTAGTTCATTAAAGAGCATTCTTTTATCTGTACTGTTGATTACAATCATCATCCATAATAGGGTTCATTATGTGTACAGTACCATGTTTTATCCTCGAACTTTCCTTCTGTTGACATACACAAACCTAAGCTTCCCCTTTCAACCGGTCTTATGCATGATTCTTTGCTGTTAATTAGACCCACCACCTCTATTCATTTCCTAACATTTGCATTTGACCTAATTAAAAATACTGTATAAATTAAGCATCCACTCTCTGTTCTCTACCCTTATTCTGTCTCCAGGTAACCTACATTCTAGATTTTAACTGAGTTTGCTTATATGATTAGTTCATATTAATGAGTTCATACAACATTTGTTCTCTTGTGTTTGACTTACTTCATTTGGTGTCCTCAAGGTCCATCTATGTTGTCACCTACCTCATTCCTTCTTATTTCTGAATAATATTCCATTGTGTATGTGTGTATACACAGACACACAAACACACACTACATTTTGTTTATCCTTTCATCAGTTGATGGACATGGGTTATTTCCATCTTTTGGCAATCATGAATAATACTGCTGTGTGCATTGGTGTGCAAATGTCTTTTCACAACCCTGCTTTCAGTTTTGAGTATATATATACATACCTAGTAATAGGATTGCCAGATTATATAACATTTCTATACAAAGCTTCCTGAGAAACTGCCATTGTCCTCCACCGTGGCTATACCATTCTTCATTACTACCAGCAGTGAATAAGTGTTCCTATTTCTCTACATCCTCTCCAGCATGTGTAGCTTTCTGTTGTTTTGATGATGGTCATTCTAGTGGGTGTGAAATTGATTCCTCATTGTGGTTTTGATTTGCATTTCCCTAATAGCTAGTGATATGGAACATCTTTTCATGTGCTTTTTAGTCATTTGTATTTTCTCTTTGGAAAAGTATCTACTCAAGTCTTTGGCCCATTTTTAAATTGGGTTGTTTGTCTTTTCGTTGAGTTGTAGGATTTCTTTATATATTCTGGATTTTAAACCCTTAATCAGATATCTGGTTTCCAAACATTTTCTCCATTGAGTATGCTCCCTTTTCACTTCCTTGACAAGGTCTTTTGAGGCATAAATGTATTAATTCATCTCTTTATCTATTTCTTCTTTCATTGTTTATGCTTTGGGAATAAAGGTCTAAGAAACCACTGCCTGCCACAAGATCTTGAAGATATTTCCCTACTTCTATGAGTTTTATTCTCCTAGCTCTTATGTTTAGGTCTTTAATCCATTTTGAATTAATTTTTATATAAGATGTGAGGTATGAATCTTCTTTCACTACTTTGGATATGGATATCCAGTTTTTCCAGCTCCATTTTTTTTGAAACTGTTCTATCCCAATTGAGTGGTCTTGACAGCCTTGTCAAAATTGAGTTGACCATATATGTGAAGGTCTGTTTCTGAACTCTCAATTCAATTCCATTGGTCAAGGTGTATCGTTAGGGCAGTACCATGCTGTTTTGACCACATATGCCTGCAATAGTGTTCTAGTTTGCTAGCTGCCAGAATGCAATGTACCAGAAACAGAATGGCTTTTAAAGAGGGGAATTTAATAAGTTGCTAGTTTATGGTTCTAAGGCCATAAAAATGTTCAAACTAAGGCATCCAGGAAAGATACATTGGTTCAAGAAGGCCAATGAAGTTCAAGGTTTCTCTCTCAAGTGAGAAGGCACATGGTGAACACAGACACAGTTTCTCTCTTGGCTGGAAGGGCACATGGTGAACACAGTGTCATCTGCTAGCTTTCTCTCCTGGCTTCCTGTTTCATGAAGCTCCCCAGGAGGCATCTTCCTTCTTCATCTCCAAAGATCACTGGCTTATGGACTCTCAGCTTCATGGTGCTGCAGCATTCTCTGCTCTCTCTGAATCTTCTTCATTTTCCAAAATGTTTCCTCTTTTATAGGACTCCAAAAACTTCTCAAGACCGACCCACATGATTGGAGACATGTCACCTAATCCAATTTAACAACCACTCTTGATTAAATCACATCTCCAGGGAGATGCTCTGATTACAGTTTCAAACATACAGTATTGAATAGGGATTATTCTGCCTTTAAGAAATGGGATTTAGATTAAAACATGGCTTTTCTACAGGACATACATCCTTTCAAACCAGCAGAGGTAGCTTTGTAATATGCTTTAAAGCTAGGAAGTGTGAGTCCTTCAACTTCGTTTTTCTTTCTCAAGATGTTTTTGGTTGTTTGGGCCCTTAATCCTTCCAAACAAATTTGATGGCTAATTTTTCCATTTTTGTGAAGTAGGCTTTTGGAATTTTGATTGGGATTACATTGAATCTGCAAATAAATTTGGGTAGAACTGAGATTTTAACAATATTTAATTTTCTAATCCATGAACACAGAATGTTCTTCCATTTATTTAGGTCTCCCTTGATTTATTTTAACAATGGTTGTACTCTTCTCTGTATACATCCTTGGTAAAATTTATTCCTAGACATTTGGTTCTTTCAGTTAGTATTTTAAATGGAATGTTTTTTTCTTGATTTTTTTTTTCTCCTCAAATTGCTCCTTACTAGTATATAGAAAATTATTTGGTTTTCTTATGTTCCTTTGCATATCTGGAATAATGCCCACTTAATCATGGTGTATCCTACTTTTAAATATTTTATTTTTATTTTTTATTTTTTACATGGGCAATCACCAGGAATTGAACCCGGGTCCTCGGGCATAGCAGGCAAGCGTTCTTACCTGCTGAGCCACCATGGCCCCTATCCTACTTTTAATTTGCTGATGGATTCATTTTGTTGAGGATTTTTGCATCTATGTTTATAAGAGGCATTGGTGGGTAATTTTTTTTCTTGCGGTATCTTTATCTGGCTTTGGTATTAAGGTGATGATGGCCTCTTAGAATGAGTTAGGGAGTATTCGTCCTGTTCACATTTTTGGAAGAGTTTGAACAGGATTGGCATTCATTCTTCTTGGAATGTTTGGTAAAATTCGCCTATGAAACCATCTAGTCCTGGACTTTTCTTTGTAGGGGGTTTTTGATTACTGATTCAATCTCTTTACTAGTTCCTGGTGTGTTGAGATCTTCTATTTCTTCTTTAGTCAGTGTTGGTAGTTTGTGTGTTTATAAGAATTTGCTCATTCCATCTAAGTTATCTAATTTTTTGGAATATGGGTGTTCATAGCATCCTTTTATCCATTTTATTTCAGTGGAGTCAATAGTAATGTCCACCTGTTTGCCTCTGATTTGAATTATTTGTGTCCTCCTCTCTTTCTCTCTCTCTCTCTCTCTCTCTCTCTCTCTCTCTCTCTCTCTCTCTCTCTCTCTCTCTCTCTCTCTCTCTCTCTCTCTCTCTCTCTCTCTCTCTCTCACTCTCACTCTCACTCTGTCAGTCTAGCTAAAGTTTTGTTGATTTTATTGATCTTCTCAAAAAATGAAGTTTGGGTTTGTTGGGTTTTTTTTTCCCCAGAGAAGTTATGGGTTTTCAGAACAATCATGCATAAAATATAAGATTCCCATACACCACCCCACCATGACCTGGCATTGGTACAGAACATTTGTTACAGTTGATGGCAGCACTAGTTTATAATTTTACTACTATAAATAGCCCAGCATTTATTGAGAGATTCTATGTTCTAGGCACTATGTGAAGCAATTTACATAGATTAGAATACCTAATATACAGGCCTGTAGAATGTATTATTGTTATTATTATTATTTTGAATTATTTTAACTAAAGAAGTGATAAGTTTACAGAAACATCATGAAAAAATACAACATTCTCACATACCCCCCTATTGTTGACATTTTACGTGAGTGTGGTACCTTTGCCACAGTTGATGACAGAATATTAAAATGGTACTTTAACTATAGCCCATAGTTTATTACATTAGGTATATTTTTTCCCCATATACCACCCTCTTAACACTCTATATTAATGTCATATGTTTGTTATAATTTTGAAAGATCCTTCTGTTTGTATTAATCCCAATCCATCATCCTGGCTTCACTGTATATGTTTTATCTTCGAACTTTCATTCAAGTAACATACATGACCCAAAACTTCCCCTTTCAAGCACATTCAGATACATACTTTAACTCTGTTAATTATGATGTGGTATTGTTACCACCATCCATTTCCAAACCTCTACAGTCAACCCAAAGAGATATTCTGTATAAATTAATTCTCTTATTTCCACTCTAGTCTTTGTTATTTCCTTCTTTTGGCTGGATTTGAGTTCAGTTTGGTCTTATTTTTTTAGATCTTCCAGATTACAGATCTTTTGTCAGATTAGCCTCTGATTTATAAAACTCTTTTTTTTTTAATGTAAGCATTTGGAGTTTTAAAGTTCTGTTGCTGCACCTCATAGGTTTTGGTATATTGTGTTTTCGTTTTCATTTCCTGATATTATTTCCCAATTTCCCTGTGATTTCTTCTTTGACCCATTGGTTGGTTGAGAATGTGTTAATTTCCACATATTTGTAAATTTTACATTTTTCCCTGTTATGGATTTCTAGCTTCATTCCATTGTGGTTGGACAAAATATACTGTATTATTTCAATGTTTTTTTAATTTATTGAAACTTGTTTTGTGACTTAACACATATTTCTCCTGGAGAATGACCCATATGTACTAGAGAAGTATGTATAGTCTCCTGTTGTTGGGTGAAGTATTCTGTGTATTTCTGTTAGATCTAGTTGGTTTATATTATCATTGAAGTCTTCTCTGTCCTTACTGATCTGTCTAGATGTTCTATTCATTATTGAAAGTGGTATATTAAAGTTTTCAATTAATATAGAATTGTCTGTTTCTCCCTTCAAATCTATGTGTTGGAGCTCTGCCATTAGATTTATATATATTTGTAACTGTTGTGTCTTCTCGTTGAATTGACTCCTGTTAGTGTACACTGTCCTTCTTTGTCCTTTGTAGCAGTTTTTGACCTAAAATCTATTTTCTCTGATATTAGTTTAGCTACCCCAGCTCTCTTTTGGTTATTATTTGCATGATATATATTTTTTATCCTTTTACTTTCAACCTACTTGTATATTTAAATTTAACATGTGTCTCTTGTGATTGTTAGTTGGCTTTAGGAATTTCCCTGTTTAGGGTTTCCAGTGCCCCCTCTACTCCATATGAGTTTCTCTCCTCCTAGGTACTCTATTGAATTATTTAAAGCAGGTAATCCTTTGTCCCATGCTGCTTTGACTTAATTGTGTATTCCCGTGCATAAGTGGTTTGCAAGTTGCTATTGCCTTCAGGGCAAATTCTGAGAGGATGAATCACAGATAAGTGTCCTGAATTAGTGGTTCAAGCAGCCAGGCTATATATCGGCTTCCACATACAAGCACCTCAGTGTGTGCATAGGGTTACTCTGCTCCTTCTGGAACAGGGCCCGGGACCTGCAATGGGAGCTTAGGCCAGTTCATGCTGGGGAGGGATGGAGGGGAAGAACCAGCAAGGGCAGCACTAGTTTATCATACTGTTTTTATTTTTTTTCTTTAAAAATGTTTTTTATGTTGAAATATAACATATATACAAAGAAAAGGAAGAAAAAGCAATAATTTTCAAAGTGTACTTCAACAAGTAGTTACAGAACAGATCTCAGAGTGTGTTATGGTTTACCATTCCAGTATTTCCGATTTTCCTTCTACCTGCTCCAAAACACTGGAGGCTAGAAGAAGTATCAGTATAGTGATTCAGCAGCCACACTTGTTTGTTAAATCTGTTCTCTGTTATACGTACTGGGTGGGGGTCATGACCCACCAGACCCACCCTGCTGTCCCAGTTGTAATCTCCCCACCTCCCCCCTCCCTGTAAAATACTAGAGGCCCACTTCCATCACTCACTCCCCAGGACCAAAGTCCTGGTCACTTTTTCCCCATCTTCTACCATGTCTTGTGGAGCAGGGGTGAATCTTGTCTACCTTATTGCTCCATCTTCCCAAATACCTCTCATACTGTTTGTGAGTTGCTTTCTTCTTGATTTGGCACTTAACCCAGTTACTGCACCCTTTATCCTTTAAGTTATTTTCCGGGGTTTTGAGAAAAAGTGTTCTGCCAGTGTTTGCTTATTGTTCAAAGATTCTGTTGGTGACCAGAACACTGAAGCTGCCATCTTGGTACCAAAAGTCCCTTTCTATTAGTGTTTTTTTGTCAACACCTGCTTACTTAAATCTGCCTACTAATTAAGAAGGAATAAGTCAATGGCACCTCATTTGGCTTACTTATAAAATTTTTGGGTTATGACATTTTATAAAAATAGTTTTTATATATAAACAAAAATTTATGTATATAAAAAAACATTCTAAATGACTGAAGACATTTGCAATTTTGTTTTTCAGCTAATTTTAGAAAAAATTTCTTGAAATAAAACCATTATATCTTTTAATTAGTAGAGTAGAAGAAACAGACTTGTATTCTGCTCTCATGTTTTATTCTACAAGTGACTTATATTGTGTCTTGCAGGAGGCAAAAAACTGGCAAGAGAGAAAAGAAGCTCTGGAGGCTGTAGAAGTACTAGTGAAAAACCCCAAACTGGAAGCAGGCAATTATGCGGATTTAGTAAAAGCATTAAAGAAGGTGACTGTGATGAGTTAAAGCATTGGTATCCTAATAATAGAATTTTTCTTCATTAGTCATGTTTATCACAAATGTACATTACTATTTAAAGAACATTGCCTTTTAAATTACAGGCATAAGTTGAAGATCTTTCAGAATTATCCTAAAGTAGCATGAAGGAAATGTTTTTCAATTTCTGTGTATTATCACTTTGACTTTTAAGTATGTTGTTTGATAGCTTCTCTCAGTCTCAAGAAAAAGAGGTTTTGCTGATCTAGAACAAAATATTCAAGTTTTATAGTTCTGTGGGATAAGCAATTTAAATTGGCTTCATTTAATGGGGCAAATATTAAATGAGTGTTTTTTCACTGGATAGCAGATAATAATAGATGAACATTATACCAGCATATAAAGCAAAGGACATGGAGATATGTGGTAATTAAGCAAACAAGTACTGAATAATAAATAAACATTTTTAGAAAATATACTCCTTCAGTATTGCTTAGGTTCAACTGAGTTGAATGCTGCTGGTGGTGGTTTTTTTTACTTAATGGCTTTTTATGGAATCTGAAAGTATAGACCAAATATTGTGGATGTAACTTGAAAGCTTGAAAACAATCTCTAAAGACATTCTTTTGAATGGAGCAAATTTTGATTACTCCCTGAGCCAGAAATTACAGAGAATTAGAATAGTAGTAGGAGGAGGTTAATCTTTAACTGTATGCATATGTAAGTATTTCTCATAATTGGCCTTCCTTTGCACCTTTTTCCACATGAGACTTGGAGGCAGGGATATGATTTGTTAGAATCTTTGTTCAGTCATCAGTCTTGTATCTTGAAGAGACACAGACCCAAGCAAAATTAATTAAAAGAAAATTTCCCTAAAGAGGAAAAGGGCTTTTAACAGCCCATGAAGTGAGCATCTGATTCTCTTAAGTTCTTCCAACTTATTGTTTTTGCCAGGAATGTTATTGCTGTTACTGAATTTTCAGTATGTCAGTATGTTTGAGGCTCTACTTGAGGCGAGGAAGTTCTCAAACTTGTTATTATCAAAAAGAATGTTTCATCTTTGTAGGAAACAAAATTGATAGCCATGAGCATAATAGCTTTCAGAGTTCTGAGAATAAACTTTCAGTTCCCCCTCTACAGAGCCACAGCTATTTTATTTTTCCTTTTTCTCCCCTTTTGTAGGTTGTTGGAAAAGACACCAATGTCATGTTGGTGGCTTTGGCAGCAAAGTGTCTTACTGGTCTGGCTGTTGGGCTAAGGAAGAAATTTGGACAATATGCAGGACAGGTAAGTAACATTCCTTTTTATATACAGATCAATAGAATGATGAAGAATGACAGACTAGTCTGCTTTATGCTTTATAAAAACTCTTTGGCATAGATGTTGCTATATTGGGCAAAGTAAGTCTCTCACTAAGTTTATTAATAGTCAGCAAAGCTCTTCACAACACTTCAATAAAGATGTCATTTGTAACTTAATTCATTAGCTTCATGTTTTAGAAAATCAAGCCCTTGGCCTAGAGTACTTAGTTGGATTGATCTGTTTATTTATTTATTCATATCCTGTTTTGTTCTTAAAATGGGATGAAATAAAACATGAAATAACTAGGACAGAGTGAAAATGAGAATAGGAAAGGCAATATAAAACCAGAAGTGAAGCCAGTATGTAAAATGTATTCTATAGTGTTTTCCTGTTTTTACAAAAGAATTTACTTATATGCATGGGTTGTTTTATATATGTATGCTGTTATTGATATACAATTTAATTGATCTGAAAAAAAGTTGATGGGAGATGTTTGTTAAATATACAGTTTTTATTGTATAAGTTTGGTAGCAGTTTTAATGAGATGTTTTCTTTAACTGTGGCATCTGTCGATTGACCTCAAAGTCTGGTCTGAATTACTTACTTTTCAGCATCTTAAAAAGTGACCTTACTGAATTTTAGGGTTCAAATTCCTAATCATTTGACCATTTGATTCCTTAGATTGCCTTATGAGTCTCTTTATAGTCCCAAGTCATATCTCAGTTTTACATTGTGAGGCTCATATCTAGTATCACTATGGAGCTTGCTTACTCATAGCCTTAAAAATAATTTCAGACAACTAAAAAAAAAAACCACAAATGTACTATCAAATAACTAATGACTGGCTTAATGGGAAAATTTTCAAGATCTTTAAAAACCTTAGACATATGAACTGTAAAATGGAGCATGTGTGTGGGTGTTATCAATGTAATAACTACTTTTTGGTCAATTTTGTGTTATTTATTAGAATATTTATACTTTTTTATTAGGAATAACTTTTCAAGCTGGAAAATAATTTTTCAGATGCTTTTTATTTACCAAGTCTTGGTTGGATGATTATGTACCATTTGGTATCTTTCATGTTAATGATTGTTTTATTTTCTTTGCCTTTTTATGAGCTGTCTTCTTGGCATTATTTATAAAAGTGAACTTAAGCTTTATAGACGTTAGAATATTTTGATTTTTCAAGTTTATAAATAACTGTTGTATTGAAAAGACTTCTACTTCTTCATGGAAACTATTTCCTCTGATCTGTACCATTTCTGTGAAATCTTGGTAAAAATTTTTTTAATGCTATAGAGCTTCACTGTCTCTTTTGGATCTAAAAAAAATCTTTAATTTGCCTGCTAACACAGTTGCAGACCTTCAATAAACATTTGAATGAGTGATAATTTGTAAGAAAAAATTAGAATTCCAATATTACTGATCTTAACTTAGATCTTGAATAAAAAGATAATGTTCAGCTCACAAATTGCTGTAATTTTTGGTACTATTTCTGTGTACCTTTAGTGTAGTGAAGATGCAGGAGGCCTCCCAGAAGGTATTTCAGAATCTTGGGTGAAGACAGAGAATTTGTACTCTTACCTGTTATCCTGCCTAAGTCCACCTACTCAAGAATCATTCTGCCTAATAAGAGATGCTACTGGTGGAAATGGGATTTTGCATGTAAGGTGTAGAGGCAGAAAAAAAGTTTGAGAAACACTGCTACAGTGGGATGGAATGGGAATCCTTAATTGTTCCAACATAAGATTCTTCTCCACTTCAAGAAAATGACTTCTTTCTTTTTATGTTTTTTAATTGTGAAATATAACATATAGAGAAAGAAAAAGCAATAATTTTCAAAGTACATTTCAACAAGTAGTTGCAGAACAGATTTCAGAGTTTATGGGTTACCACTCCATGAGAAATGACTTTTTATTCTACTTATTTAGTTGATAGAAGCAAGGTCATTTTTTTATAACAACTTTATTAAGATATAATTTTCATACTATAAAATTCACCCTTTTAAAGTGTATAATTTATTGGTTTTTAGTACATTCTGAATTGTGCAGCCATCACCACTGTTAAGTGTAAAACATTTTTGTCACCCTAAAAAGGAACCCCAAACCCATTAGAAGTCATTCCCCATTCTCCCTTCTTCCTAGACCTTGACATCCACTAATCTAATTTCTGTCTCTTAGGATTTCACATTCTAATAAATGGAATCGTACACTATGTAATTGTTTGTGATTCACTTCTTTAACTCAGCATGATTTCAAGCTTTATCCATGTTGTTGAATGTACTAATATTTATTCCTTTTTATTATGAAAAACATTCTAGCTGTTCACTTTTGTAGGTTGTGCCAACTATTTTGGAGAAATTCAAAGAGAAAAAGCCTCAAGTGGTACAAGCCTTGCAGGAGGCAATTGATGCAATCTTCCTTACTGTAAGTTGGTAGCATGTGTTTTGTGGGTTTTCTCTAAAGTGAAATTTTATCAGTGTAATATTTTGGTTGTTCTGTTATAATTAAAGAAATCTCATTGACCACATTTTTTTCTAAAGACCACACTACAAAACATCAGTGAGGATGTTTTAGTAGTAATGGATAATAAAAACCCAACCATTAAGCAGCAGACATCTCTTTTTATTGCAAGAAGTTTCCACCACTGCACTGCCTCTATGCTGCCAAAGAGATTACTGAAGCCCTTTTGTGCTGCTTTACTTAAGGTATTGACTGTAATCAAAATGGGGGGCTTTTTTTTTTTTTTACATGTTATCAAGGTTTTTCTTTTCCTGGTGAAAATGTATAGTGACTCATTGACTTTGCGATGATAGATTGGGGTCTTTCCAGGTACAAGTTCTCTTTAGCTTTGGAAACTGAAACCAAATTCTGTTTGGTTTCCTTTTCTTAAAGAAAAGCCCAAGTTAACTTTGTGATTTAACTAATTGCTAAACATTTTGTTTCTTACTGGTCCATATACTAGTGTTCAGCTCAATCTAGTCAAACACAGGCATCAAATTTGGGGGATTTGAAGTTCATTTGGGAGTGAGGCATTATAGACAGAGGGTAGAGGGAAAGGAAGCACTTTCTTGCTGAATGGATTACCAGAGCTTTCCTTAACCAAAAGCATTTGGGAAAGAATAACTGTTAACTGCCAGAAGGAAAGCTGTACTTAATTTCAGTGAACTGTAAAAGAAAAATTATTTAACCAACTTCTGTCAGTCTGAATTATAATTTCAAATACCTTGCATTAAGATCATTTTGCTTACTTCTGAACTATAGCACATCACAGATTCAGCTCCTGAGGTCAGAGATGCTGCATTTGAGGCATTGGGTATGGCTTTGAAGGTGGTTGGTGAGAAAGCAATCAACCCATTCTTAGCGGATGTGGATAAACTGAAGCTTGACAAGGTAGGTTAGTAATAGATTACATTGAAATTGATGGCAGTATTGTCTCAATGCATCTGGTGTTGTCTCTTTCCAATTTAAGAGGAACGATGTTCTTATCAGAATTTCTCAATTTCTTGTTACAGTCCACAATAGGAATAAATTTTAAGTCATATCATACATTCACACATGTACACACACAGTTTAAACAAGTCTTGGAGGATGCACTCTGTTATTTTTTGTTTTGGCTGTTCTGTTTCATTAAGAAAACATGCTGATGTCAACTTGTAAATCCATTGATGGTTCAGTCCTGGAGTTTGAAGCATACCTATTGAGGATTTAAATTTCACTCCAAGCTACAATATTGATATTAATAGAAATATCTTTTCAGTTAATACAAAGAAAGCCAAGTGACCAATCTGTGGAAGGTGTGAAAATATTTTCAGATACATTTGTTTCTAAATCTGGAAAATTACCTTTCCAAATATGCCTTCCAACATAAATGCAATCACTGTGCATTTATTGTCATTCTGTTTGTCTAGAAATAAAATGTAACTAATATAATGTATAGGTACTGCCAAGAAACTGAATAACTATAGCATGTTTTTGTTGAAAAGGAAACTCTTTTCTCTGAATTCTCATACAATTGTGGTTTAGAAATGGTGTATTAAATAATAACAGAATGGTTGTATTTCAAGTTTGGGATTTTGATTATGTTCATCTCTATTTCATTCTCCAGATCAAAGAATGTTCAGAAAAAGTAGAACTCATGCATGGTAAGAAAGCTGGACTAGCATCTGATAAAAAGGAATTTAAATCAGCCCCTGGAAGGACTGCTGCTTCAGGAGCTACAGGAGATAAGGAAACAAAGGACAGTTCAGCACACAAACCAGGACCCTTAAAAAAGGCACCTGCTACAAAGGTTAATAGATGACTTGGAAGATATGGTTTAAAAATTAAAATTTAGTAAGGTAGGGTCTGAGCCTTAGATTCATGGTAGTCCTTCGCATATGCCTCGTTTGAGATTTGAATTCATTGTCCACATTCAAAATACAATAGATCATCATTAATGCAAACAAAATATTTCAATAATACATTTGGCTATTTGAAACTTTAATAGAGATTTAAAAAGTAGCAGTGGCATTATAGGAATTCATTTTAAGGGATCAGAAAATATCATTAAATGGTGAACTATAGCCATATCAAAACATTAATAATGTCATATTGGTTACTGTTATAAGGCTGCTGAGTCACAGCACTGATTCTCCTGACCAGTCCAAGTATTGTCACTTTTATACGTGACAGATATGTCATATTTTCGTGACACGTGTCCAGTGGACTCTCTAAGGATAAAAGTTATCTACTGTCTACACAAAAAGTGATTATTTTCTCTCACCCCTGCCCCCTACCCAAACCCTGGCATGGAGTTGGGGAAGGGAACAAATATTTAGTGATACTTACTTTGTGATGTACTTCACTTGCATGATATCATTTAATCCTCATAGTAACCTTTGAGATAGGTGTGTTTTGATTCTTGTTTCCAAAAGTAAATTAAGGCTAAGTGAGTTTAAGTTTCCTACACATTCTCTTACAATTTATTTTTATTGTGCATTTGTTTACTTTGTCTTCCCCCGATATTGTAACCTTAGGAGAGAGATCACGTAACTACTTGATCTCCCATGTATGTAACAGTTTAGGGTATCTCGTAAGGTTGACCATCTATTTATAGAATGAATGGAGTGGCAGAACTGGAGTTTGAACTCAGGTATCTTTAGTACCAGAGTATGCATTTTCTGTTGTATTAAGCTATCTCCACAACACTTCTAATACAGCAAGTCAGCAGCTGTTTTCTACTTGGTCACTCACCTGGGCCCAACATCTTAAGGCCAGGTTTCTTCCTGCAGCCACCTCTTCACTTCCTCTTACCTTTCTGAACCCATCCATGGCCAAACTTAGCTGGCCTTCTCATAGGTTGAGGATTTTTTTTAGGGCAACTTCCTTCTTTTCCCACTTTTAAAACATATATAGGAGATTTGTAATTTGAGGTACCCCTCCATAAAGAGAATGCTATTACAGTGAAAGATTCAGAAGATACAATCTAGATAAAAAGAAAGTATAGAATTTTATACTTTTACTGTTTGAAAACAATAAAATCTCTTTATGTAGTTATCCTGAACCAACAAAATCATTCCACTTATATGAAGTGGCAAGTGTTAGAGGTTGCCATTTGTTTAGAATACTGGCTATACCAGCATTTATTTAGCAATTAAAACTTTGGAATATGTTCTAGATAATGTTGGTTTCAGAACTGATCTGGTTGTTGAAGGCTAATTTAGTCCTCTATCTTTCTATCTCTTCTTTACTGGTTTGGACAAGTTTTTAAATATCCAAATAAGAAGAAGGAATGATATGAACAGTGATGTGTGTTGCCTTACTACTGTTATTGCTATGGGTTATCTGCCTTGTGATATATTGCTGTTTACTAGCATCTTTTCAAAACTAAGTGAAATTAACTTAGATCAAGATATTTAATAGAATATTAACAAATAGAATCCAAGAGTAAATATATGGCCAATTGAAATTTTATTCCAAGTGGTTCAATATTAATATAAAATTTACTAAATTAATAGATCAAATCTGTCATTTCAGATATCTTTAACAGATTATGATAAATTATATCATAATTTATCATTATGATAACACACTTTGATAAAAATTTATAACCACATAGAAATGGACAGATACTTTGACATGATTACATAGCTAGATCTACATACAGTAATAGATATGGCAAACCAAAACCTGCATTATGTCTAATGGTGAAACACTGGAAGCATTCTCGTTAAAATGAGAAATGTGAAAAAATAAGTTTGCTCTTATTATTGCTTAATGTTCTATAAATAGACAAAAAATATAAAAGATATTACTACTAGGAAGGAAATGTGGTCAATAACTTATTGTTACTGTTATCAGTAACAATAATGATAACTTGTAGATGATCTGTTGATACATATTTATAAAATCCAAGCAAGTCATCTGAAAAACTATTAAAACAGTAAAAAGATTGGGTGAAGTAACCATCTCAACATATCCAGAATGCTTACTAAGATTTCTATTTTAATCTTTTTTTCTTTGTAAGCTATATAGTTTTACAGTGACTAATGATATATTCCTATTTATTTGGAACCCCTGTGGTTAAGTATTGAGTAAATGTTATAAATTAGCAACTGTCTGGTAAAATAGGAAAAATTTAATGACATTTAAAGTTTCAATTAAATGATTCGCAAATGAATCTGTAGTGTAGTATAATTCTAGTCAATAATTATTTCATTTATCTCATTAGTTCATTCTGAATCAATTTCTTTTTTTTAGCTATCATGTATACAACTCAACATTTAACATATATAAAACCTCAGCGTTTCCCATCTCAGCCACTCCTAAGCATGTAATTTAGTTGGATTAATCACATTTACAGTGTTGTGCTTCCCTCGTCACAATCCATTACCAGAACTTTTCCACCACCCCAAACAGAAACCATATGGATTGGCTCCCTATTCCCCATTCCCTCTCCCCCACCTCTGGTAACCTGTACTCTACTTTCTGTCTCTCTGTGCTTGCATATTCCAGCTATTTAATATGAATGGAACCATGTAATATCTGTCCCTTTATGATTCAGAGGTTCTTAATGTGAGGTCTTCAGATTCTACCATTGATGCTCTTGAAGGACTTCATCTTTCTGCCCTTGAAACTGCTAAATTCAGTGAACATGAAAAAATATGCATTTTGTGTGAGATCAATTCCTCATTTTAACGAGATTTTCAAGGGGTCTGTGACCCTCCCAAAAAAAAAATTTTAACAACCACTATTCTAAGTCCTTTAAGTGACTTTTTTTTATTTTATTTTTAGGCTGGTGGACCACCTAAGGGGAAGCCAGCTGTACCAGGAGGCACAGGAAGCACTGGAACCAAGAACAAGAAAAGATTAGATACCAAAGAAATCGTGGAGCCTGTGCTCTCGGTCAGTTTTTTGTGAGTCCTGAAACCCATAAAACTGGAAGTTGCGACCTGTGAGAAAATCTGAGTTCTTTCTTTGCTGGCTTCTACAGCTTATAGTAAATCAGTGTCTTTAAGCTTATTGAAACTGTGTCTCGGGCATACCAGACCTCCCCTTTATGGCATTATAATGTAAACTTAATATACTTTAACATGCCTATGGGAGTGTTCTTTTAGTTTTGGCTAGAGTATTTTTACATTCTTGAGATCTATTTCCTTAAGCAGTTCCTCATATTTTACATTTTCATATCTTATAGATTGAAATATGTGAAGAAAAAGCTTCAGCTGTCCTTCCCTCTAACTGTATACAACTTCTAGACAGTAGTAACTGGAAAGAAAGGTTGGCATCTATGGTAGAGTTCCAGAAGGTGAGTGCGCAGGGATGAATTGAGTGTGAAAGAAAATTAGATTTTATAGGAGCAATAAAATTGACAAATGAAGTATTTGTCATAATTGCCATGTTTGATAACCAGTAAACATGTTTCACTGTGTTAACCAAAGATGAGTTTTTTGTTCTTTATAGCCATACAATGGTTATCTTTAACATCTGTAGTCTATGCCTTTTCTAAGTTCATAACATTAGTACTTAAGAAAATGAGGTTCTTATTCTGAATTATCAGGCTTAGATGGATTTTGAAAGTATGGTACTTGTTCATTAAACTTACTAGACAAGCAGAGCTCTCCATTTAAGCTACCCTTTATCCATTTCTTTGTTCCCCTTTTTCCACATAATTCCATGGTAGAGAAGAAAATTATCCCCTGGTATGAGAAAGTCCTTTCAAAATCCAGGGCTGGAAAGAATGCAGCAGTTCTCTCTGGCATGTGCTGTGTGGCTCTCATGAGGACAGATGTGGAGAAACTGAAGGAGCACTGTAACTTGAGGCAGGAGACCTGGTTTCTAGTCTCGTGTCTGCCATTTACATGGTTTAGACCTGAGCTATGTGTCTTTGAAATTTAATGTTTAAGCACTTTTAACCTACCATACTTCACCATGTTTTTAGGAAAATCAAGTAAGACAAAGTATGTATAGGCAGTTTCTACCACACAGTAAGTTAATGACAACTGTTACTATCACATTTTTACATTCCTTAGAAGAAATTGTGAATTCCTCAAATGTCTAAAAAAGAATTCCAGTGATGTGAATTTAACATCCAGGTACCAAACTAAGGCATTATAATAGAAATTATATAAGTTCCATCTAAAAATCCCCCTCAATTCCATTCCCCTCCCTCCTTCAGAGGTAACCATTTACTTTATTTTGGGTTATACCATCCTCTTAATTATAGAATTCTCTCACTACTCTGTTTTATTTTAAGGCTGTTGAGCTAATGGACCGAACTAAAATGCCATGTCAGGCATTAGTGAGGATGCTGGCTAAGAAACCTGGATGGAAAGAAACTAATTTTCAGGTATTTTTCAGTAGGAGTTTTAATATCTGTTAAAAAACAAGTCATTTATTTTACATTATCTAATGAAGTAATAGAGAGGTATAGTTTTTAATGATAGTTGGCATGTGTTTTTTTAAGACACTCAAAGAATGTGTCATCTTTTTTATAAATGAGTGTGGTGTGTGTGTGTTTCAATTTTTATGTATTCAAGGGATAAACAGTGTGAAACCTCTCTTATTCATTTGGGTAAAAAATAAATGCAGTATTTAATCTGCCAGTGAAAAGTTACCATGTAGTTTGTAACATCATTAACTGATGATAGTGCTAAAATGTAGCAATACTAGCTTATTAGTCTGGAAAGTAGTTGAAGAGGGAGGTAAAGGAAAGTTGATACAGAAGGGAAAAAAAAGTTTCCTTCTGTCTTTCTAGATTGCACATAGCCCTCATGAAAGGGTGTTGGATTCTATCACATGCTTTTTTGGGGGAGGCATCTTTTAAAATGATGGTGTGGGTTTTATCCCTTTACTCCATTAGTAAAATATATTGATACATTTTTTAATACTGCATTTCTGAAATAAATCCTACTTTGTCAGGATATGTAATCTGTCTCATACGTTAATGGATGGATTCAGTTTGATAGTGTCTTATTGAGCGATTGTGTGACTGTATTCATAAGGGATATCAGTCTGTAGTTTTCTTGAGATATGACTTTTTGAGTTTGGTAATAGCATAGTATTGGCCTCATAGAATGAGTTGGAAAGTGTTCCTTCCTCTTTTATTTTCTTCAAGAGTTTGTGAAGTATCATTAATTTTTTTTTAAGTTTTAAAATTCTTTAAACCACTGAAGGTGTCTCATTCTGAGCTTTGCATTTTTGTGGGGGTGGGGGGGTAGTTTTTTGAATACTAATTCAATCTCTTCACTTGTTATTGGTCTTTTCAGATTTTCTGTTCTGGACTCAGTTTCGGTACTTTGTGTCGCCCTGGGAATTTGTCCATTTCATCTAGGTTGTTTGGTTAATCAATTTGTTGATAAACAGTTATTCATAGTATTCCCTTACAGTTTTTTTAATATCACTTCTTTCATTCCTGATTTTAGAAATTTAAGTCCTCTCTCTTTGCTTGTTCTATCTAAAAGTTTGCCAATTTTTTGATCCTTTAAAAAAACACAATTGGTTTCATTCTTTTTCTCTAATCTCGATTTCATTTATTTTCATTTTAATCTTTATTATTTCCTTTCTTCTGCTTGTTCTGGGTTTCGTTTGCTCTTTCTCTAATTTCTCAAAGTGGAAAATTAGGTTTTTGGTTTAAGATTCTTTTTTGTTGATCTTCTGCCTTTTTAGTCTGTTACTGGAAGTGCAATATCAGAATCTCCAACTATGATTGTTTTATTACCTGGTTTTTGCCATTGATTCTGACACTTTTGCTTCATTTTGAGGGGGTTCTGTTGTTAGGTGCATTTATGTTTATAATTGACAGTTAGACCCTTTTATCATTATACAAAGGCCTTTATCTCTAGTACAATTTTTGTCTTCAAATGTATTTGTTCTGATATTAGTATAGCCTTTCAGTGCTTTTTGTGGTTATCATTTGTATAGTGTATCTTTTTCAGTTCTTTTATTTTCAGCCTTTTCATGTCTTTGAATCTAAAATGCTTCTTTTGCAGAAAATATATGGTTGTATTATGTTTTGTTATCTTTTCTGCCTATCCTTTTAATTGGGGTGTTTAAAACATTAACATTTAATGTAACTATTGACGAGGTGGAGTTTATGTCTGTTGTTTTGCTATTTGTTTTCTATTTCTTTTGTCTTGTTTATTCCTTGTTTATTGCCTTCTTTTGTGTTATTTTCTAGTGTGTCATTTTAATTCCTTTGTCATTTATGTTACTACATGTGTTTTTATTTTCTTGTTTTCACTGAACATCTCAATTTATAATAATCTAATTTTAGATTAATATAACTTAATTTCGATAGTATAGAAAAACTTTTCTTCAATATGACTTCTTTCTTACCTCCTTTTTTGTTTTGAATGTTGTACAATCATAGAGTTGCAAACAAAAATACCTTTACTAGTACTTTTTCCTGTATTTTTTTATTGACGGAAAGAAAAAAAAATAACACAACATTTAGAAATCATACCATTCTACATATGCACTCAGTAATTCTTAACATCATCACATAGATGCATGATCATCGTTTCTTAGTACATTTGCATTGGTTTAGAGGAACTAGCAACACAACAGAAAAAGATATAAAATGTTAATATAGAGAAAAGAAATAAAAGTAGTAATAATAGTAAAAAAAAAAAAAACCCTATAGCTCAGATGCAGCTTCATTCAGTGTTTTAACATGATTACTTTACAATTAGGTATTATTGTGCTGTCCATTTTTGAGTGTTTGTATCTAGTCCTGTTGCACAGTCTGTATCCCTTCAGCTTCAATTACCCATTATCTTACCCTGTTTCTAACTACTGCTGGACTCTGTTACCAATGACATATTTCAAGTTTATTCTCGAATGTCCGTTCACATCAGTGGGACCATACAGTATTTGTCCTTTAGTTTTTGGCTGGACTCACTCAGCATAATATTCTCCTTTACTAGTACTTTTTAAAGCTACTCTAATTGATAAGTGGTAACAAAGGATAAAAATTTTGCTTCTTTGTTTAAAATTCTGATTTTAGTTTGGTTGTGTTTGCAGTAGTCTCTAACTGTTGTATCTTCAGGCTACTATAGAAATAAGTAGAAAGGTAGATGTCTTTGGCTTACTCATAAGTTTATGATGCATCCGTTTATCAGGTGATGCAGATGAAGCTCCACATAGTTGCTGTGATTGCCCAGAAGGGAAACTTTTCCAAAACCTCAGCTCAGATTGTACTAGATGGCCTAGTAGATAAGATTGGAGATGTGAAGTGTGGGAACAATGCAAAAGAAGCTATGACAGCCATAGCTGAAGCATGTATGTTGCCGTGGACAGCTGAACAGGTTGGTGATAAAGACCTTTCTTTCTCCAAGTTTCCTCATTGTCTCTCAAATTGTATTTTCAGGCTTACTGATCAAAGTTTAGTTTTTGTCTTCTGCAGTAAAACCCTTTTGATACTGCATTTTTTAACTTTAATAACAAACTATTGCCTGATAATTAAAACTTACCTTGATCAAAAGTAAGCTAAAACTGCCTTTTTTAATAGACTAAAACAGTATAATATAGATCACTAATAAAGCTGTAACAGCCCAGATTGCTATTTTTTTGTTTTAAAATAACTTTATTGAGGTGTCTTCACACATCATACAGTCCATCCAAAGTATACAATCAGTGGCTCACAATATCATCACATAGTTGTATATTTGTCATCATGATCATTTTTAGAATATTTGCATTACTCTTAACAAAGACATAAAAAGAAAAACGCATATATCTCATATTCCTTACCACTCTTCCTCACTGACTTCTAGCATTGCAGTTTACCAATTTTTTTACCCCTTATCCCCCACTATTATTTATTTACTTTTTGTCCTTATTTTTTTACTCATCTGTCCATATACTGAACAAAGGGAACATTAGACACATTATCACAATCACACAGTCACATTATAAAAGCTATATAGTTATCCAGTCATCTTCAAGAATCAAAGCTACTGCAATACAGTTCAACAGTTTCAGGTACTTCCCTCTACTCCAATACAACATAAATTAAAAAGGGATATCTATATAATGCTTAAGAATAACCTCCAGGATAACCTCTCAACTCTGTCTGAAATCTCTGTCACTGAAACTTTATTTTGTTTCATTTCCCTCTTCCCTTTTCGGTCAAGAAGGCTTTATCAATCCCATGATGTCAGGTCCCAGCTCATCTCTGAAAATCATGTTCCATGTACCCAGGGAAATGTAGACCCCTGGGAATCACATCCCACATGGGGGGAAGGCAGTGAGCTCACCTGCCAAGTTGGCTTAGAGAGAGGCCACATCTGAGTGACAAAAAGAGGTTCTCTGGGGTTGACTCCGAGACATCATTATGAGTAGGCTTAGCTTCTCCTTTCAGAAATAAGTTTCCTTGGGTTGAGCCCCAAAATTGAGGGCTCAGCCTGTTGAATTAGCTGTCTCCATAGCTTTCAAGAATATCAGGAATTCCCCAAATGGGAAATTTTAATACTTTGTCCTCTCTCCCTAGTCCTCAAATGAGACTTTGAAAATACTTTTTTATTCTCTGCCTAAATTACTCTGGGATATATCGAGGCATCACACTAACCTGGGCAAACCAAAAAGATCTCACTTCCTATTCAAGATTAATGTATAAGAACACATATAATTATGGTGTTCAAATAAACTGACCACACAAGTTAAATTAGATAATGGACTGCTGAAAATGTAGATTGTGCATGAAATAAACATCTCTTCCTTTGGTCTCACATAAAAATTGAAGTTTTAAAGTATAGATGATAGCATCCTTTACCCTGTATTCTGATTTACCTTAGTCCTATCCAGACCAGCTTCATTCTGAAGACATACTGTTTTTAATGCTGTTGTTACTTAATCTCATTTTCTTGTATAGGTCAAATATTTTATTCCTAAAGCATTTTCTGCATTTGTTTTAGCATTATAAAAATGATTTGCCTTATTGTTATGCTATATTTCAATGAGAAAAGTGAGAGAAATCCTAAATCTTCATCCCTCCCCCCGTTTCAGGTTATGTCAAAGGCTTTCTCACAGAAGAATACCAAGAATCAGTCAGAAACTCTGAATTGGCTATCAAATGCAATAAAAGAATTTGGATTTTCTGGGTAAGTCAGTGAAATCAAGTAAAATATAAATGTTTTCCCAGTTGCTAACTGGTTATTATAGCATTTGTCATAACTATCTCTCCTTGTTTTTTGAGAAACCAGAGTTAGATTATCTAATTTAGATAAAACAAAAGTACCTTGGATCTCAAGTCTAGTCTTTTCTTGTTTGATATTTACTTAAAGAATTCTCTAAGTTATTTTTCCTGAAACGTTAATAGATAACCAACAGAAAAGCCAGTTCCAGTGATTTCTAGTTCAATACGTTTGGAAATTGCTATATATCTTTGAGTTTAGAGACCACAGTACACATTGGTAAATTAAAAGATCTGAGAAATCCTGAAATACATTCATTTGACTTTGTTTAGCCACTCTTTCCCAAATTATTTTCATATAGAACACATTTGTTTTTTTGTTTATTTATTTGACATGGGCAGGCTCCAGGAATCAAACCCAGGTCTCTGGCATTGCAGACGTTTTTTGTTTTGTTTTGTTTTTTTAAGAAATTGTAGGGAGGTCACTTCATGCAAGGCACTTTTCTAAACAATTTACAAATAATTCATTTGATTTAACCCTCATAACAGCCATGTGTGGTAATGTTATCCTTGTCTTATCGGTAAAGAAACTAAAAGACACCGAAAGCTTGTGTTCTGCTTTCTGTTAGGAAAGCAGTCAGGAAGTGGCAAATCAAAGATTTGAATCCAAACGTTTTGGTTCCAAGAGAGAGTAATATTAACCACTACACTGTTGCCTTCTTCTGTGGCATGCTGTTTATCATAGCACACCTCTTAATATCCTGCAAGACTGTCTTCTGAGTTCTACCAGTTGAAGAAATATTAGGAGCTCTCATTCAACTAATGCAAGAAATTGTTTGTTCTCTCAGTACTCTGGGGT
The DNA here is from genome assembly GCF_023851605.1 of Tamandua tetradactyla. Classification (NCBI taxonomy): domain Eukaryota; kingdom Metazoa; phylum Chordata; class Mammalia; order Pilosa; family Myrmecophagidae; genus Tamandua; species Tamandua tetradactyla. The sequence continues at coordinate 102,329,725 of NC_135337.1, read as the reverse complement.
TCTGCCATAGTTGATGGTATTGATATAATCCCTTTTAATTGTACAGTCTTTGATGTCAAACTAACCTTTTAACATGACATAAAAGTCAGGTAGCTTCCTCCTGTCTTATTCATCCATGACGTTTCATTTGTTTATTCCTTTAATGACTACTTATTGAACACCTCTAATGTTCTGTCTTTTGTTCTGGCCTCTGGGAATATATCATGGAAAAAATTCCTGCCTTCATGGAGTTTATATTTGAATAAGATGTAGACAGTAAGCAGTAGAAATATATCAAAAACTATAGGAACGTAAAGTAAAATAGAATAAGAGGTTGAGTGGTGTTGTCCTGGAGTGGTTGGGATGGTGGCATTTTCTGTAGGTTAATCACAGTCCTTCCTGAAAAGAAACAACATTTGAGCAGAGACCTATAGAATGTAAAGAAGTGAGCTATGAAAATCTGGGAGAATAGCATTCTAGATCAAGGGAACAGCAAGTGCAAAAGCCCCGAGGTAGGATCACAAATAATGTATTCAAAATTACTAAAGAGACCAAAATAACTGGAGTGGAATGAGTAAGGGAGTTAGGAAGTAGCAGTAGATGAGATCGGAGAAATAATAGGGTGCTGGGTCATGTAAGTCCTCATAAATTTTTAAGTTGGGAATCCATTAGAAAGTTTTAAGCAAGAGTTACAAGATCTCTTTGACTAATAGGGGGAATAAAGGTTAAAATATATTGGGTAGATAGAAAAACTAACAGTCAATGAAAGGAGGGTAAGGGGTATGGTAGGTAAAAAAGAGTTTTTTCTGAATTGATGCAAATGTTCTAAGAAATGATCCTGGTGATGAATATACAACTATGTGATGATATTGTGAGTTATGGATTAAATACCGAGAATGGAATGATCATATGGTAAGAATGTTCGTGCTTGTATCTTATGTTTAAAAAAAAGTTTTTTTAATTAAAAAAATCTTTTTGTCTGTCACAGAGAACAAATAGCAATCAGTCACACAAGCAGGGAGACTAGTTAATAGAATATTAGAATAATCCTGTCGAGAGGTTATAGTGGCCTGGACTTAACATTGTGGAGATGAAAGTATTAGAACTTGGGATATATTTTAAAAACAGAGATGACCCATTTACTGAATTTAAAAGAGAGGAGATGAGAATGACTCTGAGGAGTCGGGGTAGTCTAAGCAACCTAAAATGATGTGAGTCTTAACTGAAGTAGGACATACTATGGGAAAAACAGGTTTGGGAGTTGGGAGTGGAAAATCAGAAGTTTGGTTTTTGACAGTTAGGTGTAAGCTGCCTGCTAGACATAAGGATGGACATGTCACAAAGCCAGCTGGATATATGAATCTGGAGTTCAAGAGAGGGGTCTTGACTGGATTTAGGAGCAGTTGGCATATAGATGGCATTAAAGCTCACTTTAAAGTGAGTGTAGAAAGAGAATAGATGAACTGAGGACATCCTACAATACAGTCCCAGACTCCTGGATTTTGAAGATTTCATTCATTTGTTTGTTTATAATTCTAAATGATATTTCTTCTAGGTTGAATGTCAAAGCTTTTATTAGCAATGTGAAGACAGCTCTTGCTGCAACAAACCCAGTGAGTATATGCCAGCATAAGTAGCAGCATTGCAGGCATTTTTGTGGCACTGTTCTCACATGGGTAGTTGTTTCTTTTTTTTTTTTTTTTCTGGCAGGCTTTGAGGACCTCAGCCATCACCCTGCTTGGTGTGATGTATCTGAATGTTGGTCCCTCTTTGCGAATGTTCTTGGAGGATGAGAAGCCTGCCCTCCTATCCCAAATAGATGCAGAATTTGAAAAGGTAAGGATTCCAGAAATGACTTAATTTATTGGTGGGTTCAAGATTGCTCGTATTAATAGGTTAAATTTAAACTTCTAACACTTTAAAATAAAGGATATATGTGACTTTGATTGCCTATGAGGAAAAGAACTGGGTGGTATGGGAGATTTTCCTCCTTATTTCCTTTTTTTCCTTTGAAATTTCAAGCATTATGGATATTTTACAATTCAAAAAGTACATTAAGAAAACATTTCTTAAAATTTAACATAAAAAACCTGACCTTCCTTGAGTAAGCATTCTAACTGAAATTGCTTCCTGATTGAGGAGTCAGATTCTAATGTTGGTATAAAAATACTTTTGCAAATTGTGTGGACACAGCAAGATGGCAGTGTGGTAAGGAGTAGAATTTGGTCTGTCCTCTAGTATGGCTGATGAATGGCCAGGAACTGCATGGCACAATTGTTTGTAGGATTTTAGTGACCAGCTGCACATTATTCATGATGGAACTGCCGAGATCATCCCACACAGAACTGTTCCCCAGCTGTGGTGACTGGCATTCCTCCCCCATGGGCATGGCAGGCTGGTTTCCTGAGGGAACAAGAGGCCTTTCTCGGCCTGCTGGGACTAGCCACCCTGCCAGCCACTGAGAATTATCAGGTGCCCAGATTACCCACTCCACCCCCACCACCATCTTGCTCAGCTGGCCACCACAGCCAGGGAGAGGTGAGACTGAGGGGAAGAGGTGACTTAAGAGCCCCATCTGTTGAGATGCCTCGAGTAGAATGGCATCCCCCCTAAGAGATCTGGGCCTTGGTTTGGCAAGTAATCACTGGCAAACCAGTTGCAAAAGGGGACCTTCAATGTAAACCCAGGCAAATACAAAACCATAGACAAGTCAAGGAAAGCAACTTAGAAAAATAACCTCATCAAGACAAACATATGCCCCCAATACAGAAAGAAAATCACTAAGCACATGAGGATTCAGGCAGATATGGCTAGCCAAGTGATTAAATTAAAACACTGGAGGGGATGCAGCTTGGAATAGCTAATCAAGGATGTTCATGATGACATAAATATATTAAGAAGACACTGAAGGAGCATAAAGAAGAATTTGAAAGAGCAAATAGAAAAATAGTGGATCTCACAGAGATGAATGATACTGTAGACCAAATTAGAAATATACTAGAGACACACAGCAGTAGATTTAAAGAGGTGGAAGAAAGAGTAAGTGAGCAAAAAGAAAGAGCGGTTGAACTCAAATGTACAAAGGAACAGATGGCAAGAAAGATGGAAAAAATGGAACAGGGAAATGATAGATAACACAGAGTACAAATAGAGGAAGCATTGATGACCCAGAAGGAAATTGACCATCAAATCTATGGTCAATTAATCTTAGACACAAGGCCCCCAAATCCATTGAATTGGCACAAAATAGTCTTTTCAATAAATGGACATGGGAGAACTAGATATAAGTAATCAAAAGAATGAAAAGGACCCCTACTGTATACCCTATACAGAAACTAATTTAGAATGGATCAAAGACCTAACTATAAGAGCCAGTACCATGAAACTCTTATAGAAGAAAATATGGGGAAACATCTCCAAGACCTAGTAATAGGAGATAGCCTCTTAAACTTTACACCCAAAGAACAGGCAACGAAAATAGACAAAGGGGGAACTCCTCAGAATCAAAAGCTTCTGTGCCTCAAAAGACTTTGTCAAGAAGATAGAGGCAGCTGACTCAATGGGAGACAATATTTGGAAGCCACATATCAGATAAAGGTTTGATATCCTGTGTACAGGAAGACATCATACAATTCAACAAAAGAACAAATAGCCTAGTGATGAAGTGGGCAAAGAATATGAATAGACATTTCTCCAAAGAGAAAATACAAATGACTAAAAAGCACATGAAGAGATTCCTGTCTTCATTAGCTATAAAGAAACGCAAATCAAGGCTACAATGGGATCACTTCACACCGATAAGAATGCTGCTATCAAACAGAATGCTGCTATCAAACTAGGTCTTGGAGATGTTTCCCAGGTCTATAGATCCTGGAGAGGATATGGAAAAATTGGGACACTTATTCACTACTGGTGAGATTGTATAATGGTACAGCTGCTATGGAAGACAGTCTGGCAGTTTCTCAGAAAATTAAACATCGAGTTTAATACCAATACTTGGTATATGCCTAGTGTCACTGCTTTCAGCTCTTCTCACAGACATTTATGCACTGAGGTTTACGGTGGCACTAATTACAATTGCACAAAGATGGAAATGATCCAAGTGCCCATCAACAGAAGGGTGGACAAACAAAATGTGAAATGTATACACGATGAAATATTAATGCAGCAGTAAGATGAAATGAGGTTCCAAAGCATATGACAGCATGGATGAAACTTGAGGACATAATGCTGAGTGAAATAAGCCAGATACAGAAGTATAGGTATCGTATGATTTCCCCATTATGACTCTGGTAAAGATAAATTCAGAGGCTCACAATGTAGTTTGACTTGGAGGTACACAGAAGGTAGAGATGGGTAAATGGTTATCCAGTGAGGTTGAACTTAAATATAAGGGAGCAGATAGAAGTGATGGTAGTTCATTAGTAGAGTAATAAGTCACATTGGCATATTGAGGGTGAATACAATTGGAAGGGGATGTATAGAGTCATGTATCCTACCAATTAACTCTAATTATAAATAAGTGCTTGCATGAAGGACTTCAAAGATTTGAGCTTATACGAAGAGTTAATAATACAAGGGTATGGGGGCAACCAGTATTGCATACTGCAGACTATAGTTAACTAGAAGACAGCAACAGTACCACAGCAGTATCAGGGGTAAATAAATGGAGGGAGGGGCAAGAAATGGGGAAGGTTTAGATTTGCTGTTTGGTGAGCCATGTGTATTGGCTCTTTGACTCTTTGGACCATTGAAAACTGTCTAAAATTGAGAGAGCTGATGATTGTTTAGCAGGTACAGGGTCTATAAGACATGGATTATTTATTTTGGACATTATCCATGACGTAGGAACGAAGTCATGAGGCATACAACAATGGTGCATGAGCCTTGGGGACATTATATTGTGCAAAATATGCAGGAAACCAAAGAGCCAATATTGTATGGTCTCTTTTAGGAAATACTTATAAGGAAATTGGGGCCTAGATTGCAGGCTTGAATAGCAGTCATATTTAGTCCAGAGCTATAAGTGTTTATGATTAGATTCTGAGATGCTGTGCTGTATGTGTATAATCTGGTATTTCCCCAGAACTTTGGGAACCTGTGTGACCCCTAAGACTCAGAGGTGAAGTTCTGCAGTTCTGAAAATCAGTATTGCTACATACAACTGTTAAAGAAATAAAAAAAAGATCATGCTTCAATTAAAGATAAGAATGAAGATGGTCTGATTGGGACAAAAGTTGATCAGAATACATGGTGATATATGAATATACATACTTTACAATGCATGGTGACAGATGAATATACATACATCAGAATACATGGTGGTATATAAATATACATACATCAGAATACATGGTGATACATGAACATACATACTTCAGAATACATGGTGATATATACATTTTAGAATCTCACCTACTGTATGAAACCAAAGAAAGATTTATCTTGTCCAAAACCTAAATTTTCTGTAGCATATAATGTAATATGTAATAACCAGTCTGCCTTAATAGCTCATTTTAGCAACCCAAACACAAGGAGGCCAGAATAGGAGCAAGGGCTTTTAATTCTGATTAGCTTCATGTAAAACCTGGGTACATAACAGATTATTTTGAGCATTTAGTTAACAGTATAATTAAAGACTAAGTCCCTTGAAGGAGTAGAGAAAAACCTAGAGAACTATTCAGCTTTCCCATTTGGGAAAACCCTGATACACTCTCAAACCTTAGGAACTCCCAGGGTAACAGACCAAGCCCTTGGTCTTGAGGCCTGCTCTTATGAAGCTTTTTTCTGTAGCAGAGAAGCTAAGCCTACCTATAATTATGCCTAAGAATTGCTTTCAGGAAAACCTCTTTTGTTGTTCAGATGTGGTCTCTAAAAGGAAGCCCAACTCTGCAAGTGAAATCATTGCCCTCCCCCCATGTGGGACATAATGCCTAGGGGTAAGACTTGCTGGCAACATGGGACATGACTCCCAGGGATGGGCCTGGCCCTGGCACCGTGGGATCAACAACACCTTCCTAACCAAAAGGGGAAAAAGAAATGTAGCAAAATGAGGTATCAGTGACTAAGAGAGTTCAAATAGAGTCAAGAGATTATTCTGGAGGCTACTCTTATATAAACATCAGCTAGATATTGCTAATTGCTATGGTTTGCCAACCTCAACCACTATCATTCCTGTTAACCCTAAGGAATACCTAGGGCTCTATCACAGAATCCACAAAAGTTTCATGCTACTAAGTTTACTTTCCAGAAACCTACAACCTCCAGATGGTTCCTAGGCCAGATGAGCCCTGAAACCCAGAGGGGCAGCCTCTCCAAGAACATCAACTAGTACCATCCCCTAACCCATAGTGTTGATACCATGTTTCAACATGAAAAAGTTAAAATGAACATGTCCCAGAAATTCCTGAAGACTGGGAGAAAGATGAAGGGACAGGAAGGAATTATAACAGAGAAGATGGGACTTAACAAATAAGAATGACTGCTGAATTAGGATATTGATGTTTCTTTTGGTCTTCAGTGTCTTGAAGCAGCTAGAGGGAGAGGCAGGAAGTTGTAGGACTGTAACCCATACCAGACTTTGAAATCTGTTCTATAACTACTTGTTGAAATGTATTTTGAAATTTATTGCTTTTTTGTATAGATACTACATTTCACAATAAAAATGTAAAAAAAATTTTACCATGTAGACTCAAAATTAGAAACTAAGTAGGGATTAAAATGTCTGCTGTATAAATATTAAGTATTATGAATAAACGCAGGCACTTGTCTGTCTAATATGTTTATTCACACATCCTTCCTCAGGTTAATTACTTTCATCATTTCTTTGCTTGTGTGTAGATGCAAGGACAGAGCCCACCTGCTCCAACAAGAGGGATTTCCAAGCACACTGTGAAGGGTACAGATGAAGGAGAAGATGGAGATGAGCCAGATGAAGGGGACAGTGATGTTGATCTCTTGCCCAGGACGGAGATCAGGTAGATTTCAGTCTCTGAAATGGCACATTTGATATTTTGCAGTGAATTTTTAATTTTCTCTCTGAACTCAGTCAAGGGTATTTCTATGACATGATTATCCTTTTAGGGATCTGGATTGAAGGGTTCTGACTTGTGTTTTTCAGTGATAAAATCACTTCAGAGTTGGTGTCTAATATTGGTGACAAGAATTGGAAGATCAGGAAAGAAGGCTTAGATGAAGTAGCAGGCATTATCAATGAAGCGAAATTTATCCAACCAAACATAGGTGAACTTCCAACTGCCTTGAAGGGCCGGCTCAATGATTCAAATAAAATCTTGGTATGTACAGCGTAAGTCAGTTCTTTTTTTGTTTTATTTTTTTTAGAGATTCATTTTCAGTACTACTTTCACTAGCAAAAATGAGTGGTCATTTTATTTGCTTTAAAGTAGAAGTGCCTTCCTTTAATTTCTTAAGTGTGCCTCAAGATAGGTTTGTGGAAGACAGCATTATTAATAAAATTTTCAGGGATTTAAGAATTTGCTTTTTATAGGAATCCAATATTAAATATATTTTTATATAGCCTCTTATATACATAAATATGCTTCATTTCTAACTTTTAAATTTGGATTTTTGAGTCAGGGTTTTCTTAAACTAAACTTTACCTTAACTTAAAATGATAAAGAATTGTGATCACTGTTCTAAAATTCTACTAATTCAGTCTATGAACAGATAAAAGAAGAGACCATGGCATAAAAAGTACTAGCCAATTAGAATAACATCATAACAAGTTGATTTCCCTATCTCTTAAGTAGACTAGAAACTTCCTACTGTATTCTACATAGCAGCAAACTTGCAAAACTTCGAGCATAGCTTACTCATGGTTTGCACATAAAATCTTGGCTTTTTCATCTCAGGTGCAACAGACATTGAACATCCTGCAGCAGTTGGCAGTAGCCATGGGCTCAAACATCAAGCAACATGTGAAGAACTTGGGTATCCCTGTCATTACCGTCCTTGGAGACAGCAAGGTAAACTTACCTCTTTTCACCATAGCACTGTCTGGAAAAGGCCAGCCACATTCTTGGGCTGAAAATAATTCTCTTTCCTAGAGCACATGTGAAGAGTTGATATGCTTTTTTTTTTTTTAACATGGGCAGGCACTGGGAATCGAACTCAGGTCCTCTGGCGTGGCAGGCAAGCATTCTTTCCTACTGAGCCACCGTGGCCCACCCTGATATGCTTTTTAAAGAAGAGAATTTTAGGGATTAAAATAGTAAATATTTTTATCTTCCATCTAGTAGTAAGGTGATCAGACATATTACTGGCTTTGTGACCCTTAGGTAAACTCAGTTTATCTGTGTAAATATTGTGTAATTAGAATCTGTATATAAAGTGCATTGCATCATGCCTGTCTTATGTGATATGCATTCAATAAATGGTTGCTATTATGATTATGACATTGTAAAAAGTACTGCCATACTAGGGTAAATTTCCAAAACCTACAACCTCCAGATGGGTCCCTGGACCAGGTAAGTCCTGAAATGCAGAGAGGCCAGCCTTTCCAGAGTATCAACTAGTTCCAACCCCCATCCCATATTATCAGCAGCCCCTTTCAACTTGAAAAAGTTACGATGGGCATAGCCCAAATACCTCTAAAGAGTGGGAGAAACATACTCAGAGGAACAATAAAAATTATGTGACTGCTAGATGGATTTAACAAATAATTTGAAAGTGTGTGTTTCATTTAAAAATCATATGGAGAACAACATTCAATTGGCCTCTAGAGTTGTGCATATTTCAGGTTGTGGCATCATAAGCTCTTTATTATTCATAGCTAGTTGTTTTATTCTGAAACTCTGTCACCATTTTGGTAAGACAGTTCCTAATACAGAACAAAGACCCTGGTGTAGTATTCAATCTCAGATGACATGCCTAGTTTTGTGGTGCTACCTTCTGCTGACCCTGCAGATTTTAGCTGCCCTCCATTTCTGATTTCTTGAATGTGATACCCACTTTCTTACTTCATCTGCCTAGAATGATATTTTATACTCTTCCTCTATGGCAATATTTATCCTATGCTCCTGGAGTTTTTCACACATGCCTACTGAAACATTTGTTATATTATCTTTACATGTTTTACCAATATTTCAGGCAGTGTTTCTTGGGGAGACTGTATAGTGGTTACCAATGTGGATTCTGAAGCTAGACTCCCTATTTTAGAATCATGGTTTCATTACTTATTAGTTATACAAACTCAGGCAATTTCCTCAACTTCTCTGAGCTCCCATTTTATCATCTGTAAAACAGGCATGCTAATAATAATTTATCTCATAAGGTTGTTATGAAGATGAAATGGTTTAATATATGTAAAGAAGTTTTTAGGACATTATCTGACACATCATAAGCAATAATCTACTGTTATTATGAAAAAGAGCTGTCTCATTTGTTTTTACCACCAAGTAGAATGCTGCACTGTAATTTATTGCTTTACTGTTGATCACAACACGTCATAGTGTTTCTAGACCTTTGTACTATAAATCATGTCTCTGAAAAAAAAAGAGTGGGAGAAAGACCCAACCTGATGGTGGAGTTACACAGAAAAGGTAGGTTTAACAAATGAGTATGAGTGTTTAATCATTACACTGATATTTCTTTTGCCTCCAGTAACTTAGAGCAGCTAGAAATAAAAACCTAAAGTCATGGAATTGTAACCCATACCAAACACTGAGATTTGTTCTACAACTAAGTGTTGCAATGTACTTTGAAATTTATTACTTTTTTGTATATATGTTATTTAAAGAGAAGGAGGAGTATAACAGAGAAGATAAGATTGAACAGATGAGTATGACTGTTGAATCATTGTATAGCTATTTCTTTTGGTCTCCAGTATCTTGGAGAAGCTAGAAGAAAAAATGAAAAATTGTGAAACTGTATCCTATACCAAACTTTAAAATCTGTCCTATAACTACCTGTTAAAATGTACTTGGAGACTTCCAGGAAGATGACCAACTAGAGTAGCTTGAGATTAGCACTGCTCCATGGAAAAGTTAGAGAAGGGACAGGAGGGTGACTGAGGCAGCAATTTGGGAGTGTGGCTGACCTGGGAGAGCCTTCTGCACCACATGGGACAGCCCTGGTTGCAGAGGCAGAGAAACTGAGAGGCAGAAAGCTAGAGCCTGGCCTAGAGGTGCGGAGCTGTGGAGCCCGTGGGAGTACACGGACGGGTACATGGGATTAGGAAGTAAAACAGACTGTGTTCCTTGGACATGCTACCCTCACCAGCACAGTCCTGTCACCGGTGACTCACCTCACACCCCACACACCTGAACCCCCTTACCCATTCCCATACCCCGCGTTCTAGGTACCCCCACCCCACCAGCCCCCAGTGCACATACCTGCTCCATACCCCCAACCCATGTGCAGCCCAACCTACCTCTTACTGCACCCCTCCTCACCTCTCCTGCACCCATCCCCAGCACTAACCCCTCTCCCTGTTCTCTGCAGGCTGTTACCAACACATGAAGATTGTGGGCACTAACCTCCATACCTAAGCTACCCCAGCCGAACACCCCCAACCCCCACCCCCACACCTGTAGTGTCATACTGCCTCACCCTGCCCTCCCCGAACTCAGCGCATCCATTTACAGCACTCCAGACCCACGCATGCACATGGGCCCCCAATCCCATCATTCAGCTCTGGAAACTGCACGTTACAGCAGCCCTAGAACCACACATGCACACAGCCCTGAGCCTCACTCCCAGCTCTGAGAAAGTGCCAACCTACGCAGCCAGGTCACATCTGCCCCTGACCCACGAAGGTGTAACACCAGCCTGCTGCCACAGCTTGACGCTTGCACACAAAATGCTCCATGCCTTAGACAAGCACACACCAGGGTTATGTCCCCCAGACTGGTGCACCTGCACAGCTACATCCTCCCTGGCCACTGGGCACCCACGTTCACAAGCACCAGCATAAGATCCCCAACCTGCACCCATACATGCCTTGAAAGAAATCACCACACTGAGTGCCCACCCCTGCCCTGCTCCCTGCTGTACAACCATCCTGGAAACACAAGGCCTTAGACAACTGAAGGAAATCAATTCCCAAAGTAAGTCAATTAAGCTATCTACATGCGATGAAGAAAGCAAAAGATCACTAAGCATATCGCAATTCAGACAGATATAGCCCTGCCTAATGACCAGATTAAAACACCAGAGGAGACACAGACGTTGGAACAACTAATCAAAGATGTTCAGATAACTCTACTTAATAAAATAAGTGGGATATCAAATGGCATAAAGGAGATCAAGAAGACAGTAGAAGAGCACAAAGAGGAATTTGAAAGAATAAATAGAAAAATAGCAGAAATCACAGAGATTAAAGACTCGGTTGACCAAATAAAAACACACTAGAGGCACCCAACACAAGATCTGAAGAGAGAGAAGAAAGTTTAAGTGATATAGAGGATAGGATAACTGACTTTGAAGACTCCAAACAGCAAATGGCAAAGAAAATCGAAAACATTGAATGGGAACTCAGGGAAATGATAAACAAAACAAAGCACACGAATATAAGAATCATTGGTGTCCCAGAAGGAGAAGAGAGGAGTAAAGGGCTAGGAAGAGTAGTTGAGGAAAAAATGGGGGAAAACTTCCCAACCCTCATAAAGGACATAAATATACAAGTCAAAGAAACCCGAAGAACTCCAAACAGAATAAATCCAAATAGGCCTTCCACAAGGCACGTACTAATCAGTCTGTCAAGTGTGGAAGAGAAGCAGAAAATCCTGAAAGCGACGAGAAAAACAATCTACTACATACAAGGGAAATCAAATAAGACTGAGTTCAGACTACTCATCTAGCACCCTGGAGGCGAGAAGGCAGTGGTATGATATACTGAAGATCCTGAAAGAGAATGACTTCCAGCCAAGAATTCTGTACCCAGCCAAATTGTTCTTTAAAATTGAGGGAGAGATTAAAGCTGTCACAGAACAAAGAAGTCCTGAAAGAATTTGTCAGCAAGAAACCAGCCCTAGAAGAAATACTAGAAGGAGTTCTGCCGGCTGGGGGGAAAAAAAAGACAGAGGGAGGTCTGGAGAGGGGCACAGAAGTGAAGAGTGCCACTAAGGGTAATCTAACGAATACAGAGAGAAAAAGGGAAAAGAATATATAGATCTGACAAAATAAAAAAAGATAAAATGGTGGAATCAAGAAACAGCTTTTACAGATACTATGATTCCACTTTTATGCCCAACATAAAGGTATAATCAGAGACTTATAATATAGAATACAGAGGACTTAGAGATGCATAGAAGCTAGAGTGAACTGGTAGCTAATGAGATTGGACTCCAACATAAGGGACTAGATAGGAGCAAAGGTGATTCTCTAGTGGGTCTAGAAGTAATATTACCATATTGAAGATGAACAAGATTGAAAGGGGTTGTATAGACCTACAAGTCCCACTGACTCCAATAGAAATATGAATGAGTTCTTGTAAAAATTACTTCAGAGATATGATTTTTGTATAAAGAGTGTTTGAGTCCAGCGTACAGGAGGAAAACTGCTATTGCATGCCATGAGATATCTTCAAAAGGGAACCATTAGTACTACCACAGCAACAGCAGATGTAAACAATGGAGTGAGGGACAAGAGTTAAGAGGAGCTTTAGATTTCCTGTTTGGTGAGGGTGTGTTTTTTTGGTCTTCTGTCTCTTGGGAACAATGGAATTATCTAAAATTGAGAATGTTGATGGATTCTGGACTTTGGGCCCTCTCCATGATGCCTGATGAAAGCAGGTGGCTGAAGGATGCCCTGAAAGAAGTAGATTGGCAAACAATGGTATATACTCATGAGCGAAGGCTGTGCTGCTACAAAAGGGAACAATGTCGTGAGGCATGCAATGATGTGAATGAACATGTGGGACATTTGGTGAAACAAAATAAGCCAGAAACAAAAAAACAACAATGGTATGGTGACCTTTAGAAAATGCTTATAAGAAAACAGAGGCCTAGATTGTAAGCTTTTAGAGCAAGACACATTAAGTCTGGAGTGGTGATTATTATTTCTGGATTTTTTGAGGCTGTTTTTATATATAACCTGATATTTAGAGATAAGAATGAAGCTGAACAGGTTGGGGTTAAAGTAATTCAGGACATAGGGGTAAGGAAGACAGTGTCTGTATTTTAGAACCACACATACTCTTTGAGACCAATGGAAGAAAGGTCTATTTGATTTGGAACTAAAATTTTCTGTCATGCATAATCTAATTCAACCTCTCTGTGTAGCTTATTTGAACAACTGAAACACAGAGAGCACAGAATGAGAAAGAGGTCCTTTAATCCTATATAGACAATTGTAATGCCTGGAAACATCCTATAGTATATTAAGTAGATAATAAAAAGTATTGGCAAAGTCCCCTGAGGGAGGGGAGAAAGAATATGGAACTATTAAACCTTACCATCAGGGAAACTCCTGATACTGGGTCAAACTTTAGGGACACCCAAATCAATAGACCATGCTCTCCATCAGGAGACTTACTCTTGTGAAGCTTATGTAGGTAGCATAGAAGCTTAGACTACCTATAGGCATGTCTGAGAATTACTTCTGGAGGACCTCTGTTGATCTGATGTGGCTTCAGTCTCTCTAAGCCCACCTCTGCAAGTGAAATCATTGCCCTCCCCCCCATGTGGGACATGACATCTAGGGGTGAAAGTCTCCCTGCTGATGTGGGAAAGGACTCCCAGGGACGAATACCTGGCACCATGGGGTCAAGAATTACATGCTGACCAAATGGGGGAAAAGAAGTGTAAGTAATAAAGTATCAGTGGCAGAGAGAGTTCAGATAGATAGTTGAGAGGCTACTCTGGGGGTTGCTCTTATGCAAGCCATAGGTAGACTTTGCTACCTATCATAACCTGCCAACCCCCAACCAGGACCATTCCAGCCAATCCTAAAGAACACCTAGGGCAATATATAAGATTCCACAAGGGTTCCAGGCACTAGAGTAACTTGCCAGAAACCTACAACTTCCAGATGGGTCCCTGATCCAGATAAGTCCTGACACCTAGCCCAGCCTCTCCAGAATGTCAGATAGTTCCATCTCCCTACCCCATTTTAGTGACAGACCCTTCTACTTTCAAAAATTTAGAATTGCCATAGCCCAAAGAACCCCAGTGAGAGGTATGGAAAGATGAAAGTTGATGGTGGAATTATACAGAGAAGATAGGACTTAATAAATGAATATGAATGCTGAATCATTAAATTGATATCTCTTTTAGTCTCCAACATTTCAGAGCAGCTAGAAGTAAAACCTAAAATTGTGAAACTGTACCCCATGTCAAAGTCTGAAATGTTCTACAGCTAATTGTGGTGCTGTGCTTAGAAATTTATAGCTTTTTTTGTATATATGTTATTCACAAAAAGAAGGAAAAAAAAGTCGATTGCGATAATGAAGTATTTAAGCCCTCTAGCCTCCTATATTCTGGAGTAGCTAGAAGGAAAAATATGAGGATCGTTTGGTAGTCCATGACAAACTCTGGGATCTATCCTGTGGCCCCTTTTTGAGGAGTGCTTTGAAAACTGTTGTTTTTTGTTTCTTTGCTTTGTATATATGTTATCCTGTACAATAAAAAAAAGTTTAAGAAAAGCATACTTGGAAATTTATTGTTTTTTTGTTACATTTCAGAAGTTAAAAATAAAAGTATCGCTGTAGATAAAGTTTGAATAAATACGTGAATTTTGCAATCATGGTTTTTTGGTAGATTTTCCATACACTACTAGAGTAGGATCTTTGCTTAATTCAGTAGCATCTTTGTAGTTTCACAGTCCTGGAATTTGTGATATTTTTGGTTGCAATCTAGGTAGCCCTAGATTGAATATTTGAATTACTTTTTATATCTTAATTTGAGAAAGTGTTCTATTTTAATATTCTTTGGTTTAACAAATCCATCTCTATGAATGCAAACTAATATAAAAACATAACTTAAATGTTCAAATTGTTAGCAATTTCAGTCTTAACCATTATGAGACTTCTGACTTAGAGAATTGCATTCTTTATCAGATAGTCATGGGCATTTGAGCCCCAGAGATTCAGGAGATGAAATCTTAGGAGTTTATTCCTATTATGTGATAGTTTATGCCTAGATCACTTTTTGCCTAATTAACAGTCCAGGATCTTTACAGTTGGGATTTTATATTTATGTTAGTACAATAATAGAATTGGATTCTGTTTCAGAAAAGATGGTCCTAAATATGATCTTGTGGAGCTTAGAGAAACCTGTTGTCCTATTCATGTAGCAACAAGCTTTTTAACCTTGTTATTTTTGCTCATTCTTGATTCAGAAGAACGTTCGAGCTGCTGCCCTAGCGACTGTGAATGCTTGGGCAGAACAGACTGGTATGAAGGAATGGTTGGAGGGAGAAGATCTTTCTGAAGAGCTCAAGAAAGAAAATCCTTTCTTGAGGCAAGAGGTTAGTACTGTATAATCATGTGCTTTACTCGTGCCTTTCACCTTCATAGGGAAGGACTAACCTTTCAAATGTGGGATGTTCTTTTCTTGAACTCTTAAATGGTAAAATAAGAGGTTTTAAAGACAAAGTTCAACATTTCAATTCCATCGGTGTAATCCTCCATATCAACAAACTGTAGAAGAAAAGTCCCATGATCATATCAGTTGATGCAAAATAAACATTTGACAAAATCCGTGGTAAATATTCTTAGCAAGTTAAGAATGAAGGGGAAATACATCAATTTGATAAATAGCATATACAGAAAACCTGTAACACCATACTTAGTAGTGAAAGACTGGGAGCTTTCCCCTAAGATTAAGGAACATGCTAAGATGTCCACTCTCACTACTTCCTCCCTCCTTTTTTTTTTAATAACTTCAAACACACAAGACAGTTACAAAACAATACAAATCCCATACAGAGAACTTTTGACATACCTGTAACCAGTCTCCACATGCCTAGATCCCACCAATTTTAACATTTTACCACATTTTCTATATTGTTTTATCTGTCTTTTCATTTATCTGTCTCTCTGTCTGTCTGTTGGTCCACCAGTCACTCCATCAACCCATTTTCTGAGCATGAGTGTAGGTGGCGCACATGGTGCTCCCTGAACACTTGATACTGCCATGTGCATTTCCCTAGAACACAGATGTTCACTTAATCTCATCACCTTAAGTGCAGTTATTGAGTTCAAGAAATTTAGCATTGATATAAAGCTTATGATCTAAATTCTAGTTTTTACATATATGCCAATAATATCTTCTTCAGCCTTTTCTCACTTGCTAGATCCTATCCAGAATCACGTGTTGCATTTAATTCTCATTGTCTCTTTAGTTGCTCCCTTGCTCCTTCTTTCTTAATTTCTTTCTTTCCTTTTTTTTCTTTTATTTCTTTCTCTTTCTCTCTCTGTTTTTTAAATTATGTGAGCATATATACAACACTAACTTTTCCTTCTCGACCACTCCCAAGCACATCATTTAGTGGGATTAATCACATTTGCATTATTGCAGAACCCTCACCACCTCTCATTACCAAAACCTCCCCAAATCTCCAAACAGAAACCCTATACCCATTTTGCATTAATGCCCCCTTTTCTCCTTGCCCCTGCACTCCTGGCATCCTGTAGTCTAATTGCTGTCTCTGTGAGCTTGCATATTCTCCAATATTTTTGTAGTTACAACGGTGCTTAAATTTAACATCTTAAATCTGGGATTATCTCATTTCCATTGGTGCTAACTTCAGTAGTGCACACAGACTGTGTCCCTGTGTCCATGCCCCCGACCTTTATGTGGTTCTTGTCACAGGTTGCATGTTTATAATTACAAGCCCCAAATCACTGATTTTTTTCTTTATATTTTATGATTTGCCTTTTAAATCTTATAAAAAATTAAATGGAGTTAAAGACCAAAAATAGCATAGTATTGGCATTTTATTTACCCATGTCATTGCCCTCTCTGGAGATCTTTATCTCTTTGTGTGGCTTCATCTATTGTCTGTTGCAGAGCTCTCTTTAGCATCTCTTGCAGGGCTGGTCTAATAGTGATGAACTCCCTCATTCCTCTGGGAGTATCTTAATCACTCCCTCATTTTTCAAAGACAGTTTTGCCAGATACAGAATTCTTGGTTAGCAATATTTCCCCCTGCATTCAGTGCTTTAAATGTGTCATCCTACTTACTGCCTTCTTACCTCCATTGTTTCTTGTGAGAAATGGGCACTTAATCTTACTGATGCTTCCTTGTATGTAACATGTTGCTTCTCTCTTATGACTTTGAAAATTCTCTCTTAATCTTTAGCATTCAGCATTTTGATTATATCTTGGCGTTGAGTTTCTTGAATTTATCCTGTTTGGACGTCATTGAGTATCTTGGATTGTCTGACTAAATTTGGCAAGTTTTTAGCCATCATATATTTGCATATTCTCTATGCCCCCTTTCTCTTTTCCTTCTCCCTCTGAGTCTCCCATGATGTATAACTTGATGGTGTCCACAGGTTCCTCAGGCTCTGTTCACTTTTCTCCATGCTTTCTTCTTTCTGCTCTTCATACTGAGTGATTTCAATTCTCTTTATTTTCTGATTCTTTCTTCTGCCAGCTCCAATCTGCTGTTGAGCCCTCCTAGGGAATTTTTGATTTCTGTTCTTTTTGGTTCCTTTTCATAGTTTCCAACTCTTTTTTAAAGTCTGGTATGTCCCAGTTCTACTCCTCATTAATGGTTTCCTCCTCATTAATCACGAATGGTTTCTCATGCTTTAATTGTCTCCTTCCCCTGGGCCATCCCTTCCTGTTACTTTGTATGTTCTGTAACCCTTTGTTGAAACCTGGATGTTTTGATATTTTAATATGTCATTGCTGGAATTTATACTCATGAGGTATCTGTTCTTGAACGTTGTATCCAGCTGGTGTTATGACAGAACTTTCCTTGAATGCCATAAGCTAAAGACTAAAGATGAAGGTTGGGGTTGGGGAGAAACCTTTTGCAGATTGAATTGTGCAAGGTGCTCTCCTTTAGGGTGCATGTATATTTTCTTGGGCATGTGGATGTGGCTCTAGGAACTCCACCATTTACTCCTTTCCAAATATCTCCTCTTCCCTCAGAAACAGTTACTTCATGATCTTGGGCACGGCCTTGTATGTCCTAAAGCCAGCAGTCCCTTGCCCCAGGCAGCACAATTTAAATGTTGTTCCACAGTCTCTGAAGGAGAGCTCTTTGAACTGCCTTCTAAACAAGGCAAGTTCTGGGTCAGAGAGTCACCCAGGCTACCACCAGGTAGACTAGGCCAGACATACATGCTTCCAGTATGTGTACAAGGGCTACTCTGTTTCCTCCAAAACTGGGCCAATTTTCCACATTGGGAGCATGGGCCGCTCCATGCTAAGTCGATGGGCACAGGAGGGGGTCAGCTGGGGCGCCATGACATCATCCTAATGCATTTAAGTAGCTTTTTTTCTTGATTTTACACATGCTCTATTACCGCAGTCCTTTAATTGTTGCATGAAGTTTTGAGAAAGATGTTTTGGCCAGTTCTTACTAGTTATTTACTGTTTCTGTCAAGGGAAGGAGCCCTAAAGCCTCTCACTACTTTTATTCACCATAGTACCAAAAGCTCTAGTCATTGATGTAAGGCAAGAAAAAGCAAGGAAAGTCATACAGATTGAAAAGGAATAAATAAAACTGTCCATAATTGCAGTTAACATGATTGTCTCCATAGAAAATCTCAAATAATCTACTAATAAACTCTTACAACTAATGAGTTCAACAAGGTTACAGGATACAAAAGCAATATGCAAAACCAATTGTATGAATATATAGAAACTAAAATTAAAAACATAATACCGTTTACAGTCATGCTACCCAAAATGAAATCCTTAGATACAGAATACAGATATTCTGTACAGATACAGAATATATATGCTGAAAATTTCAAAGTGCTGATAAAAGAATTCAAAGAAGACTGAAATAAATGGAAAGATATGTTCTGTTCATGGATTAGAAGACTCAACATAGTGGAGATATCAGTTCTTATCAAGTTTATAGATTTCATGCAGTCCCTATAAAAACTTAAGCAAACATTTTATAGACACAGATAAACTTTTTCTAAAATTTATATGAAAAAGTGGGTGGTGTGATGGTGGCTCAGTGGCAGAGTTCTCACCTGCCATGCTGGAGACCCAGGTTCGATTTCCTGTGCCTGCCCATGTAAAAAAATAAATAAATAAAATAAGATAAAATAAAATTTATATGAAAAAGTCTAGGCCTTAGAATAGGTAAAACTTTCTTGACAAAGAAGAATAAAGTGAGGGAAAATCACTTCACCAGTAAATAAGGCTTACTATATTGCTGTAGTAATCAAGACACTGTAATATTGGTGGAGAATAGACATATAGCTGTGTGAAACAAGAGAGGCCCAAAAATAGACCCAAGTAAATGTGGTCAACTAATTGTTGACAATAGAGAAAGGCTAGCCCCTTCAAATTATTTTAGAGCAATTGGACATCCACAGACAAAAAAATGAATATTGACCTAAACCTCACACCTTATACAGAAATTAATTCAGAATGGACTTATATGTAAAGCATAAAACTATAGAACTTTTAAAGGACAACATAGGAGAAAATCTTCAGGATCTAGAGCTGGGCAAAGAATTCTTAGACTTAATACCAAAGCATGATCTGTGAGAGGAAATATTGATAAATTATACCTCATTAGAATTACAAACTTTTATTTTACAAAAGACCATGCCAAGAAGATGAGAGCCTGCAGAGTTGAAGATATTTTCAAACTATCTGTTGAAGGATTAGTATCTAGAATATATAAGCAACTCTAATTACTCAACACAAAAAAAATAAGTGAATTAGAAAATTAGAAACAAGAACAGACATATCACTGAAGAGGATATACAGATTATAAATAAGTAGGTAAAAGATGTTTAACATCATTAGCCATCAGAGATATGAAAATTAAAACTACAATCTAACACTACACATCTGTCAGAATGGCTAAAATTAAAATAGTAATAATTTCAAATGCTGGTGAGATGTGGAGAAATGAGAACCCTCATACGTGCCTTATGGGAATGTAAAATGGAGCAGCCACTCTGGAAAAGAGTTTGGCAGTTTCTTATAAAAGTAATCATGTTGTTATCCAGTAATTATGCCCTTGGGCATTTATCCCAGAAATATAAAAATGTATCCACACAAAAACCTGTATAAATGTTCATAGCAGCTGTATTCATAGTAGCCCCAAACTGGAAACAGCCCAGATGCCCTTCAGCAAATTAATGGTTAAACAATCTGTTGTACATCCATACCATGGACATTCAGCAATAAAAAGGTACAAACTATTGATACATATGACAACTTGAATAAATCTCCAGGGAATTAGGCTGAGCAACAAAAGCCAATCCCAAAAGGTTACACACTCCATGATTGCATGTATGTAACATGTTTGAAGTGATGCAATTTTTAAATGGGAAAAGATTATAGTTGCCAGGGATTTGGTCAGGTGTGGGGGTGAGGAGGGAGATGGGTACAGCTAAGAAAAGGGCAGTGTTGAGGGACCCTTGTGATGGGGCTGTTCAGTGTCCTGATTAGTGGGTGTGCTAATATGTACATGTGGTAAACTGCATAGAACTAAGTGCACACAAATGAGTATAGGGAAAGCTGGGAAAGCCTGAGAAATCAATGGATTATTTCAATGGTCACTATCTTGGTTGTGATATATGGTTTTGTAAAATGCTTCTATTGGAGGAGACGGGGTCAAGTGTACATGGGATATTTCTGTATCATTATAATTGCATGTGAAGCTACACTTACCTCAATAAAAATTTCAATTAAAAAAAAATTACCAAAAAAACATTACAGGTATGAATTGTTTTAGAGGTTCAGAGAAAACCTGTCAGTGTATTGCCAAAACAATTTCCTGGTAGAATGTGTCTTCTGACAAAGTAAATGTTTTAGGTCTTTTCTAGCTGAATGTTTCTTATAACTTAATGAAAAGGGGAGGGTGCGGGGTATGGGGAAGATATGTGAACATTTCCATCTTTATAATTCATCAAGAACTATTAAAGCTTTAAAATTTCAGGCCCAAATATAGTCTAAAGAATGGGTCATCATCTTAAAGATGATTGTTATCACTGTATCTATCATTTAAATAGGGAACAATTCTTGAGCAATGAAATTACTAATTTTATATTGGAAAGTTGTAGAACTAATTCAGTGTTTGGGACTGATAGTGTTACTAAGCATGAAATAATAAATAATAAATTTTCACTTGAAATGTGTAACTAATCTTTATTTTTGGGAGCAGCTTCTAGGCTGGCTGGCTGAGAAACTACCTACTCTTCGTTCCACCCCCTCAGACCTTATCCTTTGTGTTCCTCATCTCTACTCCTGCCTAGAGGATCGCAATGGAAATGTGCGAAAGAAGGCCCAAGATGCTTTGCCATGCTTCATGATGCATTTGGGATATGAGAACATGGCCAAGGCTACTGGGAAACTAAAGGTATTTAAACTATTTGTTATTGTTGTTGAAAGCCAACAGAAAAATATTAAGCATGAATTTATACAAGCAAAAGATCATATTACCCTCCTGTAAGTCTCAAACTTGGAATCCTGATGAGAGAGAAAACAAAATATTGAGTTTAGAACTTCTAAAGAACCTGCTGACTCTGCCAGGGTGAAAATTCTGAACTTCTAGGAGGATAGCTAATTGAGTGTGACTTCATAATGTGTGTTACTTCTCTTACACTGTGTACTGCCTCTCTTACTTCATTGGTGTTTCAAAACCAAGAGCTCTGTCACTTCTTTAACAGCAGATCTGTAGTAAACATAATATGAGTGAATCTTTTATGTGGCTTCTCACTTCTTGTGTTATCTCTCTAGCCGACTTCTAAAGATCAGGTATTGGCCATGCTAGAGAAAGCCAAAGCTAACATGCCGGCCAAACCTGCTGCACCTGTGAAAGCAACTTCCAAACCACTAGGAGGATCAACTGCAGCCAGAGTCCAGCCTGCATCAGGTGATTATCTCAGGAGGGTCCAAAGGGAAAGGAAATAGCTGTAGGGAGTGCTAAAAAGAGACCCACCCTTCATTTTTCATCACAGTTCCTCACAGCATAGATTTCGAGCCCTCCCGCCCTCTCTCCTTACTCTCCTTACTCTCCTTTCACCTGCATTTGTCTAGTACATGTTTTATGATAGAAACTGTGTTAAGCCCCAGGAAAGTCTTCATTGTCGCCTTTGGTGGCAGATCAGCCAAGGAGCCTGTAAGTGGGGCGTTTGTTTATCTGAGTATTCTTTCTGCATTTTCCTTTCTAAGGCATCCCCCATCAGATGGAATTCACATGTGTTCCCACTCCCACAAGCACAGTACCCTCCCTAGGTCACACAAATAGAGAAGTGGTGGAGCCATCTGTCTACCGAGAAAGGCTCAAAATCCTCCGACAGCGATGCGGGCTGGACAATACAAAGGTACTGCTCCCTTCCTTCTCGGTGGGCCTGGGAAGGTGATGGCAGGGCAGGGACAGTCTTGGTAGCTGTTGTTCCAGAGTTGCAGCTTGGCCTATTGAAGATGACAGGGCAGGGACAGTCTTGGTAGCTGTTGTCCCAGAGTTGCAGCTTGGCCTATTGAAGATGACAGGACAGGGACAGTCTTGGTAGCTGTTGTCCCAGAGTTGCAGCTTGGCCTATTGAAGATGACATCTCTTCTTCTCTCAATAGCAAGATGACCGGCCTCCATCGATCTCTTTGCTCTCCAAACCAGCAGTGCCTACTGTTGCTTCTCCCACAGACATGCTGCACAGCGAACTCTCTCAGCTCCATGAGTCTTGGGAGCAGCACCAGCATTCAGACCTGGATGCTAACCAGACTCATTCTTCAGGAACCATGACCACCTCCTCTTCTTCCACAGCTAACATTGACGACTTGAAAAAAAGACTGGAGAGAATAAAGAGCAGCTGCAAATGAAGCTGCCCCATTCCCCTGGCACCCTGCAGCTTTAGTTTACTAAACTGGAAGTCCTCATAGTATAAAGTGGCCTTGGCAGGCCTAGTGTACACACACTGGTTGTAGGTATCATACTGTGGATCTGGGGGAGGAGTGATTGTGGCACAAGTATTTGTACATATTTTGCTCTCTCCATCAGCATCCTGCCTCTCTAGAAGACTGTCTGTGCATTAGTTTAGTGTACAGACCTGTAAACAGCTGCTTTCCTCTCAGCTCACACTAGTTTCCATATCCTTTTTCTTTTTCTTTTATTTTTAATTACTCATTTAAAGTTGTCCTAACCTTTCCTAGCTCTTAACTATTCAGAACTCTTTAATAGTTTTCCTTTGAGTTTGTTAGCTCTTCTCCCTGTAGCCCTCAAGGGTTGCTATATTCTGTATGAATGCATGGCATGCTACAATTAATTTAAGACTGTTTTGTAAATAAAGTTTGCATTAACTATACCTGTCTCCCAAGATGCACCATATCTGGGAGAGTGGAGGCAGCTCTGTTTCCACCTTTTCTTGGGCATCCAGCCAGTTAGAGAAAGGTTAGATACTCACCCCTTGGAACTTGTCTTTTACTCCTTTGGAATAGGGAGAATTCCACTCTCCAGCTTTCCATGGGCAGCTCTTAAGGAAGCAGAGAAATCCCATCCTTCCCTGTTTTGAGATTCTGGTCATGATTTCCTTCCTGTCCTCACCACGGTACTAATGTGCTCTTAGGCTTCCAATCTCTTTCCTGCCCACGTGCATTGGAGAGGGTGCCCAAGGATGAGCTGTGCTGCTGGGGTTCTCAGCCCACAACTAGGCTTGGATTCATTTAACTAATGGGCATAGGAGAGCTTAGGAGCTTCCTGCTTGGTTGTCTCGGGTCAGTTTGGTCCAGATTAACAATTACTCCTCAGTCCCAGTGACGACCAGGAATACCGAGCTTCACTTTAGGACTACATTCTGGGACCTTCTCTCCACAGTCAGAAGACCTCTTCAGTGGTTCTGGATCCAGATGCAAGACTTTTTAGGCAGCCATAAAGTTCAAAGAAACTTTTCTAGCCCACTTTGAACATCAGTGTTCAAGAAATGAAAGGTTGACCAAAAAAAAAAATCCGCTGTTGCTCCCAGTTGACATTTTCAGCTGACCTCCACAATGCTGGGGGTTAAACTTCCCTCTCTTCCCTCCACTAGGAACACGGAACAGGTATGTGTTTACTGAAGGGAAGACAGGACTTCAGTACTGTCCTCTTGTCTGGGATGAGCATAGCTACCCTAGAGAGCCAAAGTGCCCAGAGCAGACAGCCCTGTTAGCTGCGGGCCAGAGGGGAGCACTCTTATAAGAACACATGCTCTTGTTTAAAAAGTAGAGTCTGGATAGGATGACTAATTCTTAATCACTTGCCCCTTGCTCTGGTTTAAACTCTGGACTGCCAAGATCCTGCAAGCTCACTGAATTCTCAGTTTTTACCCTGTTTTCTTGCCAACCAGAAGCAAAGAATTGGGGTAAGGAACACTTACATCTGTTCCCTCATGTATTAGAAAATGGGAACGTGGGGAAGGGGGTGGGATAAGAATACCTATCAGCCTTAGGTCCTGTCCCCCTTTTAAGCCATGGACATTAGTGGATGCTCCTAGGCCAACAGTGGAAACTCCCTGCTCCACTCCCCTAGCCTACACCAGGGCAGACGTTCCATCTTCACACCTTCCCACCACGCTCAGGTGAGACTCGCAACCCAGTCCTCCACATGCCGGTTGGCTGACATGCATTTCCTACAAGCTGACACTCACTAGCACACCAGTTTTGGGCTATCATGTCTGGTTCCCTCTGAATCATAAATGCCCATAACAGGAAATGACCGTGGAGCACAGTGTAGCTAGGAAATTGGTAGAACCATGTGAAAGGGCAAAGGTAGGTCGGCCATGCTCCCTCCCAGACCAGTGCTCTCTGCCAACAGTAACTTTGGAGAAAGATACCCTTCGTGAATCCATACACACCTGTATATTCTGTGGGTCCCAGTTCTTGGAGAAACTAATTGAAGTTCAATAATGGCTATGTGAGTAAAAGTTCTGGGGAGCAAAAACTCCACCAATATACTATTTGCAGGGACCAAAGGAGGGAGTCTGTAAGTGGCAGAGGAATTTCTAATTTGCCAACCTAGGTATCTAGTCCAGATGTTGGGCAGTAGTGAGAATAAGTGTCAATAAATTTATGGAGAGTTTACCAGGCAGTAAACATTACGTTAAGTACTTTATGTAAATTATCTCATTTAATTGTCACCTTATGAGGGAAGTAATGTCATTACTTCTTGGAAACTGAGGTTCAGGAAGGGTAAGGGACTTAACCATTTAGGTTGGAACCAGGTAAGCCAGGCAGGTCTGCTGTTAAGTCATGGGCCTAGCCACTACGACTTGAAATACTCTAAAATTAAGGCCTTTAAAATACTGAGCATGTCAAGACATAAACAACATCATGTTAGTAACACGAGGAAGGATATAGGGACTTATTAGAGACATTTGAGTTAAAAAGAGCTACTGACCCCTTGCCATGCCTACCCTGCCTCTCTGGCCCCAGGACCAGCTCCTTAGAACCCAGAGAGCAGAGTGGCTACAAGCACAGGCCTCAGGATCTTGTGCCCATGTTCCACGTCCTAGTTCTCCCCTGAAGCCGTGAACTTGGGCAAGGTGCTGGGCTTTGAACCTTGGCTTACTTACCTTCCGTGGTGGGGTCTACACCAGATAATTCATTAAAGCCCCAAGTCCAGGACATCTTAAATGCTCACAAACTCAAGCTGCCAGCTCCCATCTCCTCTGGCCCTTTTCTGGAGGTAGGAGATTCTTTAAACCCTGCCTACCCAGCAGGTCTACTGGGTCTTCAGAGCCCAGTCCTGGCAGCCAGCCATGAACAGCACTGGGAAGCCCTGGAGCTCATTGAGAGCCACTTTGATTGGGAACTAGAGTGGCAGAAACAAATCAGAAAACATTGACTGGATTGGCTTCTGTGATTGCAGTGAGGGCCAGGAAGGCAAGTGGCCCGCTCACCTCCAAAACGATCAATGACCTTCTGTATCCACTTCTTCAGGTGAAACACGTGTGTGTAGAATCTGTATTCCCCATCCCGATCACAGCCTTCACCCCACGAGACGATGCCCATTTGATACCAGTGTTTGTTGTAGGAGCTCTGAAGAAAAGACATGGAGTTACCCTGCCAGGCAGTTGTTTCTGAAAACCAGGCTCCCTCCTCACCCCATCCCCCCAAAGAACTACCCACCAGTCTCTGCCCTTTTGAGAAGCTTATGTTCATGACAAAGGGCCCCCCATTGTCACCTTCACAAGCATCTCCTCCTTGTCCTTCATCAGGCTTGTAGCTAGAGCAAGAGCAGCAGTGCTCAGGAGCATGGCGCGGTGTTCAGGTGTGCTCCCCTTCAAGGGACGTGGAGCATGTGTGTCCACCTGCCTCCCCCGGGCACCTCTGACTCCGCATTTCAGCACCCCAAGACTTCAGGCCAGCTCTGACTTGGACAATATCCGCAGTCTAACCACGTCCCTCCTCCACCCCTGGCCAGATCACCCCCACCTCGCCACTGACCCACCACTTTCCCCAATTCTACTTTCACTCACCTACAATCCACTCTCCACCTAGCAGGCAGAATTCTTTTTAAAAGTAAGACATACAGATAGCTGAGGTGAGGGTGGTTCCCTTCATCTGGATCTCCCCATGTCCCTCACAATACAGAACAAAATAACGAACAATAAAAAAATCCTTCACACAAAAAGCTACACCTTCAACATAACTAGAATACAGACAGCATCCAAACTCCAAATTAATTTAATATATTGTATATTGTATACTAAAACTTATGTGGGGATGAGGACAGAAAAATATCTCCTAGATAAAGGAGGGTGCGAATCCACGAAATGAGTAGATGCAAATTAAATCATATAAAGATGCTATAAGGAAACAATACCTTAGCTAATACAATTTCTCCCCCAAAACACAACCATGAAACAAGAAAACTGATTCAGCACTCCAAACTGATTTATCCTCAAGCAAACCTGGAATGTAAAAAGACACACGAATCAGAAACTGGAAAACTACAAACAAAGCAACAAAATATCAGAAGCAATACAAAACAAAAAAGTGGTTGAAATGGAACTAGGGCAAAGAAGAAGAAAAATAATGGAAGAGAACTAATATTTAGAACATAATCCAAGGAAATTTCACAGAAATAAAAGGCATGACTCTGCATATGGAAAGGATGTCAGGGTGGCTGGAAAAACTGCCCTGAAGCAATCAGCTCTTGAGACATAGCCTAGGAAAACTGTTACACTTCAAAGATTAAGAAAAAAAAATTCCCAAGGCCCCCAAGCAAAAAGATGAAATAACTTACAAAGTTATCTGTTAATATCAAAAAAATACATACAAAGCAATCAATAATAAAGCCACATTTTCACACAAAAAATACATCGCGGAAAGTGAATCAAAAATTTTTGTTTTGTTTCATTTGTCCTCGACTTTTTCTTTTGAAATAATTTCAAATTTACAAGACAATTGCAAAGAATAATATAAAAGCCATACAGAAAACTCCAACATATGAACCAAAGACTTTATATCCATTAAGTTTACCTTCAGGTGTCAAGGCTACAGAAAACCAGCTATAAACTGTTCAACTTGGGAAATATTATACCCTTGACCCTTTCTGAAGAATCTATAAGCAGACAAGCTTTCAGCCAATCAACAGATGAATTGGCGTTACTTCAATAAAAGGATTGATGAACTGATCTGAAAAAACAGAAATAATGCAACTAAAAATATAAAAGGAGAAAAAGAGAAAAGTAAACCAGCTCAGACTGTTGTATAACCAATAGGTGAGCATTAAAAGGTACAATTAAGGAATTTCTAAAAAACAAGAAAAAGATAATGAATATATTTCATATCAGAATCTATTGGATAAATTTAAAACAGTGAACAGAGGAAAACGCATAGCCCTACTCAAGATTTTTTTTAATAGCTGAAATTCTCAGCTCAAAAACTAGAAAAAGAATAGCAAAGTAAACCAAAAGCAAGCATAGGAAGGAAAAAAGATAAAAGCAGAAATTAATGAGGTAGAAATAGGAAAAACAATCATTCTAATTAATAAATCAAAAGCCTAGAGGTTTTTTGTTTTGATTTGGCTTGGTTTTTTGTTTGTTTTTTATTTTTTACTTTTTGCAAAACAGACAAGCCACTAGCTAGTTTACTCAAGAAAAATAAGGGAGAAAGCATGTATACATGAACTGAGAATAGTCAAGAATTAAAAATCATAACAGAATACATTGCAGCCCTCTGCAAAAACACAAGAACAGTCATAAACATTCGGGAAGAAATCTCTTGTTCTTAGATACAGAAAAAAAAAAGTCAGTTCCCCCAAGTTAATTCATGAATTTAACACAATTCCAATGCAAAATACCTACAAACTTTTTTATGGAGCAGGACAACTGGATATTAAAATATATATGGCAAGCCGGAGACCCGAATTCAATTCCTGGTGCCTGCCCATGCAAAAAAAAAAAAAAAAAAAAAAGCAAAGTAAAGTATATATGGAAAAAACAAATATGCAAGAATTGCCCTGAAAAAGAAAAACTACAAGAGAGGAGTAGCCCTACCGGATTTGATCACGGGGTGCACACACAACTATGTGCTGCTGCTGTGATCCGGTGAGTGTGCACTTTGGATGGCTGGTGTGGTGTGTGAATATCTCAATTAAATTGCATAGAAACAATACTCTGAAGTCTCTATGACTAAAAGTGTGTGGCTGGTGCACAAACACACCACTGACCAGAGGAAAAACAGAAGGTCCAGAAACAGACTCAAATACACAGAGAAAATTAGCATGTGATAAAGGTGATATCCCAAATCCCTGGGACAAGGATGGGACTTCTAACAGAGGGTGTAGAGACAACTGGTTAGCGATTTGGAGAAAGAGAAATTATAGCCACATTTCACATCATACATGAGAATAAACACCAAATGAATCAGGGATCTAAGTGTAGAGAAATGAAACCAAGTACCAGAAGAAATCATGAGTGAATGGGAGAACATTTTGATAAGAAACAGTACATATTCTTAAAGTGTCTCCCCACAAGACATTTGCTAATTACAAAAGGAAGATTAGACCTGGACAGTCCTTGTCAAGTTACCTGGCCGAGAAATCTTAACCAAGTGGCCAGAGGTAGTGTCCCCAGTAACGGGACAAACTGACACCATGTGCCTGTGCATCAGGCTCTGAGAAGGACATGATGGCACTCAGCCTGATTCTGATCACGAGAAACATTAGGCAAACCAAACTGAGGGTCAGTCTACAAAATCGCTGGCCTGTACTTTTCAAAGAAGGCTGAGCTCGGGGAGGACAAAGACTCACAGCTAAATGCAGCGTGTGAATCTGGATTAGATCCTGGATGAAAAAATTCTTTTTCTTTTGCTATAAGAGACATTAGTGGGATAATTGGCAAAGCTTGAATAAGGTCTGCAGATTATGCATAATAGCATTGTATCCCTAATTTCCTGATTTCAATGACTGTACTGTGGTCATGGAAAAGAATATCCTCGCTTTTCAGAACTACACACTCGAGTATTTGTGTATTGCCCCCAAACGGTGCAAGCACAAATACACACATAGACATGCACAAAACAAAAGGAGAGCATCCTGGGTGAAAGGGTAAAGGAATTCTTTGTATTATTTTTGCAACTTTCCTGTTGAATTCCAGAAGAAAATGTAAGTTAGAGCGTGTATTCACCTTCCCCAAACACTCTCCTCTCTTCCCATCTCACCCAGAACAAAAGCCAAGGGCCTCCTGGGCCCACATGAAGCTCCCGCCGCCCATGCTGGGCCCTGCACCCTCCTGGAGGCTGCCCGGGCCGGCTCTGTGCTCACGTCCCTGCCTCGCGGTGCACAGCCCTTACGCCCGGCACTGCGGAGTTCCAAGGACCCGGCCTGGCCTGGGCGAGGCCCCGGTGACCCCTGAGCCGCAGGCGCCGGCAGCGGGCTGAGTGGCCCCGCGGCTTCTCCCTCGGCCGCTCCCTGAGTTCACACGTGTACAAACGCTTCCCACACTCGCATGTCAACCCTCACCGCACGGGCGCCCGGGACAGAGGCTGTGCCCCCATTTGCATAGGAGCGCGCACCTCCAAGGGGTCAAGCGACTGGCCCAAAGTCGCGGGGCATGTAAGTGGCCAGCACCCAGGTCCTGCTCTTCCCGGGTAGCAAAACGCGCGTCCCGCCCCCAGCCCCGCTCACCCCTCACCCCGAGTCCCGCAACACCCCACCCTTTGAGCCCCGCACCCCACCCGGTGTCCCAAATCCCGCCCGCCCCGTCCCCCGAGCCCTGCACCCCCCACCCTGAGTCCCGCACTTCCCCGCACCCCCGAGTCCCGCCCCCCTGGCCACGCCCGCGGGCTTGCCTGCACAGAACATGTTGTCAGTGACCTGGATCCGCGTGGACGCTGGGGCTCACCATCCACGTCTCCCTCAGATTGCCCCAGCCTGTCACGCGGCCCTTGTGTCCCACTTGCAACAGCCTGGGGGGGGGGGGGGGACGGGAGCGCCTGCTGTGGCCTGGCCAACCCCCATGCCCAGCGCCACCCGGGCAGCCCTGAACCCACACCCCAGGCCACCCGTCTCCAATCCCACATCACAGGGAAACTGAGGCCCGAAAAGACATGGTGCAGCAGTGGGGTGCGCCCGTGGGAGCCACCTGTTGGCCGTCTCCTTGTCCGGCAGGCACACCGGGTGGATGTGGTCCCTGAAGGCTTCTTGAGCTTGAGCAAGGCGATGTCTCGGTCCAGGTTGTCCCTCCAGTTGTACCTGGGGTGGATGTGGATCTTGTCCAGCATGGAGATCTTCTCCGTGCCTCGCTCGTACCTGCATGGACGGCCGCAGGGAGGCAGAGGCTGCAGCCCACCCAGACAGGGCAGCTGGTGCCCGCCCAGGGCCCCGGGTCAAGGTGACCAGTCAGCCAGCTCCAAGGCTGAAGGAGCACCTGGCCAGGGGGACGCCCCCGTCCCTGCCGGAGGGCCTTGCTGCAGGGCAGGGCCAGGCACAGGCCACATCCCAGAGCTGCTGGGGCGCTGCACCACTCGGGAGGAAGGGGCTGCCGGCACCCCGGGCGGCCCGTACTTGGTGCGGTGGTGTTTGTCGATGCGCACGAGGAGGTCGTTCTCCCTGAAGTTCTTGTCCCAGGGCTGGTACAGGAGGCAGTGGGCCGCTGTGAGGACCCAGCGGTCACTGATGAGGCTGGCTCCGCACAGCAGCTTCTGCGGGCTCTTCCGGAAAAGCATCACCTGCCTGGGGTGGGGGTGGGGGGACAGGACCCATTAAGAGCTGGGGAAGCGCCTCCCCCCCAGCCCTAAAGGGTGAATGTTCCAGATTTAAGAATCGACTTCAGAGCTACCATCTGCCCCAGATCTCAGCTTGACCTGGCTGCTTTGGGACCTGGGGGGAGGGGGCTGCCTAGCGCTTTGGGGAGCCCTGACCCCACTTTTTTCCGTCCAGACCCCGCACAGCTTAGCGGCTCTGGAAGCAAAAGGACCGACTCCAGGCCTGACTTGGCAACACAAGAGCGTGATGCGGCGGGCCCGGCACTGCGGTCTGCGGGAGGGAAGAGCGCGCGGGGCCGGCCTCTGACCGCGGAGAATCAGAGATAATGGGTGCAAGGGGGTGGGGCACACGCCCAGCAGCCATCACCTGCCAGAGCCCTCCAAGGGCTGTTGAGGGGTGGGGTAGGGGCGGGGGGACAGGCAGAGCCCCTGCGGAGTGAGTAGGGGCTGGGGGGTGGGACACGGGTCCCGGGCCGCACCAGGGCGCCAGGCCGGGGGCCGCTTCCGAGCCGCCCACGATGCGCCCTTCGATGTAGGAGCTGAGGAGCTCGCCTTCCGTCTGGTATTCCATGTTCTTCTCAAACAGAGGCCCCAGCCCGCAGTCTGCAGACCGAGGGGCGCGTGAGGGCCCGCCCCCCAGCCCGGCCCCGCCCCCGGCCCGTCCCAGGCTGCCGCCGCCGCACCTGCCTCCCCCGCGCCAAAGGTCGCCTCGGAGAAGAAGGGCTGGTACTCCGCGGTGCCCGTGCACCCCTCGATGGCGTCGTCGGGGCTCTCGCCGGTACCGTCCCCCACTTCCTCGCCCACCGCCTCCTCTGCAGGGTCGCAGGCAGCAGCCAGGCTGAGCTGGGCCAGCCTGTCCCCGGCCCGGGGCTCGACCTACCTCGCCTCGCCTGCCTCAGTTTACTTGTCTATCCAGAGGGAGCAAGCCTCCCCCGCCCGGCCGCGGGGAGGAGGTGGGGTGCCCGCCCCGCCCACTCACCGCAGTAGTTGAGGTCGCAGTAGTCGAAGCCGCGCCCTTCTCCAGCCATCAGGCACCAAGCGCCCTCCTCGTCCCCGTCAGGGTTCCGGCAGAAGTTCTCGGCCAGCGACACCGCAGGGCTGAAATCCTGGCCCTTGCTCAGGGCCGTGGCGTGCGCGCTGGCCCAGACCAGGCAGGGGGCCCCTTGGATCGTCACCGCCAGCCGCCCCTGGTACTGCTGGCCGCACTCGGGGACGCACGGTTCCGATGGGTCGGACGCTTCCCCCGGGGACCTCCGGTGCGCGGCTTCACTGGCTAGGTGCCCTGCTCCTGGCCTGGGGGTGACAAGGCGGTGAGTGGGCAGCAGCACCCAGCCAGACACCAGCGCCCCCAGGGAAGTCCCGGAGCCTCGGTTTGCTGAGCTCACAGCACAAGTGCCCTTGTCGTGGCCCCAAGGGCCGCCAGGCCTCACCCGGGGGCAGTGACAGCCTGGACGGCACCTCTGAGGACTTTATTTTTATAGGGGCCGCAAGAAAGAACCATGGGATTGACTAAGGACATCTATATGGGTTGTAGGTGAATTTCAGCAAGGCTGCAACACACTCATCATCCTGGTGTGTATGTGTGTGATTTGGGGAACTCTGAGCTGATTTTGCTGAGATGATTGGTAGCTTAGTGTAGGGCCCAAGGGGGACGCACAAGGGCGATGACCAGAGCCCACGGGAATGGGGTCACGGGTGCTGAGCCGCTACCCCTGCTCGGTCCGCTGGAATGCCACAGGCAGGGTGGTCTGCCTCCACCACTTGACCTTGGCCTTGGTCAGGGACTGCCCAACTCAAGGGGTGTGGGCAGGAGTGACTAAACCAGCTCTGCACCTAGGCCCTGAGGATAGCGCGTGTTTTCACACACTGTTTCATGCTTCTGCCACCTAAATAGACTGTGACAGACCTTTGTGAGACAGAAGCTGGGGTCCCTGTGATTTTTTTCCTTTGATTTCCTTCTCTCAAGTACCAGCAGACCCCAATAGAAAGGAAATATTTTGACTTTGCTCATTCCATTCTGCCCTTATACAATGCGTAGTTCAGGATTTCATCACATACCTGCACATTCGCCATCATGACCGTTTCCTGGGACAATTTTGTCCTCCGAGAAGGAGAGATAGAAAGGAAACTGAGAAAATCTGTGCACACGCCATAGCCCTTTTGCCTCCCTCCTTTCTTTGATCACTAGCATTCCAAACTATATTGATTTTAACATCTGTTCCCTCTATTACTCATTTTTATTCCATACATTCTTCCTGTCTGTTGACAAGGTAGATAAAAAGAGCATCAGACAATGGGATTGACCTCTGGCTGTCAGAAGCCAGGCCTGGTGCTGTGCTTCCAGCAACAGAGCCTCCCTGGTTGTACCAGATCCACAGCTTCTGCCACAGCACTGTCAGCTGGGCGACTAGGCAGTGGGCAGGGCCTCCTGCTAACATCTATCTCCCATGGCTCCTCTCCCCACTGATGGTGAAAGACCTTTGTGTTGCAGGGTCTGGGGTCCCTGTGTTTGTTTGTTTTTTTATTTCCTGCTCTCAAGTACCAGAAGACACCAAATGAAAGGAAACATTCCTATTTTGCTCATTCTGTTCTGCTGTAATACAATGAGTAACTCAGGATTTCATCACATACCAGCACATGCATCATCATGATAATTTCTTGGAACATTTTCGTCCTCTCAGAAGGAGAGATAGAAAGGAAATGGAGATAAACAGTGCACACACCATAGCCCTTTCACCTCCCTCCATCTTTAATTGCTACCATTCCCAACTATATTGATTTTAACATCTGTTCAATATATTTCTCATTTTTATTCCATACGTTCCAACTGTCTGTTAACAAGGTAGATAAAAGGAGCATCAGACACCGGGATCGACCTTTTCTGTCAGAAACCCGGGCCCTGTGGTGCACTTCCGGCACCAGAGCCTCCCTGGGGTTCCCTGACCCACAGTTGCCACCGCCGCCCTCTGTGCCCAGCGGATGGGCAGTGGGCGGGATTTCCTGTGTGTCTCCACCTCCCAGGGCTCCTCCCCCCACTGGCTTGACAGAACTTTGTGACTCAGGGGCTGGGGTCCCTGTGATTTTTTTCTTTAATTTCCTTCTCTCAAGTACAAGAAGACATCAAAGAAAGGAAACATACCTGCTTTGCTCATTCCATTCTGCCGTTATACAATGAGTAATTCAGGATTTCATCTCATACCTGCACATTTGTCAGCATGATCATTTCTTGGAACATTTTTATCCTCTCAGAAGGAAAGATAGAAATTAATCAGAGATAAACTGCACACACACCATAGCCCTTTTACCTCCCTCCTTTCTTTGATCACTAGCATTCCCCACTACACTGATTTTAACAACTGTTCCCTCTAGTACCCATTTTTATTCCATTCGTTCTGCCTGTCTGTTGACAAGGTACATAAAAGGTGCATCGAAGACAGGGATTGGCCTTTGCCTATCAGAAACCCGGGGCTGGTGGTGCACTTACGGCCAAAAAGCCTCCCTGGGGTTCCCTGACCTGCAGTTACCACGACTGCCAATTGGGCTGTGTTGCTGTTCAGTGGTGGGACCTCCTGCTCAGCTCCCCCCCAGGGTTACTCCCCCCACTGACTGTGACAGACCTTTGTGACATAGGGGCTGTGGTCCCTGTGATTTTTTTCTTTGATTTCCTTCTCTCAAATACCAAAGACTCCACACGAAAGGAAATATTCCTGTTTGCTCGTTCCATTCTGCCATTATACAATGAGTATTTCAGGATTTCATCTCACACCTGAACATCGTGTTCATGATCATTTCTTGAAACATTTTTATCCTCTCAGAAGGAGAGATAGAAAGGAAACTGAGAAAAACTTCCCACACACCATAGCCCACTAATCTCCCTCCTTTCTTTGATCACTAGCTTTCCCATCTACACTGATTTTAACATCTGCTCCCTCCAGTACCAATTTTTATTCCATTCATTCCGCCTGGCTATTTACAAGGTAAATAAAAGGAGCATCAGATACAAGGATTGGCCTCTGCCTGTCAGAAGCCAAGGCCCGGTGGTACACTACCAGCACCAGAGCCTCTCTGGATTTCCCTGACCCACAGTTGCCACCATATCCCCTTCGGTGGGGGAGTGTGCAGTGGGCAGTGCCTCCTGTTCAGCTCCACCTCCCAGGGCTCCTCTTCCCATTGATTGTGACAGATTTTTGTGATGCAGTGTCTGATGTCCCTGTTATTTTTTCTGAATTTCCTTTGATCAAATACCAGAAAACACAAAAGAAAAGGAAATATTCCCACTTTGCTCATTCCGTTCTGCCATTATACAATGAGTTATTCAGGATTTCATTACATATCTTCACATTTATCATTGTGATCATTTCTTTGAACATTTTTGTCTCCTAAGAAAGAGAGAGAGAAGGGAAATGGAGATTAACTGCACACACACCATAGCCCTTTCCCCTCCCTCCGTTCTTTGATCACTAGCATTCCCAACTATATTGATTTTAACATCTCTTTCCTCCCTTTCTCATTTTTATTCCATATATTCTGCCTGTGGGTTGACAAGTAGATAAAAGGAGCATCAGACACAGGGATTGTCTCCGCCTGTCAGAAACCCGGTCCCGGGGGTGTGCTTCTGGCACCAGAGCCTCTATGTGTTCCCTTACCTGCAATTATCATCAATGCCCTGTCAGCCAGGCGGCTGGGGAGTTGGCAGGGCCTCCTTCCCAGCCCCACCACCCTGGACTTCTCCCACCACTTAGAGCCACAGACCTTTTGATGCAGTTTCTGGAGCCCCTCTGATTTTTTTCCTTGATTTCCTTATCTCAAGTACCAGAAGACCCCAAAGGAAAGGAAACATTCCTATTTGTTCATTCTGTTCTGCCATGACACGAGTAATTCAGGATTTCATCACATACGTGCACATTCATCATCATGACCATTTCTTGGGACATTTTCATCCTCTGAGAAAGAGAGATGGAAAGGAAACAGAGAAAAACTGCGCACACACATATAAACCTTTCACCTCCCTCCTTTTTTGATCACTAGCATTCCCAACTACATTCATTTTAGCATCTGTTCCCTCTATTTCTCACTTTCATTCCATAGGTTCAGCCTGTATGTTGATGAGGTAGATAAAAGGGGGATCCAACACAGGGAATGGTGCTGAAAATAGATGGTAATATTTCAAAATTTCAACTTATGTGTGAGACTAAAACAAAAAATGTTTATTTGGTACAAAATTTATATTTTGACTAGTGCATTTCCTAATATAACTTATGTAGATAGCTTGATTGAACACCATAAGTACTTGGAATCTTGAGTAGAACATGAGATTTTGTTGGTTTGTCCAGAGTGATGCCCTGATGAAACCCAGAGTGATTTGATCAGTGAGTGGAAAAGTATTTGAAAAGTCCCCTTTGGGGAGTGGTGAGAACAGGGAGAAATTCAACTTCCCCAAGTTGAATTCTTGATATTCTCACAAGCAGTATGGACAACCAAAGCTATAGGCTGAGCCCCCAGTCTTGGGGTTTGTTCATATGAAACTTAACCCCACAAAGGATAGGTCAATTCTACTTAAAATTTAGGCCTAAGAATCACCCCCAAGAGAACCTCTTTTGTTGCTCAAATGTGGCCTCTCTCCAGCCAACCCAACACGCAAACTTACCACACTCCCCCTGTCTACATGGGACACGATTCCCAGGGGTGTGGACCTTCCTGGCAACAAGGGGCAGAAATCCTAGAATGAGCTGAGACTCAGCATCAAGGGATTGAGAAAAACCCTAGAATGAGCTGAGACTCAGCATCAAGGGATTAAGAAAGCCTTCTCGACCAAAAGGGGGAAGAGTGAAATGAGACAAAGTGTCAATGGCTGAGAGATTCCAAACAGAGTCCAGAGGTTATCCTGGAGGTTCTTCTTACGCATTGAGTATATATCACCTTGTTATTCAAAATGTAATGGAGAGCCTGGAGGGAACTGCCTGAAAATGCAGAGCTGTGTACCAGTAGCCATGTTTTCTGAGGATGACTGTGTAATGATATAGCTTTCACAATGTGACTGTGTGATTATGAAAACCTTGTATCTGATGCTCCTTTTATCTACCTTGTCAACAGGGAAGTAGAACATATGGAATAAAAATAAATAACAGGTGGAACAAATGTTAAAATTAAAACAAAAGAACATATAGGACTCATTCATCAACAAGTTGATTTTTTTTACTAGTTTATATAAGCATTTTGACTAGGATCAAGTATACTTAGGTTTAGGAAGAGAGCTGGGTAGCATTGAAATTCTCTATATTGATTATATCATGTAAGAAATTTTAGATTAATTGAAAGCATAACTCTCTCTGAAACTCTTTTCTTGACTTTTTAAAAAGCTAGGTGATACAACTCTTTAGTTTAATTCTAGTTCTGTCATATATCTAAAAAGTTACCATTTGGGAAAAATATATAAGTACTTTTTTGTTTGTTTAGTTTAAAGCAATTGTGTTCATCCTTTCTAGGTAGATTTAGGTGGTTTTGTTTTGTTTTTTACTTTTTTTAAATTATGAAATATAACATATAAAAAATGCAATAAGTTTCCAAGTACATCTTAACAAGTAGTTATAGAACAGATTTTAAAGTTTGGCATGGGATGCAGATGGACAATTCATTTTTTCTTCTATTGCTCCAAGACACTAGAGACCAACAGAAATATCAATATAATGATTCAGCAGTCAAACTCATTTATTAAATTCTATCTTTTGTTATACTCCTCCTCTTTAAATAACATATATACATAAAAGCAATAAATTTCAAATACATGGCAACAATTAGTTGTGGAACTAATTTCAGAGTTTGGTATAGGTTACAATTCCATGACTTTAGGTTTTTATTTCTAGCTGCTCTAAAAATATTGGACGCTAAAGGAAATATCAGTATAATGATTCAGCACTCATAATCATTTGTTAAACCCAAACTTCTCTGTATAACTCCACCATCATCTTTGATCTTTCTCCCGCTCTTTAGGGGATATTTGGACTATGCCCATTCTAACTTTTTCATGTTGGGAGGAGCTGTCAATAAAAAGGGATGGGGGATGGAACTAGTTAATGTTCTTGAAGGGCTGGCCCCTCTGCATTTCAGGACTTATCTGGTCCAGGTACCCATCTGGAGGTTGTAGGTTTTGGAGAATTACCCTAGTGCATGAAATCTTTGTAGAATCTTATACATGGACCTAGGTATTCTTTAGGATTGGCAGGAATGGTTTTGGTTGGAGTTTGGCAGTTACAATAGGTAGCAATGTCTAACTGAAGCATGTGTGTGACCTCCAGTTTAGCCTCTCGACTGTTTTTGAACTCTCTCAGCCACTGATACCTTAATTGTTCTACTTCTCTTCCCCATTTTTATTAGAATGGAATTGTTGATCCCATAGTGCCAGGGCCAGGCTTCTCCCTGGGAGTCATACCCCACCCTGCCAGGGAGACTTGCATCCCTGGATGTCATATCCTGTGCAGGGGGGAGGGCTGTGGTTTCACTTGCAGAGTTGGGCTTGGAAAGAGAGAGAGAGAGGCTACATCGGAACAGTAAAAGTGTCCCTCTGAAGGTGACTCTCAGGCACACCTACAGAGAGGCTTAACTTCTCCACTGCATACATAAACTTCCCAAGAGGCCAGCTTCAAGATCATAGGGCTTGGCCTCTTGATTTGGGTGTCCCCAGTGTTTGGCATAATATCCTGGTGTTTCTCCAGTGGTAAAATTTAATAGTTCCATATTTTCCCCCCATTCCTCAAGGGGCTTTGCCAATACTTTTTAATTATCCAGGCATTATATGAGCTATACAGGATTAAGGGCTCTCATTCTTATTCTGGACTCTCTGTGTTTGGATTGTTTAAATGATCTATCCAGACAGGTTGAGTTAGATTTGGGTTTTCTGACTGACTTTTTAAAAATGTTCTATTAATAGGATTAAAAGGGGTCCAACCAGACTTCCAGAGAAGATGGCGGCTTAGTAAGACGTGCGGATCTTAGTTTCTCCTCCAGGACAGCTACTAGGGGAGTAGAAATGATACAGAACAGCTCCCAAAGCCACAACAGAGATAAGAAAGACAGCGTACCCCCTCCTGGAATGGCTGGCTGGCTGAGAGAACCCGCTCTGGTGAGATCGCCGAGGGGCGCGGGCTTCACCGGGTGGGGCGGCAAGTGGCCGGAGTCACTCCCTTCCCCCTCCCCGGGCTGGCTGGGAGAATTGGGCAGGCGGTCCCCTCAAACCATGGCGGCTGGCACCCACACCATGCGCAGCCCCCCGGACCAACTGAGAGAATTGGATCGGAAATCCCCAGGCTGCGGAGAATGGCAACGGGGGGGCCCCTTCCAAACCCATGACTCCCCATGAACGTGCACTCTCCCGGGCGGGCCGCTGCAGCTGGTGCCCTTCCGCCAAGCTTGGCACCCCGGGCTGACTAGGAAATTCAGACGGGCGCTTTCCCGGGCTGCGGCGGCCAGCGACCCTCCCCGCATTCGGACCCTGGGCCGGCTGGCACTCTTCCAAGCCGCTTTGGCTAGCGAACCTCCCGGACGGTGAGTTTTCCAAAGTTAAAGGACCCACAGCACCTTTTACTAGTGGGACCCACAGACAAACGTGTGCCACGAGTGCCACCTACTGGGCAGGATAAGAAAAACAGAACCCAGAGATTTCACAGAAAAATCTTACAACCTTATTGGGTCCGACACCCAGGGAAATCTGACTAAATGCCCAGACGCCAGCAGCAGAAGATAACTGTCCACGCTCAGAAGATTGAGAATATGGCCCAGTCAAAGGAAAAAACCAATAGTTCAAATGAGATACATGAGCTGAGACAACTAATGCTGAATATACGAACAGAAATGGAAAACCTCTTCAAAAATGAAATCGATAAATTGAGGGAGGACATGAAGAGGACATGGGCTGAACATAAAGAAGAAATAGAAAAACTGAAAAAACAAATCACAGAACTTATGGAAGTGAAGGATAAAGTAGAAAAGATGGAAAAAACAATGGATACCTACAATGATAGATTTAAAGAGACAGAAGATAGAATTAGTGATTTGGAGGAGGGAACATCTGAAT
Source organism: Tamandua tetradactyla (assembly GCF_023851605.1). Lineage (NCBI taxonomy): Eukaryota > Metazoa > Chordata > Mammalia > Pilosa > Myrmecophagidae > Tamandua > Tamandua tetradactyla. Next base: position 102,289,382 of record NC_135337.1, on the reverse strand, counting down.
TCCAAAAAGAAACAGAAACTATTGGGAAAAGAATGGAAAAATTTGAACAGGGTATCAGGAAACTCAAGGACAATATGAACCACACAAATATATGTGTTGTGGGTGTCCCAGAAGGAGAAGAGAAGGGAAAAGGAGGAGAAAAACTAATGGAAGAAATTATCACTGAAAATTTCCCAACTCTTAGGAAAGACCTAAAATTACAGACCCAAGAAGTGCAGCGCACCCCAAAGAGATTAGACCCAAATAGGCATTCTCGAAGACACTTACTAGTTAGAATGTCAGAGGTCAAAGAGAAAGAGAGGATCTTGAAAGCAGCAAGAGAAAAACAATCCATCACATACAAGGGAAACCCAATAAGACTATGTATAGATTTCTCAGCAGAAACCATGGAGGCAAGAAGACAGTGGGATGATATATTTAAATTACTAAAAGAGAAAAACTGCCAACCAAGACTCCTATATCCAGCAAAATTATCCTTCAAAAATGAGGGAGAAATTAAAACATTCTCAGACAAAAAGTCACTGAGAGAATTTGTGACCAAGAGACCAGCTCTGCAAGAAATACTAAAGGGAGCACTAGAGTCAGATACAAAAAGACAGAAGAGAGAGGTATGGAGAAGAGTGTAGAAAGAAGGAAAATCAGATATGATATATATAATACAAAAGGCAAAATGTTAGAGGAAAATATTATCCAAACAGTAATAACACTAAATGTCAATGGACTGAATGCCCCAGTCAAAAGACATAGATTGGCAGAATGGATTAAAAAACAGGATCCTTCTTTATGCTGTCTACAGGAAACACATCTTAGACCCAAAGATAAACATAGATTGAAAGTGAAAGGTTGGGAAAAGATATTTCATGCAAATAACAACCAGAAAAGAGCAGGAGTGGCTACACTAATATCCAACAAATTAGACTTCAAATGTAAAGCAGTTAAAAGAGACAAAGAAGGACACTATATACTAATAAAAGGAACAATTAAACAAGAAGACATAACAATCATAAATATTTACGCACCAAACCAGAATGTCCCAAAATACGTGAGGAATACACTGCAAACACTGAAAAGGGAAATAGACTCATATACCTTAATAGTTGGAGACTTCAATTCACCACTCTCATCAATGGACAGAACATCTAGACAGAGGATCAATAAAAAATAGAGAATCTGAATATTACTATAAATGAGCTAGACTTAACAGACATTTATAGGACATTACATCCCACAACAGCAGGATACATCTTTTTCTCAAGTGCTCATGGATCATTCTCAAAGATAGACCATATGCTGGGTCACAAAGCAAGTCTTAACAAATTTAAAAAGATTGAAATCATACACAACACTTTCTCGGATCATAAAGGAATGAAGTTGGAAATCAATAATAGGTGGAGTGCCAGAAAATTCACAAATATGTGGAGGCTCAACATCACACTCCTAAACAACGACTGGGTCAAAGAAGAAATTGCTAGAGAAATTAGCAAATACCTCGAGGTGAATGAAAATGAAAACACAACATATCAAAACTTATGGGACGCAGCAAAGGCAGTGCTAAGAGGGAAATTTATTGCCCTAAATGCCTATATCAGAAAAGAAGAAAAGGCAAAAATTCAGGAATTAACTATCCATTTGGAAGAACTGGAGAAAGAACAGCAAACTAATCCCAAAGCAAGCAAAAGGAAAGAAATAACAAAGATTAGAGCAGAAATAAATGAAATTGAAAACCTGAAAACAATAGAGAAAATCAATAAAGCCAGAAGTTGGTTCTATGAGAAAATCAATAAGATTGATGGGCCCTTATCAAGATTGACAAAAAGAAGAAGAGAGAGGATGCAAATAAATAAGATCAGAAATGGAAGAGGAGACATAACTACTGACCTCACAGAAATAAAGGAGGTAATAACAGGATACTACAAACAACTTTACGCTAATAAATACAACAATTTAGAGGAAATGGACGGGTTCCTGGAAAGACATGAACAACCAACTTTGACTCAAGAAGACATAGATGACCTCAACAAACCAATCACAAGTAAAGAAATTGAATCAGTCATCCAAAAGCTTCCTAAAAAGGAAAGTCCAGGACCAGACGGCTTCACATCTGAATTCTATCAAACATTTCAGAAAGAATTAGTACCAACTCTCCTCAAACTCTTCAAAAAAATCGAAGTGGAGGGAAAACTACCTAATTCATTCTATGAAGCCAACATCACCCTCATACCAAAACCAGGCAAAGATATTACAAAAAAAGAAAACTACAGACCAATCTCTCTAATGAATATAGATGCAAAAATCCTCAATAAAATTCTAGCAAATCGTATTCAACAACACATTAAAAGAATTATACATCATGACCAAGTAGGATTCATCCCAGGTATGCAAGGATGGTTCAACATAAGAAAATCAATTAATGTAATACACCATATCAACAAATCAAAGCAGAAAAATCACATGATCATCTCAATTGATGCAGAGAAGGCATTTGACAAGATTCAACATCCTTTCTTGTTGAGAACACTTCAAAGGATAGGAATACAAGGGAACTTCCTTGAAATGATAGAGGGAATATATGAAAAACCCACAGCTAATATCATCCTCAATGGGGAAAAATTGAAAACTTTCCCCCTAAGATCAGGAACAAGACAAGGATGTCCACTATCACCACTATTATTCAACATTGTGTTGGAGGTTCTAGCCAGAGCAATTAGAGAAGAAAAAGAAATACAAGGCATCAAAATTGGAAAGGAAGAAGTAAAACTATCACTGTTTGCAGATATGATACTATATGTCAAAAACCCGGAAAAATCCACAACAAAACTACTAGAGCTAATAAATGAGTACAGCAAAGTAGCAGGTTACAAGATCAACATGCAAAAATCTGTAGCATTTCTATACACTAGCAATGAACAAGTGGAGGGGGAAATCAAGAAACGAATCCCATTTACAACTGCAACTAAAAGAATAAAATACCTAGGAATAAATTTAACTAAAGAGACAAAAAACCTATATAAAGAAAACTACAAAAAACTGCTAAAAGAAATCACAGAAGACCTAAATAGATGGAAGGGCATACCATGTTGATGGATTGGAAGACTAAATATAGTTAAGATGTCAATCCTACCTAAATTGATTTACAAATTCAATGCAATACCAATCAAAATCTCAACAACTTATTTTTCAGAAATAGAAAAACCAATAACCAAATTTATCTGGAAGGGCAGCGTGCCCCAAATTGCTAAAAACATCTTGAGGAAAAAAAACAAAGCTGGAGGTCTTGCACTGCCTGACTTTAAGGCATATTATGAAGCCACAGTGGTCAAAACAGCATGGTATTGGCATAAAGATAGATATATCAACCAATGGAATCGAATAGAGTGCTCAGATATAGACCCTCTCATCTATGGACATTTGATCTTTGATAAGGCAGTCAAGCCAACTCACCTGGGACAGAACAGTCTCTTCAACAAATGGTGCATAGAGAACTGGATATCCATATGCAAAAGAATGAAAGAAGACCCATATCTCACACCCTACACAAAAGTTAACTCAAAATGGATCAAAGATCTAAACATTAGGTCTAAACCATAAAACAGTTAGAGCAAAATGTTGGGAGATATCTTATGAATCTTACAACTGGAGGAGGTTTTATGGACCTTAAACCTAAAGTAAGAACACTGAAGAAGGAAATAAATAAATGGGAGCTCCTCAAAATTAAGCACTTTTGTGCATCAAAGAGCTTCATCAAGAAAGTAGAAAGACAGCCTACACAATGGGAGACAATATTTGGAAATGACATATCAGGTAAAGGTCTAGTATCCAGAATTTATAAAGAGATTGTTCAACTCAACAACAAAAAGACAGCCAACCCAATTACAAAATGGGAAAAAGACTTGAACAGACACCTCTCAAAAGAGGAAATACAAATGGCCAAAAGGCACATGAAGAGATGCTCAATGTCCCTGGCCATTAGAGAAATGCAAATCAAAACCACAATGAGATATCATCTCACACCCACCAGAATGGCCATTATCAACAAAACAGAAAATGACAAGTGCTGGAGAGGATGTGGGGAAAGAGGCACACTTATCCACTGTTGGTGGGAATGTCAAATGGTGCAACCACTGTGGAAGGCAGTTTGGCGGTTACTCAAAAAGCTGAATATAGAATTGCCATATGACCCAGCAATACCATTGCTAGGTATCTACTCAAAGGATTTAAGGGCAAAGACACGAACGGAAATTTGCACACCAATGTTTATAGCAGTGTTATTTACAATTGCAAAGAGATGGAAACAGCCAAAATGTCCATCAACAGAAGAGTGGCTAAACAAACTGTGGTATATACATACGATGGAATATTATGCAGCTTTAAGGCAGGATAAACTTATGAAGCATGTAATAACATGGATGGACCTAGAGAACATTATGCTGAGTGAGTCTAGCCAAAAACTAAAAGACAAATACTGTATGGTCCCAATGATGTGAATCGACACTCGAGAATAAACTTGGAATATGTCATTGGTAACAGAGTTCAGCAGGAGTTAGAAACAGGGTAAGATAATTGGTAATTGGAGCTGATGGGATACAGACTGTGCAATAGGACTAGATACAAAAACTCAAAAATGGACAGCACAATAATACCTAATTGTAAAGTAATCATGTTAAAACACTGAATGAAGCTGCATCCGAGCTATAGGTTTTTGTTTTGTTTTGTTTTGTTTTGTTTTGTTCTTACTATTATTACTTTTATTTTTTTTCTCTATATTAACATTCTATATCTTTTTCGGTTATATTGCTAGTTCTTCTAAACCGATGCAAATGTACTAAGAAACAATGATCATGCATCTATGTGATTATGTTAAGAATTACTGATTGCATATGTTGAATGGTATGATTTCTAAAAAAAAAAAAATGGACAGCACAATACTACCTAATTGTAATGTAATTATGTTAAAACACTGAATGAAGCTGCATCTGAGCTGTAGTTGTTTTTTTTCTTATATATTTTTGTATTTTTTATTTTTATTTTTATTTTTTCTCTATATTATCATTTTATTTCTTTTTCTGTTGTCTTGCTATTTCTTTTTCTAAATTGATGCATATGTACTAAGAAATGATGATCATACATCTATGTGATGATATTAAGAATTACTGATTGCATATATAGAATGGAATGATTTCTAAATGTTGTGTTAATTTTTTTTAATTAATAAAAAAAATTAAACAAAAATAAAAGGGGGTTCAACCAAAGAATGGGCATTTTACTCTTATTGTTACATGCATGATAAAATAAGAATCTTAGAAAAGTCATTTTGTCTTAAGAGACTTGTTTGATTACTAGAGTTAATAGGTATCTATTTTTATCTGGCCAGGAATTATTCGTAATTCTAAGGAGATACTGGGAGCACAATGGGAGATGACAGTAAGTGGTTGAAACTGCCAGTTGATCAGAAATGTGAACACAAGATAAGAATTTTCTGGAACTCAGATTTCGGTGTCATCAACTTGCTTTATCAGCAGTTATATTATTAACTTACTTAGGAGCATGTGAAAATATTACTAGTTTCAGAATTGCTGATCCCTTTTTAAATATTTTATTTCATTGAAATGTGCTTTTCTAGCTCAATAAAGGTAATTTTTTGAATCTTTGGGAATAATTCAAAGAAGATACACAAGTAAAGTGAAAGCAGATTGTACCTGTAAAGTGTTATTTGCTGACTAGTTTTTTTTGAGTGACTAGTTATTTTAATCTCCTATTGCATATGTACAGTATGCTCAGAGTAGCTAAGTATTTAGTAATATTTCACTATCTAGAAACTTTCATTTGGAGTTGTGTTCTGAATTCTGCCATAGAACTCCACATTTTTTAGGTACTTTGATCTATATAATCTGTATTCCAATATCTACCATCAGAAGCTTCCAGTCTTTTTATTCTAGCTTATTTTATTTTATGCTAGGGAGAACATTTATATTTATTTTATTGTCATTTAGTGGGTATTTTTTCAAATTATCCTGTTTTCTCCAACTGTACTTCTAAGTTCTTTCATTTTCAATCATTCTTAAAACAACAAATAACTGTCATGTAGTAGATTATAGATCTTCATTTTCCCCCTCTTGCAAATTTACTTAAATTAATAAAGAGGGTTCTCAGACTAATCCTCTGAGGTTGTTGGCAGTTCTTTAAAGTTTGTTTTGAATCTGATTATTCAAGATTTGGAGTTGATGACTGCTAAAAATACATAATAGATGTATTAATCCACATGATAGTTTACATACAATTGTATACAGTAGAGAAGAAATTTGGAGACCAGGTCCTTACATCCTCCATAGAGCTACTTTTTACCCTCCATAATAAGTTAGCTGAGGTCAAATATTGTAACAATTGTAAAAATCAGTTTATCTCTTCAGATAAAGCCAGATTAACTGTGACCTGATTCATTTTAATTTATTAAATATATTATGTAATTATATACTATATAATTTCAACTAAATAGATTTTGAGGGGAGAATTTTGGAATCTATGTAGAATTATAGCTATTATAATGCTTTTTTTGTAGCTATTGTCTTTTTTCACAGTAAAGGACAGACAAAATAGGTAAATTGCTTGAAGACTTTCCAATTTTTCATTGGTTAGTATGTATGAAGAGTTTTTTAATCCAATAAAAATTGGTGGATTTTTTTTTCCAGTTGTGTCCCTGCTGTTGCCTATATTATGGTCCACTCTCCTGGCTGAGGTTTCTTGGCTTCAGACCTCAGCTTCCATGGTTCTTACTTTGCAAACTCCAATTTTTCCCTTTTGTGTCCTCCTCTGCCAAGATTGGTAGTAGTTCCATTTACACCAACAGTCTCTTCCCGCACTCCAGGACTTCTCCATCATTCTCTTCACAGTTCCTCCAAAATCTTCCCCTTAGCCATCCAAAAAACTGTTCCAACATATCTGGTATTTGCAAACCGCAGCAGCACCCCACTCTCTGGTACCAAATCTGTTCTAGTTTGCTAGCTGCTGGAATTCAACACACCAGAGATGGATTGGCTTTTAATAAAAAGGGATTTATTTTGTTGGTTCTTCAGAGGAAAAGCAGCTAACTTTCCAGTGAGGTTCTTTCTTATGTGGAAGGCACAAGATGGTCTCTGCTGGTCTTCTCTCCAGGCCCCTGGGTTCCAACAACTTTCTCCGGGGTAACTTCTTTCTGCATCTCCAAAGGCCTGGGCTGAGCTGCTAGCGCTGAGATGAGGAATGCTGAGCTGCTTAGCACTGCTACATTGCAATCTCTCATTTAAGCTCCAGCCAATTAAGTCAAACATCACTCATTGCAGCAGACACGCCTCCTAGCTGACTGCAGATGTAATTGGCAACAGATGAGGTTCAGGTACCGTTGGCTCATGTCCGCAGCAACAAGACTAGGTATGCTCACCTGGCCAAGTTGACAACTGAATCTAACTAACACAAACCAGTTACTGAAAATTTAGTTTATTTGGTTCATTTGTTTATTATATATTTTTCTAGAAAGGTCAACTAACTGCAAAATTAGCACACAGTTTTCATTTTTTTCTTGGATGTAGTTGATCTCCAGTTAATTGTGTACAGTGGTTACATGATGCATATTCCTTTGTGTGTCTATATCTGGTGCTGTGATGTAATATCTACTAGCCAAATAGGATGATTCAAATTAAAGAAAATTAAAACTTCAGTTCATCTATCACACTAGACAAATTTCACATGCTCAATAGCCACATGTGGTTTGTGGCTATCCTATTGGACAAAACAGATAACAAAATCCCATCATTGTAATAATTCTGTTGGATAGCACTGGTCTAGGTCGGGATCTGAAAACTGGATAGTACTTATTTTAGAACTTATCAGCCTACAGGCAAAATTGAGGCTGTTTTTTAAGTACTTATGTAGCCATTTAAAATAGATCCTTTTTAAAATTAAAAAAAATCATTCTTAACTTAAGGATCAGAAAAGTAGGTAGCTGACTGGATTTGAGCCATAGATTACCCACCCCTGGTCTAGATCACTCAGTCCATTAAGTACATCCTAACTGAGCACATCTATGTTTTAGGCACTGGGCTAAATATCAAGTGTAGCACAGTGAGCAAAAAAACATAGTCCCAGACTTTATAGAGTTCAGAACATAACAGGAAAGATATATCAATAATTACATTACAATAATTAATCAAGTATTATAATCTGACAAACACAATGAAGAAAATGTACAGAATGTTATGAAAGGAAGTAACAGCGGAATCTCATCTATGTAGAAGACTAGAAGTCCAATTAGTAAACATTTTGTTTAGGGTTTTCCATTCACAAGACCCTGCATTTCACTGTGGGAACTCCCTAATTTCAGAGCTTTCACAATCAATAAGGACAAAAATCATTACCTTATAAACACCATCTATAGGATGGCAACTCAAGAAAAAAGGAGCACTTAAAGAAGATATTTCTCTCCCATGATGTAAACTTAAACTTTTTTTAAGGTCAAGGAAAAGAAAACAAATGAAACAAGAAGTGGGGACAGGAGGTAGTACAAAATAGTACCTAATAAAATCCATAGCTGTATCTATAGTCGATCACTTCTTTGGGATTTGTACTTCTCTAATGGTCTCTAACTCCTCTTGGCTTCAGAACTTCCAGCACATACTATACACTTCAGGAAAGCTAGGCACCTTTTCTCTCCATGGTCACAACCAGTTCCTACCCATCTCATGCTGTGATTCAAGCTGAAATGCCCTTCATTTACCTCTACCTCTGACAGCTCCAGTGTTACCTGCTAGCTCTACCATCACCACTGCCGCTATTACTAACCCACATCATCAACTACAAGCAGGTGAGAGCTGAGGCTAAATTCTTAATACACTTTTTTTTATTCCATTCTCCATTTTTTAGTAAACTGAGATGTAGATAGAGGTTAAATAATTTGTCACAATTATTTCATAGTTACTGTCATAGTTAATAACCGATAAAATGAAGATTAGGACTCAGGTCTATCTAACTGGGATCTATGTCTGTAACTAAAAATGTATATAAAAAATTGCTTATGCATTTGCATATGCAAATCTAATGCAGAATTTAGGTTTATTTCCTACATCAGAGCCTAGAAATGCTGATTACAATGAGACATATATGAACAGTGTTCTTAAATGGGGAAATGTATGTTTGTGCTTATCTTCACCTTGATTCTAAAAATTATCTGCAAGTAATCTTAATTTTCTAAAAATGAAATCTTTATTATAGATTTTCTAGCTGACCCATGTGAAAAAGGCACTGTAAAAGCTAATGAATTTAGAAAATATTTAAATGGATTTATGGTCAAACATGAAATTCTTATATACCACCCACCTGTTTTATATATGAGAAATAATAGAACATCTAATCATAAAAATTATGAATAAAAAATTTGATGACTTTGGGGTTTTCTTTATTATCTTCTACCTGAGATCTTCCATAAGGATAGAAGTAAATAACTATTTCCTTGTAACCAGAAAAACTCACCACAAATGAACTTCTACAATGACTCCAATTTCCTATATAATTGCTTATATCAAAACTTAAATGGAAAACTTCATTAAAGAAAACACTGTGAGGCATATAAAACTAGCCTACATTTTCTGACAAACTTTTAGAGTGCCTGGCTTCTTTTCATTTATAAGAATGTAATCAGCAAAACAAGACAAAATTAAAATATATATCATACAATCTTCCTATATACTGTCAGTGTTCCACAAGATTATATTATTTGATTTTCTGAGGTCTTTACATCACTTTGCAGTTCATTTAAATAGCATCTTATTTCATTGATGGAACTGATAACTTTTTGTAAATCTAAAAATTTTATTCCTGAACATGAGAAAGTGAGATTTGTGTGAATGGTGGCCATTGTACACTGAATGACAGACCAAATTGAAACTGAAATGGTCTAGATTTTAAGTCATGTGTAATATATCTGCTTTGTTGAAATAAATCAGCCCCAAATTGTTAAATATGGTTGATTATACATTGTGATGAGGATGAAATAAAGGGAAAGAAATACTTCCCGAGGTCATGACAATCAGTTTTAATTCTTCAATTTCATCAGACATAACAGGTCTAGAAACAAATCCTTCTGCTGACTCAGGTTTACATTGTTCTTTTATGGTGACAAATTAAGTGTTTCAAGAAATTAGGATTTGACATCCCTTTCATGGTTTCTTAGAACAATGCATGTTGAAATAATGTCAAGAATAATGGAGTTTTAAAAAATAAATGACTAGATCTATCAAGAAAAGATTCCACTTCTGAGTAAGTAGCTGCAGCACTGATTTTCTTTCTAATACCTTTGCACAATTTGTAGCACAGTGCTACTGCTGTTATTCTTTAGTAGCTGTGGTGGTTTGAATTTCTATGTATCCCAGAAAAAAACATGTTCTTAAGTGTATTCTTATGGATATGAACCAGTTGTAAGTAGAACCTTTAGATGAAATTTCTTTGATTAAGGTGTGGCCCACCTCAGTCAAATGGGCCCTAATCCTATTTCTGGAGTCCTTATAAGCACAGTGAAATTCAGACACACAAAGAAAAAGGCACTGAAACAAGAGTCTAAAATGCAATGACACCCAGAAGAGAACAGAGAGAGCTGGAGAGGCAACCATGTGCCTTTCCATGTGACACACTAAGGACCAAAGATCACCAGCAGCCAGCTCCAGAATGCTACAGTCTTTGGGAAGAAAACATCACCTTAATGATGCCTTGATTTGTTCCTTTCCCAGTCTCTACCTGTAAGTGAATAAATTTCCATCAATTAACCTGACCCATTTCTTGGTATTTGTTTGAATGGCCTAGGAAACTAAAACAGGAGGTTTTGTATAAATTAAAGACTCTGACTCCCTCTAGGCACTTGTCCTTAGTTCATTATTGTGCTGGTTTGAATTTGTGGACTCCAGAAAAGTCATGTCCTTTAATCTTCATTCAGTATTGCTGGGTAGGAGTTTTTTAATTATCCATGGAGATGTGACTCACCCCATTGTGGATGGTAACTTTTGATTAGATGATATTCCATGGCGGTGTGTTTCCACCCATTCAAGGTGGGGTTGCTTACCAGAGCCCTTTAAGAAGGAACCATTTTGGAAAGAGCCACAGAGCCCACACAGCCAGAGACAGTAGGAGATGAAGAAGGAATATGGCTGGGGAAGCTTCATGAAATAAGAAGCCAGAAGAGAAAGCTTCTCTTCATGTTCACCATGTGCCTTTCCAGTTGAGAGAGAAATCCTGAATGTCATTGGCCTTTTTGAGCCAAGCTGTCTTTGCCTGGATGCCTTAGATTGGACATTTCTCTGATCTTGCTTTAGTTGGGACATTTTCATCACCTTAGAACTGTGGAGTTGCAACTTAATAAATTGCCCCTTTCAAAAGCTGTTCTGTTTCTGGTATATTGCATTCCAGCAGCTAGCAAAATAGAGCAATCATTATTGGGAGAAAAAATTATAGCCCCATTTAATTCACAGGGTTGAAGGAATCAGGAATCAGGTCTTGATATTGTCTGGGTGAGGAGCCATGGGGATGTGATAATTGGTTTATGTTCTCTGGGTAACACATGGAACTTCTAACCATCTCATGGTAAGTCTATAGATAAGCTTTTCCTGTGCTTCCCCAACCTGGGTTTTCTTTTGGACTATAGTAATGAGCTTGGCTCTGCCTTGCTCAAACAACACCATCACCACTGAATTTGGAGGTACTTTTCTGAGGATTTCATTTGCTAGAAACTTTGATATAGGAATTGGTACTGGTGCAGAGGTGGAAAAGGAACAAACCTGCTGTTGTTATCAGTCAGGGTGATAGAGCAGGAGTATCAGGCTGTCAGGATCCATTCCATCCTAGTTTCTGCATGGATCCTTGTATCCTAATCCAGATTCTTAAGGATTCTCACCATATTAAAATGTTGATTGGTACAAATCCAGAGACTGCTTGCATTTCAAAGTTTCCACCATTGTATTCTATCATTGTTGCCCCTAAGTTTCCCACTTTTCTGCAAGCCCTACTGTCAGCTAAGATTTTCTGAATTCTTTTTTTTGCCCAGCTGAAACACTCTGCCCAAGTCAAGATCAATCCTCAGCCCCCAGAGTAAATGAGACCAATGATTTCTGGCTTCCCTTCTCTCTGATCTTTAGAAATATGGTTTCCTATAGTTTACTTGCCTAGTTCTAGTTGTTGCAGTGAAAGTTTGGCTGGTCATGACCTACTACATCCTACCAGAAAGTGGACCTATTAACATAACTTTCACATACTGGCATATGTCCACTCTGCCTCTTCAGTGCTTCTGTTCTGTATTGCAAAAGGAAAACTTATCACAATGCAATCTCTTTGTTGAAGGTATGGAAATTAATCTAAGTTTGACCTATATAAAGTTGGGGGAAAAACTATAATTATTTACATTGGTATATATTTGAAGTTACTCTACTTGTGACATTATATGTGCATCTCAAAGAGGCATAAAACTGTTTAAGAAAAAACAACCACCATCACAAGGACACAGTTGGAAGTTGTACACTCGAATCTGATCTCTTTTCTTAAGCTATAAGGAAAGGAATTCTAAAAATGAAAAATAAACATACATGCAACTAGTTACTATCATTGTTTAGACAACTCTGTTTAGAACAGAACTAAACAGATGCAATTTTATAAATAAAATGGTCAGAAACTCATTTCTCACCCTCATGTCTGCCCTTTTAAATGCTGAGCAGCAGGGTTGTCAAATGAAGTAAAGATCTAAATATATTAACTATATTAATATCTACACATATATCCACCTTAGATAAATTTATACCACACACATGTATACACAAATGACACTTAATTGCATGTGCATTTTATCAGCCTATCCTATTCTGCTGGATGGCTTAAGGGCAAAGATTAATATTCTTAAAAAATTCTTTATGTATCATCAAATGAACCTGTGGTTTGGAATAATTTTAGATTTACTGAAAAGTTGCAAAGATATAGTTCACATATATCCCTGGCCCAGTTTCCCTTAATGTTAACATTTGTCCAAACTAAGAAGCCAATATTGGTACATTACTATTAACTCCACTAAGGATTTCATTTGGATTTCAGTGGTTTTTCCACTAATATCCTTTTTATACTCCAGGATCCAATTCAGGATACTACATTGTATTTAGTATATTGTAATTTTTTTTAATTTATGTTTTGTAAAATTCTGCATTTCCTTAATTTGTTTTCCTGCTTTCTGCATCTATATAAGCATTTACTGAAACAGCATTCCTTTGAGAACTGCTTTAGAGAAGCCATGTTTTTCACACTCCACACTCCTACACAGTCCTCGGAACATTTGTCCCTTATTTATGACACTACATATTAGAGTAACTGAAAATATTCAAAACGATGTTTACTTTGTGTAGAGTCCACAACCTCTAACCAGAACCCATAAATGTCAAATTAGAGCAGTAAATTTTGATTGATTTTGAAATTCCATTTAAAGCACTGTGTCTCTGAATACATTCTCATGGAAAATATTTTTAAATATTGTTTTATTAAAAAATCATTTCCTATAGGTCTGAAATTTCTTTAGGTAGATTTTTAGTAAAGTCTGTGAACATTTTAAAAAGAATTTCGGTTTGTCAGAGTGATGAATTTTTTTTTAATTTTTTTATTACAACAATTTATCTCGAGTTTATAGTAATCCAAACATTACTTTTTCAACTTCAACTAAACAACTAGCATTTTCCTGTTTTGTTCTTTCCCTAGTTTTGTCCTCTGCTTCAAAGCACTTTCAAATTTTAAAAAAAAAGTATTTTATTCTGGGGCAATTAGTCAATATGCATGAGGCATTATATTTAATGAAATAAGCATTATGTGAGTGAAGACTAAATAAGGGAGTGGATTATGAGTCCATTAAAACCATCAATATGCCTGGGAAAGCTTTGAAAATAGACTTTTCAGTTAAGGGAAAGCACTTATCAATGCTACCAGACCCTGTAAAGATTATGTGCTAATATAAAGCAGGCATCTCTTATAGCGTACATGAGGAGAACATTAGGCTTGATCATAGCACGACTCTGTGCCAGGTAGGACTCCAATTCCTCAAAGTACCTTTGCAACTCTTGGCAACTAAATATGACTGCAGAGCCTGGCACCAATTCAAGAGGGCAGCCTTGGGTCTGATTAAAGGTTTGGGTGCAGAAATCCATGTGGAAAGGTTCAGAGTTAAGAAGATTTACCCTAAAGAGAAAATTACCAAAGTGTGGATCACAAACTGGTGGCCTGTAGTCTTATTTTGTTTGGATCCAGACAGTGAGTTTGTTTCTTTTTAATATTTGAATTAATTGCTGAACTTTAAATCATAGGGGATTGCACTGTAAATATATGAATTGTCCTGATTTCTACATGTCAATAATAATAAACTGCAGATGAATAGCCGACCCTTTTTAGATGGGACATGCCCACTCCAGTTATACACAGTCCCTACCACATCTGATGGCTTCCTAACCCTGCAACCACCAGTTATTATCACTCCTTATGCAGCCACTTTGCAATGGTAAAGAAGCTGAACTGTTTCCTTGATGCTATCAAAAGTAGGAAAAGAGACTACTCTGAGAAGGCTCAATGCAACTTACACACATCTCCTTCACTCACTCATGCTACAGACTGATCCTGAAGATATACCACCTTATAATAAGTTACCCTAATGTTCATCAGAGGATAGTGTCCCACTGCCCTGACTTTCAAATCAGAACTGAGATAACGTAGTGTTCAACTATATTGCTGTTGTAGTTTTTGGTCCTTATCATCTATGAGCTTATTTATTTCTTTCATTTTTCTTTTTTTTTCATTTTAAATAGACTTTTTTCTTTTTCTTTTAACTTTTTTATTGTATAGTATAATATATAGATGAAGCAAAGAAATAAAAAAAGCAGTAGTTTTCAAAGCACTCTTTAACAAGTAGTTACAGGATGGATCCCAGAGCATGTCATGGGCTACCATACGGTCCTCTCAGAATTTTCCTCCTAGCTGTTCCAGAATATAGGAGGCAAGAAGGCTTAAATATTTTTTTTCATCACAATCAACTTTTTTCCTTCCTTTTTTTGTGACAAATAACATATATACAAAAAAAGCAATAAATTTTAATGCACAGAACCACCATTAGTTGTAGAACATATTTCAGAGTTTGGTATAGGTTACAATTTCACAATTTTAGGTTCTTACTTTTAGCTGCTCTGAGATACTGGGGACTAAAAGAGGTATCAATTTAATGATTCAGCATTTTTGTCCATTTGTTAATAAATAGACTTCATTTTTAGAGCAGTTTTAGGTTTACAGGAAACTTGCACAGGAAGTACAGAAGTTCCCATATATTCCCCCTCACAGATACACAGTTTCCTCTGTAATATCCCTACATTTCCCTCAAACATTTTGCCCATTATTAAAGTGCATTCAGATATAGTGATTTTTTGGCCTAAAATTACTTTTACCTCATTGTTTGTTGACATGGCTTAATGGTTTCAAGCACAGAGTCTGTAGCTTGACTGTATCAGTTCAAATTCCCACTCTACTACTTATATTACTTTAGGCAAGTTACTTAAACTCTCTATCCCTTAGTTTCCTCAATTGTAAAAGGAGGATAAACATCAAACCTACATCCTAGAGTTGTTGTGAGGATTGCATGAGCTAATGTGTGGAAAGCACTGAGAAGAGTGCCTGACACATATAATGCACCATGTAAGTGTTAGCTATTGAATTTGTTATTAATTTTCCAATTGTGCCAATGTGTTAATTATTATATGTTGCTCACTTTGTTTGGTGGTTTGAAGCTGTCATATACCCCAGAAAGGGCCATGTTCTTTTAATCCATTCCTGTGGGTGCAGACTTATTATAGATGGGACCTTTTGTTTAGGCTCTTTCAATTGAGATGTGACCCACCTCATTCAATGTGGTTCTTAATCCCCTTACTGGAATCCTTTTTAAGAGGTTAAAGTACATACAGAAGGTTGGAGATAAAATTAAGAAATGAAATTTAGAGTAATGCCCAAAGAAGTTTAAAGGAAAAGCCACAGAAGGAGAAGCAGAAGCTGAGACAACAAAACCTGGGAGAGAAGGACCAGCAGATTTTGTCATGGGCCATGACATCCGTCAGAGGAGCCCAAACTTGCTGGTAACTGGTCTTCTGAGAAGGTATCACCCTAATGATGCTTTAATTGGGACATTTTCATGGCATTAGAACTGTAAATCTGTAAGCTAATAAATTCTCACTGTTAAAAGCCAGCTCATTACTGGTATACTATGTTCTGGCAGCTTTAGCAAACCAAAACAATTTGCCCCTTAATTTGTAAATTACTGAGGTCTGCCCCAGCTATATGATTTGGCAGTGTATTTGCATACTGAAGGAGGCAAATAACTTGGTGAATAAAATACATTCAGTGAAGACAGAGACCCTCTAGATCATCTGTCCAGGAGTTGACAAAGTTTTGTAAATATTGTAAATATTTTGGCTTTGTGTCCATATGGTCCCTGTTGCTACTACTCAACTCAACTTTTGCAGGACAAAATCAGCCATAGATGGACAATATGTAATGAATAATTATGGCTGTGTTCCAATGACACTTTATTTATGGACACTAAAATTTGTTTCATGTAATTTTCACATCTTGAAATATTACTCATTTGAATTATATACAAATATAATAAAAAATTTAAATATTATTCATTTGAATTTTAAAACTTTAAAAGCCATTCTTAGCTTGTGGACCTAAAAAAACACACACACACACACACAGGGGACCTAATTTGGTTGACCCCTGATCTAGTTCAGGCCAGCAGGAATCACAAATGCATGTAGCAGGAAGATTGTAGGCAAAAGAAAACAACGGGTTCTATGTCATATGAGTAGCCCATGCCCCAAATAAGCATATTCAAATTCAATTTTTAAACATTATTCTAGTAAACTAAGCAGGCCTGTAAAAACATCTTTTCTGGGGGTTGTATATCTGTAACATCCAATTTATTTCACTCTGCTAATGAAAAAACAAAGACCCAGAAAATGTAAGTAGCTTACCTATGGTTATACAGCCTTTTACTATGAAAAATAGAACTAAAATCTAGCTCTCTTGACTCCTATTCCAATGTTATTTCCACCTCCCAAGAGTAAATAATACTGCTGGATAGGATAATGCTCAATTTCATATAAATGTTTAGGGTCCTAAGTTATACTCTAAGATACTTTAAATAAAACCCACTGTGCCAGTTTTAAGCTATCATGTACCCCAGAAAAGCCATGCTTTAATTTAACCCTGATAGAATCTTGGGGGGCCAGACCTATTGGTTAAGGTGGGAAAATTTGATTGGGTTGTTTCCATGGACATGTGACACACCCAATTGTGGGTGTAGCTTTTGATTAGATGGACATGTGACTCCACCCATTTAAGTTGGGTTTTGATTAGTTTATTAGAGTTCTTTAAAAGGGGAAACATTTTGGAGAAAGCTCAGATACAGACACTTGGAGAACAGTTACTTCAGAGCTGACAGAGACATGGATGTTTGGAGATGCTTGGAGTGCTGACTGAGAAAATAGATGCCTAGACATGGGCAGAGCCCAGCAGACATCACCATGTGCCTTCCCATGAGATGCTAAGAAGCCAGAACTCAGAGCTGTGTCCTGGAGGAGCTAAGTGAAGGCCCATGGACACTTAAAGAGGAAACCACTGGTATCAGAAGCTGGAAGCAGTAGAATCAGAACAAGGACCAGCAGATGCCAGCTACATGCCTTCCTATGTGACAGACATCAGACATTCTTGAGTGAAAGTATGTTTTCCTACATGTCTTAGTTTGGACATTTTTCTGGCCTTGGAACTGAAAACTTGTAATGTAATAAATTCCCTTATAAAAGCTGTTCCATTTCTGGTATTTTGCATTCCAGCAGCTTTATCAAACTAATATACCTGCTATGATTTATTCTTACTATATATACTGCAGTATTTGAAAAGGAAGGTTTTCTAGTTTTCTGGCTGCCAGAATGTGATATGCCAGAAACAGAATGGCTTTTAAAAAGGGGAATTTATTAAGTTACAAGTTTACAGTTCTAAAGCTGTGTAAATGTCCAAATTAAAGCAAGGATATAGAAATGTCTAATCTAAGGCATCCAGAGAAAGATACCTTGGTTCAAGAAGGCTGACAATATTCGGGGTTTCTCTTTCAACTGGAAAGGCACATGGTGAACATGGCAATGTCTGCTAGCTTTCTCTCCAGACTTCTTGTTTCATGAAGCTTCTCCAGGTGCATTTTCTTTCTTCATCTCCAAAGGTCTCTGGCTGCCTGGGCTCTTGTGGTTCTCGTGGCTGCCAACCTTTTTCTGAAATATTTCCTAATTTAAAGGGTTCCAGTAAACTAATCAAGAGCCACCTGGAATGGGAGGAGTCACATCTCCCTCTAATCAAAGATTAATACTCACAATTGGGTATGTCACATCTCTGTGGAGATAATCTAATCAAGTTTCTGCCCAACAGTGCTGAATAGGGATTAAAAGAAACAGTTGTAAAAACAAGATGGATCAGGATTAAAACATGGCTTTTCTAGGGTACATAATCCTTTTAAACTGGCACCGAAGGACATAAGCATAAGTTGGCCATGCCATATATGCCAAGTACTGGGTTCAGCATTTAAAAAACTCATTATTATCCCCATTTTGCAAATGAGAAACTAAGGTCTTGAGAATTTAAATTACTTTCTCTGAAGACACACAGAAATTTTGGGACAAAAGTATGAATCAAAACAGAATCTTGAGTTCCTTAAAATACTTTTGTATAATAAGGAAATGTTTCAGAGGCTAATCTGTTTAACAAATGTGTGTTTTCATATATTCTTAAAGAACACCCATGCAGGGCATTTAGATATATTTAACACTCTTGAGTGTTTGTTTATCCAGAAAATTCTGTAATTTCCTTTCTTATTGGGGACTTAGTGACTGGACACAATATTGATTTCAGATAAAATGCCACATTGAAATCTGATGAGTCTTTACATATCATTATGCAGTTACTTTTATGTATTCTCATCTATGCTGAAAGTTTATAAGAACTACTGAAGGACAGGAACAGACATGAAAATGAAAGTATATTTCACTGGAGAGTGATTCTCTGACTAAAGTCTAAACAGCATATCAGAACCAACTGGGGAATTTGTGGTTGAAAACAATGCAGCTACCTGAGCCCCATTCCAAACCCACTGAAGCAGAATCTGTACATGGTAGGGCCACAGAGACTGCCCTGCGAACACCCACAAGATCTCAACATACATGGCTCTTGGGACCACATTTTGAAAAACTATATAAGGCTGACAAATGAGTTTGGAGATATCTTTGTGCACTTCACAGTACAAGAAACAATTTGTGATAGGTAATATAATAAGTATCAGTGCAAAAGAGAATATGATTACTTTTGACCTAAATTACTTAAATCTACTCTTTACATTATTTTATTTTTATGTTAATAACAGGGCTGGCATTAAGCTTTACTTGCTTAGCTTGGATCAGATAACTATCCCTGAGCTAATCATTACAGCCAGAATGATGAATGCAATAATTGGCTAAACTCAGATCACTTATCTATCCCTGGAGCCAGTGGTCTTGATTCAGCCCCTTTGAACCATAAGCTAAATATAGGAGGGGGGTGGCTCCCTGTGCTGGTTTGAAGCTCAAATGTACCCCAGAAAAGTTTATGTTCTTTTTAATCCATTCTTGTGGGTGATGACCTATTGTGAGTGGGATTTTTTGATCAGGTTGTTTCAATTGAGAAATGACCCATCCAATTTAAGGTGGCTCTTAATCCTTTTTACTGGAGTTCTTTATGAGGGATACAAAAAAAGAAAATGCCAGAGAGAGAGAAATACCCAGAGAACACAGAGAGAAAGGCCCCAGGAGATGCAAGCAAGGACCCACAGAAGCTGAAGGAGCCAGAACCTGAAAGCAACTGTAGGTTGGAGCTATGTACCCCAGAAAAGATCATGTTCTTTTAATGCATTCATTGTAAATACTCTGGCTTAAATATTAATTAAATTTTAATATTAATTAAAATATTGTGGGTGGGACTTTTTGGCTAGGTTGTTTCAATTGTGACCCACTCAATTTGAGGTGAGTTTTAACCCTTTACTAGAGCCCTTTATGAGAGGATAAAAGGTAAAAACAACAAGAGAGGGAAAGTTTAGAGAGAAACTCCACAGAGATGCTTAAAAGAGGACCCATGGACACTCAGAGAAGCCACTGGAACCAGGAGCCAAAAGCAATGGAATCAGGAGTGAAAGACCAGTAGATGCCAGCCATGTGATTTCCCATGTGACAGAGGAACCCCATATGCCAGCAGCTTTCCTCAGAGAAGGTATCTTCCTCTTGATGTCTTAATTTGGACATTTTCATGGTCTTAGAAATGTAAATTTGTAAACTAATAAATCCCCATTGTAAAAGCCAATCTATTTCTGTTATATTGTATTCTGGCAACTTTAGCAAATTGAAACACTCTCCAAAAAAGAAATCAGGAGGCCATCACCAGAAGAGAAGGGAAAGAATTTCAGGTGGGTAAAACCAATGTATGTCAACCACAGAGCCACAAACATTGTATTAGTCATTGATTCTCATCTGTGGTTGCACGCCGGAATGACCTGGGAGCTCATAAAAACTACTGATGCCAGAGGAATTCTAATTATATTCTGCTTAGATACCCTTCTCCAGGGCTTTCCTCTGAGATAATTTTCTTTTTTATTTGTTAACTTATTTCAGAGATTCAGTCTTTTCAGGTAGAAGTTATTGAAAACTGATACAAGACTCTTAATTCAACCACTTTCTAATGTGTTTGTAAAATATTTATTCTAAATTCAGAGGACATTGTATATATTTTAGAACCACACATACTCTTTGAGACCAAAGGAAGAAAGTTTTTGCAAGAAAGGTTTATTTGGTCTGGAAACTAAATTTTCTATAGCACATAATCTAACAACCTATCTGTATTGCTCATTTAAACAATTGAAACACAGGGAGCCCAGAGTAAGAAAGAAGTCCTTTAATCCTGTATAGCTTAGTGCAATGCCTGGATACATCTTAGGGTATATTAAGCAAATAATCAAAAAGTATTGGCAAAGTCCCTTCAGGGATGGAAGAAAAAATATGGAACTATTAAACTTTACCATCAGGGAATCCCCTGATACTGTGTCACACTTTAGGGACACCCAAATCAATAGGCCAAGCCCTTGATCTTGAGGTTTACTCTTATGAAGCTTATGTAGGTAATGGAGAAGCTTAGCCTACCTATAGATACACCTAAGAGTTACTTCTGGAGAATCTCTTTTGTTGCTCAAATGTGGCCTCATGCTCTGTAAGCCAAACTCTGCAAGTGAAATCATTGCTACCCACCCCCCCACCACGTGGGATATGACATCCAGGGGTGACAGTCTCCCTAGTAACATGGGGGGTGACTCCCAGGGATGAGTTGGGCCCTGGCACTATGGGATCAATAATTCCGTCCTAACAAAAAGGAAAGGAAGTGTAACTAATAAAGTATCAGTGGTAGAATGAGTTCAAATAGACTCAAGAAGCTACTCTTTTTTTTTAACATGGGCAGGCACCGGGAATCAAACCCAGGTCCTTGGGCATGGCAGGCAAGCATTCTTACCTTCTGAGCCACCATGGCCCACCCAAGAAGCTACTCTTGAGTTTGCTCTTACACAAGCTTCAGTTAGATCTTGCTACCTATCATAACCTGCCAAACCCCAACCAGGAACATTCCAGCCAATCCTAAAGAATGCCTAGGGCAATATATAAGATTCCACAAGGGTTTCATTCACTAAAGTAACTTTCTAGAAACCTACAACCTCCAGATATGTCCCTGGATCAGATAAGTCCTGAAACTTAGAGGACCCAGCCTCTCCAGAACATCAGCTAGTTCCATCTCCCTATCCCATATTACTGACAGCCCCTTCTAACATGAAAAAGTTAGAATGGGCATAGCCCAAGTATCCCTAAAAAGTGGGTGAAAGATCAAAGGTGATAGTGGAGTTATACAAAGAATGTAGAGTTTAAGGGATGAGTATGATAGCTGAGTCATTGTACTGATATTTCTTTTGTCTCCAGTATCTTAGAGTAGCTAGAGGTAAAAACCTAAAATTGTGGAATTGTAACCCATACCAAACTCTGAAATCTGTTCTACAACTAATTGTTGCAATGTGCTTTGAAATTTATGTTTTTTTTTCACAAAAAAAAGAAAAAAGTTGATTGTGATGATAAAAAAAATACGTATTCCTCCTAGCCTCCTATATTCTGGAGCAGCCAGAAGAAAAAATCTGAGAGAATGGCATGGTAGCTCATGATATACTTTGGGATCTGTCCTGTAACTCTTTGTTGAAGAGTGCATTGTAAACTTTGCTTTTTTGATCTTTGCTTCATATATGTGTTATATTTAGCAACTTAAAAAGTTAAAAATATAGTCATTCTAAAATGCAACTGTGTACTAAAAATGATGTAATTCATTCTGTTAAAAATGAAAAAGTAAAAAAAATGTAAAATTATTCTTTGAAAAGCAAATTATAAGATCTGCAAATAATGGATTACAGCACAAATATTCAAAGCAAGTTAAAGATCTCAGAATGGAGCTAAGCCTTCAGACAAGCAAAAAGGCATTGTTACTTTGTTTTTCCAAGTTACATATATATGCCTTGGATGCTGCATTCAGTTCCAACAAGAAAAGAACCATGGGCTATTTTTCATGTATATGCAGGTTCATTTTAGTACTGGCCATAATATCTTACTCGTATATTTCTCTTTTGCATAGAAACAAAATCTAAATAAAACTAAGAGCAAAACAAGACAGAAGGGAAGGAAAGTATATAGAGCTGGCAAAAAGGCTTTCAAACTTTGTTTTTCAAAAGTGCTGAATTTCCTTGAGAAGCAGGAGCATGGAGTTTGAAGAACTGAGTGAATCTCATTTGGTACAGCAGTCATTCAGTTCTCACAACTGCCCAATTATCTTTGAAAATGCATTAATGGAGATGTGATCTTGCTCTGAAACCAGGGGCAGGAGTGAGGGTGGGGTGTTGGCGAGGGTAATGAAAATGAGAATTGAAATACCATAAGAAAGAAGTTGTGCTTACCCCTAAGAGAAGGGGTAAGCAACAGAAAACAATTCTGATCTTATTTTAAAACTCAGACCAGAGCCAAAATCATGCTGCAAGCCAGTCTGGTAAGGGAACACTGATCCGCCGCCACAGGACCTGGTCCTTGCAGCTTGCTCCCCATTCTCTAGACACTGGGTCCCATGGTTGTGTGCATGCCCTGGTTCATTTTACACACATACCAGAAAAATTACTGGCATATTGCTTATCTAAAGAACGTGCAATTTATCAGAATCTAATAAAAAACTAAATTGCACATAATCTGTCACCCAGTAATTTCACTCTTTGGTAAATATCTTGGTGAAATTTACTCAATGTGCACAAGGATTTATATATCCAAGGATGTTCATTGAAGAATAATAGTCTTGTTCTGTTCTTTTTTTCAGAGATTTAAGTGAGGATTTCAAAAGATACAAACTTCACATAACAAAAGCTGTGAGAGAGAAAACAATATATCAATCCTTTTGAGTCCAAAGATGGGCTCCAAATACTTGTGAAAACCTGGAACATAAGGGTAAAACCAGCAAAATGAAACCTAGCAAAGGTAAATTTTTCTTCAGCTTATTAGTAACCAACTGTATAAGTATAGAATAGGGAAGATCAGATTTGCGGGCATCACCTGTAAAAAAAACTTCAGGTGTTTGAACTGACTGCATGTCTAATATGCATGCTCCATCACTGTTAAATGAGCTCTGCTATCTAGGTTACACCTGGACCAGGTGCACACTTCAGGAGGAGGAAATGACAAACCAGAAAACCTGCAGAGGAAGGAGATGAAGATGAGAAGTGTGCTACCTTTTATGAAAAGTGGTTGAAGGAAAAAGAAACGTTTAGGTGAAAATAGAGATAAGGGGAAATTTGACTGTCTTCTAATGTTATTTGGAAGAGAGAAAAAACTTAAAATCATAAAATTTCAACTGAATGTGGTCTGATTTCATGAGGGGATCAAATATGTACAAACGTACAGAAACTCTATGAAGAAGATATTAGTTGTGATGTAAGAAAGAACTTTCTAACAACTGTAGTTTTCCAATACTCAGCTTCATAAGGTAATGAGCTCTTTATTATGGGAAGTAATCAAGTGGAAACCTGATGATTATCTAATTATCTAATACTGGGTGAGAGATTTTAAAGGCAAAAC